>NC_068944.1:11232500-11537500 GCF_026419915.1 Harpia harpyja
AAATCACAACTGATCTTTTAACTTGCTGTGAATGCTTTAGACCACTCTTCCATTTCTCTAATCTCAAATCACCACTGAAAAGACCACACACTTACTGAATGTATTTGTTATTGGAAAAGAATTACCCACATACTTCTTCAGAAAATAATCAGCGATCTGCAAAGCACAGTTTTATGAATAACTATTTGCAGTTTCTAATCTCCAGCTCACATTTGGATCTCAGTTACAGGTGCCTCCCAGCTAAGGGAGCAGAAACAAGACTGCGTTATTTAGGCCAGGACATAAAGATGGCAAATAGGGAACTGTATGGCTGCCTGTAACGTTCACAATTTGCAAGCTGTGCTTTTCAGTCAGTGATATAGGTCAAATGGTATTATTTCTGTTCCCTCTCTGGATGATTTACATAATAAACTAGCACAACAAGAACAGCGTTTTTCACAATCAGCCTGAAGTTTGCTTTTAGCATATGAGCGCCAGTTCTCATCAAGTTCAAGTGCTCAAATGATCTCTGAAAACAATTATGAAATGGTTACTCCCTTGGTGGACTCAAAATCTACTCATGAATTTGATTAGAGATTTTTGGAAGCATTTTCCCCAGTCGTCAACCTTGGCTGTCACTTTCTGTAACACAATTTCTCAAAGCACAAATATATCAGTTTATTATGATTATGTGCAGTAAAACAAAGCAGTATCAGGGATGAGTTCGTATTTAATTTTTTTTATCTTCATTTTAACAGAAAGGATCCAGTAGCATTTAGCGGTCTTCAATCTGCCCCTAAGTGGTTAATTTACTGTTCAGAACAGGTTTTTATTACCCTTTCTTCCTTCCCTGCCTCACTGCACACGTGCTCGTCTTTTTTTTTTTTCTGCAACTTGATGCTTTTGGCTCCTTTCACTGTGTATTATCTGCTGCTGGCAGTAATCTTAGCTCTTCAACTGACAGCAAAATTATGAGGTGCTCAGTACAAGATGACAATTTTCCTTCCCTCATTCTAATTCATTTGCGCCGCCATCAAGGAGTCAGCATCGTCTTTTCAACGCGTTAACAGCTCTCTGCTGATAGAAAGCATTAGCTCCCCATTCTTCAGCAAGAGGTCAAAACTGATTTTTGTTTTGTAACAACCCATTAAGTTTTGTGCTTTGGAAAATTCCATCGCTCTCCAGTGTCAAATACCTAGGCTGTTGCCTCAGCTGGCACACAGGGGAAAAGAGGGTTTGCTGTGAGATACCAAGCGACGCACGCAGGCAGCCAAGAGTCTTTCCTAGAGAGGACCGTGGTCTACCACTGGCCTTGCCTGGTTGATCACTTGCTTTTTTTTTTTGCATACTCTTAAGAAAGCCTCTTTGTTTCAGTGTGCGCACAGAGGCTCCTGGCATCGTTTTGCTGGCTTTAAAAAAGTGATAGCTAAATGTTGCTGTAGGCTTTTCTGAAGTGCAAAAGGTTTTACACGTTACCAGCCAAATCCTAGCAGAGACAAGACCTACCTAATTTGATGCAAATAGTAAAGGTCACCTCTGTAACTTCCACAAGGTGTTCACACTGACTTGATACACCATCACGTGGCCAGTAAAAAATTATAACATATTACATACCTCAATAGGAAAAAATATGTACCTGCACTGTTTCTGTATATGGGGCATGGCTTTATTCAGTTTTCTGTACAGGTGAGCTTATCTGGGTAGACAAGTGAGTTCCTTTATCCCCAGGTAGCTTCATAACAGGAAACCTTGGTCAGTGTTACACACGCTGATTTACATTCAGCCTAACAGAAGCCTAAAATCTTTGTCAGACAACTTGCATTAAATTGTTCGGTGAGCACAGTTGTGTTTCTGATGGGTGTGCAGGCAGATTACAAATATGACCTTAAATATGCCTGGCGGCAGACGGAGGGGTCGTGTAGAGAGCGAGGGGCTTCGCTGGCCCCACCAAAGTGCCCAGGCGTTGGAGCAGAGCCGGGCTGACCAGCTCAATTCAAGGCAGCATGAAGCTGGCAGTGCCGCTCCTCGTGCTGCAAGCAGACAGATGGTCCTGGGTTTTTCCTACCTCTCTTTCAACTGCACCACGTTTAAATACGAAGGGTAAAACTTGCAATAACTCAAACCCAAAATATCTCAAACAGTAAGTATACAGTACAGTATACATACCGCAATATTTGCAGATAGGGCTGGGAGGAAGCAGAGGTGGCAAACTGTGGTTTTGGGTGAAAATAGAAGTTGAACAGCTAATTCAGCATCCACCTCAGCAGTAAGGGCCCTGGCAGGGAAACCAGCAGGACTCCTGGGCTCTGCAGCAGCGATAGCAGGACACCCCAAGGACAGGATTTGGAGAAGAGAAACCTGTTTGTTTGGGGGAAGAGGTGCGCATCAGAAAAAGCCCAATATTTTGAAAATGTTGAGGAGATCCAGCTTGCTTCTACCCCAGCTGCAAACAGAGCAGCCACAATTGCTATCACGGCTTCATCCCACCCCAGGGAGCATGCGGGGGGGCTCTCCGGGGGAGGTTTGGGCACCTCCTGCCCTTGGCTGAGCAGGAGCAGCCTGACACAAATCGGACTGGCTGCCCCTTTCCAAGAGCAGGGTTGTAGGCACATTTCCCAGCAAGCTAGGAGCTCCGTGAACCTTTAGTTTATTGCTGCTGCCCTGGGAGTAGCCATATCTATTTCCAGTTTTAGATCAGGTGGCATCTGAAATTAGTGTTCTTTAATAAGCAGCAAAATGTGTGCGTCAGCATCTCAGGGTGAACACAGATACAATTAGAACTTTGGTAGAGCTTATTTATGCTTTACGTGCTCCTGAGTACTCTTCAGATTCTGTCCCATGGCTGTCCTGGATTGTTTGATTTATTTATTTAGCCGTGATTCAACAAAAAGAGGGGAAAAAATGCTGCAAACACAAAGACTTCACTCCTCCTCAATCTTCCCAGTTGCACACACCCGATCGACTCATTTCCTTTCTCAGCAAAGGAATTAGGCCCCTGTGATGCCATATTTCCAAAACAAGGATGTTCAGCCACAAAACCTTTGCCTCTGTGTTGGGGAAAACGTGCCAGACGTCCTCACTGCACGCCGAAAGGGGACCAGCCCAGGCGCTAGCGCACAACATACCCCAGTTAGCTCAGGGAGATGCAATACATGCCAATATATTTAATGCATGCACCAAAGCATTAGATGCAGTATGTGCCAAAGCTGCTGAGCTGCGAGGCAGCAGGAGATGCTCATCCCTCCAAGCACGGATGCTGTGGCCAGATAGGGGCAGAGGGAGATGGCAGGGGGTGGAAGCTGCCCAGTGAAGTCTTTTGAGTTCCCTATAACATTTACACAAAGCAATCCCTCCCAAAGCAACTCCCTGCTTCACCAGACTTAGGATCCTCCTTGCCTTTTTCCAAGGGCATTAAACTATCATTTGCTTCTCATTCCCTTGGAAGACCCACCTAGTTTTTACTAATTCCCTTGCTGAAGTGCAGCTCTGCTCTCCCCAGAGACCCTTCACAGAGCTTGCAATGTTTACTGGCTAATGACTATTTCCACATGAAATAGGCTTGGTTTGAAAGAGAAAGTGTTTTCTTGAGCTGCCAACTCAGTCAAGTCTCCAGCAGTTGAGCTGGCTCTCTTCCATCTTAGGCAGCATCGCTAGCAATCAAGGGTCCTGCCGACAAGCTCCAGACCCCAGGCTGTACCTGTGTGACCGTGTGGCCATCAGTTGACGCTATCGGTGACAACTTGCTGGATCTGGTGGCTCTGGTACAGTCACATGGGGAACCCACTGCAATGAATTTAGCAGAGCTGGGGCTGGGCGTGCTGCAGAGGGGTGCTAAGAGGCATGAGAAGCACTAAGGACTAACTGACTAAGGTCAGGAGATACCTACCCGGGTAAAAACACACTGCCTTTGTCAATTTTCAGAGTGTGGATGCACTAAGAAACTATTTTGCTGTGGACTGGGCAGAAAGAGTTTTTTCCCCTTTCCAGCTTTTTCCAAATCTGGAAAAAATCCCTAAAGGGAGACAAAAATGCCTCCCTCCCCAATATGACATCATGGAGCATCAATTCATGCATATTCACACATGATCTTGCTCACAGGGAAAAAAATATAGCAGCACTGAAAAAGAGAGTTCAGAATGCCACTAAATTACACGTGCAGTGTAATTTGTATTTTTCCTCTTCGGCAAATCAGTGCTATTCTCTCCTGCTAGCCTGGGAGTGAGTACTTGAACGTAGATCTGCCATTCGGAGCAAATGAAGTTCACCTGGGGAACCCAGAGGGAATTCAATGTCCATTAGCTGTGGTAAAAGGGAAAAATGTCTTTACTATATTTCAGCTGGACTATTACTGCTCTGTTAGGTTTTCTGAAAACAAAAATGCTGTTTATACAGCATCAGTTGGCAAGAAAGTATTTCATTATTAAAGCACTGTTGAAAAATCTGGCTATTTATCAGGCATTTAAATAGTGCCGAGCTTTTTGAAAGCCTAGCTTTCCCTTTTCTTTTTTCTCACTTTTTTTTTCTTCTGTCACTTGTTATTCAGAAGCGTTTAGTGTTTCTGGATGTGTCTCTAGAGTTTCCTCTTTTTTGCTGACCTTTTTCACATCTTCATTAAATAGAAACATGTTGAGGAAAGTACAACTTTTTAATATATCTTATCAAAACTGAAATATTGCAGAAAAATAATGATGGAATTGAGTTTTGATTTAATCCATTAGCTATGCGGGTGCAGCGTGTATGTAATCTCCTTACAAGATGGAAGGAGAACACTTTGCAGTTGAGGTTTATGCTCGTCCTTTGCATTTACTGGCTTTTCATTTTCTATTTCCCTAACTGCCATTGCTCCTGGAAGAGCCATAAACTTTGCGGCAGCTGTGCTTGAGAATAAATCAGCCATTAGTTCTTCTTGTGAGTAAGGATTGACACCTTGTGGCCAGAAAGTGCTAAAGAAAAAATAAGCCTGTTTGATTTTGAATCAACTGTCCATTCTCCTATAAGACAAAGTTTTCTTCAACCGTCATTTATTTAGCTCTTTAAAGAGTCACAGAAATACCAGCATAAGTATGGTTTGTGCTCTTTCTCTTATGTTTTTATATGGTTAAGAATGATTAAACTCCCCATCTTCCAGGGAGAGAAAATACCTTTGGATGCTTTGCTCCTCTAGCAGCCAGATAGGGGTTTTCTGCTACAGCCAGACTATCCTTTAAGGAGAAGATAGCTCAAGGATCATCTCACTGGGAGACTTCACTCCCAGTCCTTTGCCAGAATTTGAGGAATAATTTTTCTCCACTGGGAGCATTTGCAAGACCTAGGCGAGCACGAATAGTACAATCTCGCAGTGGAAATTGCTGAGACTGCTAGCCATGGGTCCCCAACCCCTCATCAGACCGTTTCAGGACAAACCTCAGCCTAGGTAGCAGAAGAAATGTGTGAGAAGGCCACCACGATCCGGGGACAGGATGAGTTTTGGCTACTTCAGGATGTTGTTTCTGCTTCTGCCATAAAACTTACATATAAACTTCGACATTCTCTTAAAATCTCTGGTTTCTTAATTGTTGTATTAGCAAAAAACAGGACTCTGAAAATCTTTTTAGCTCAAGGAAGTGGAAGTGTAAGGGGCTTGAAACACCCCTCACTCCAACCCAGCATTTCCTGCTACGTGGAGATTTATTTTTATTGTTTAAATTGCACTAGCTCCTAGGAACAGAGTGTGCTGGGGTTTGTATTAACAAAATACTCAAAGGGTAGTTAGACATTGCCTCACATCCTCAGTGTCTACAGAGTGGACAAAAAGTGTCAGCTAGGCAAAACAGATTAAAGTCAGGGATGTGAGCTGGGAAGACAAGACAATAGAGTGAAAGGGGGGGAAAAAACAGACATTCCTGCTCATCCACTGAGTTTAGGTGATGTCGGATGAGAATGATCTGTACATCAGCATGGGAAAGGTGAATTTTGAGCGGAGATGCCAGAGAGGGTATGTCTAACTTCTTTGGATTTTGACTGAAAGCTTTTCCCAAGAAAAAAGGACAGTGAGGAAGAAAATGCAGAGCATCTTCCTGCTCTTGAAGAGTTCACTGAGCTATTTCAGAGGCTGGCAATGAAAGTGTTGCCTGACTCAAGGCCAGTCTGTTTTGCTTGTGCAGAGTGCACAACTTCTCCCAAAGTATGACAGTCATGTCCTGAAGAAGCCCAGGAAAAAAAAAAAATATCACTGACTTTTTCATGGGTAACCATTATAATGATGCAAATGACCATCTGCCCACAGTGACGATACCAAAGATGCTTTAACCTGTACAACAAATGAAGTCAGAGTGATGCAGATTTCCCAGCTCTGTTGCTATATGGGCTTTAAGATCACTTGTGTGTGAACCTTTATGAACTTAAAAGCTGAAAGACCCATCCAAACCTCTTTCCTAAGTAAAGAGCAATGCCTGTTCTGAACTTCCTGGTTTGGGAGAACGTGCTTCGTGTGAACATTTAGCTCCTGCAGGAGCCCTCCTGGACATCACACGTTCTCCCAAGATATACCAACCATGTTTAGGGTCTGTAGCAGTAATAACTCTGTTTGCAGGTCTTGCGTGTGTTACTTTGCATGTCATTCTCTTTATTTTCTCTCTGTTAGGTGATGACAGCTCTTTCTCCACTCACCTATCGCATCAACCAAGTCAGTCCTCCTGGCTGGAGCTATCTTTGCTTAGGAGCCATTTAACATTTTGGAGCCTCTGATAAAGGCTAATTCCAGCACTGAGCTATTCAGCTGCAACGACCTGGCTGCGTCCAATGCTGTGTGAGAGGGGTCATGCTTTCACGTATGCTGAATCCCATGTCAATATAAAGTTGTGGGGCTTGCACGCGCAGCCGTATTTCTGTCCATCTGTCCAGAGGGTGTCAGATGGATTGATTCAGCGCCAAACTAGCTGGCAGCAGCAGAAGGCACTCGAGGCTGTGCCACCGTGCCCCATAGGAGAGGAGTCACCTGTGGTTATGCCTCAAAAGTAGGACAAAGGATGAGACACCTCTTCATGACCCACCCAGGGAAAACGTACTGACGTGGGGTTTGGGTACAGTTTTGGTTATGGCCAAACCTGGAGGGCAGGAGCCCTAGCATTTCAGAAAATGGGTCTAGGACAAGAACCAGGAATTGTTAGTTTTCAGGACTGAAAATCTGGGGTCCTGTCTGTCTTTAATGCAGGTAGAGGACCTTAGGTACTTGGCACTGCTTTCTTAGCTTAATCCTTGGAAAACTTTCAAAGCTCAGCTGGAGAGGGCCCTGAGAAACCTCATTTGATTCTGAAGTTGACCCTGATTCCAGTATGGAGTCGGACCAGGTGGCCTCCAGAAGCCCCTTCCAACTTCAGTTTTTCTATCATTCTCTGAGTTATAGTTATCCCAGCAAGCTGTGTGACATGTCAAAGCAAGCCTCAGAGCAGAAAGCTTTCAATAAGGCCGTGATCAAGGTCTTCACTTTGAAGAGAAGCTCAGGCCTAACTCACAGTTTATTTACATCATGATGTAAATGCTACCGCTCCACTGGAGACGCAGGATGCCTCCTTTTGCAGTTTTATTACAGATATTTGGGATGTAATTTTGAAGTTTCAGCTTTTGAAGCCTGGAAGTTTCAGAATTTCAGGAGAAAATGAATGTGCCTGTGGGATTGAGGCAAACTGTTTTTGAAACATGACTTTGCAGACTTAATGATTTTTTATATTTTCTGGATGACCACTGATGTGCCTTTACAGCGGTGTACTGCGTTAAAGTCTTTGATTCTCTGCAATAGTCCCTGCAATAAGCCTAAAAGATTCTTTTTATACAGTCATTTGTTTCAGAAGGGGGGAGAAACAATGGCCAGAAATGTTTCATCAGGCATGCTTTTCTAAGGCAGTCAGTGAGTAAAAGCTCATCTGAGTCATGAGCAAGAGGAAGGGAAATTTTGCATCAGCCTATAGAGCGATTTGAACCTATTTCTCTCCTACCAGATCTCTTGTGCAACCTCAGTTTGAGAACACAATAGAATACAGGTTTACACTTTTCTTTGGCTTTGAGTCATGCCATTGGGGTCTCTGTCAGCTTTACAAAGTCAGAAATCATGAAGGCAAATGAATGCACTGGGACTCCATGTAATATTAGCTGCAATAGCTGTGGATTCTTTGTTTACATCTGTTCCAAGAGGTGAGCCGCACCTTCTGACAGGATTATTAAAAGAAATAATTTATCTTAAGGGGTAGTGGAAGGTAAATAATAACTCATCTTTAAAAATCTTATTAGTAGTCTAAGTGCTACCTCTTTTTCTGGTTTAAGGTAACCAGATATGTTATAGTTATATGAGAAACCTAACCATTCCTTATTCTATAGGATATTATTAAAAATTATTGAAGCATAGCAATAATCACTTTTATATAAATATGAAATCAGAATCCTAAGAAATAAATTTACTTACAGAAAGTCAATTGTGAAGACTGAAAAACAAACAGGGTGTGAGCTTCCTTTGTGATATGGGACTATATACCACAGTGCTTGCAAAAGCATAACTATACAAAAGAAGGACATAAAGTCCTGGCCCACACAGTCCTTGGGAAGCTCCCCAAGTGCTGTGTTTGGTGCTGGAGTCACAATTGCCAAAAAGTAACTTCAAAGAGAAAGATGCAGGGTAATAAAAATATAGTCAGGGCTATGGAAAACAGCGATGTGTTAACAATTGACGCATATTTAAAAAGATTAAGAAGAGAAAAAATATTTAGGAGAATACTGAGTAGAGCTAAAACCAGGATATAGGAGATGAAATTGGTAGAAAAGATGATTAAAAGGGCTATCAGAAATGATACTTTAAATGAGTAAGTAAGGGAGCAGGCTTCAAAGGAAAAAACAGAAAGCAGCTCAGTAAATTTCAGAATGGATATAACTTAAAAAGCATACTTATTCTTGATTAAGAGGCTTTTATAGTGAAACCTACTTATCTAATTAAAGCATAGGTACAATATAATTGCAATAAAGTGTTCCAAAGGTTCTTAACAGTCACGAATCTGCTGCATACTTTTTGGTATTTTGTTTGGGTGCATCTTTTCAAGGAGGAAGACTACAGTAAAGTCATGCTGGGAGCTTTCGTATGAGCTCCACTCTCACGCAGCTCCCATTTTAGGCATCATCCTTTGCAGAAACACAATCCTACCCACCCTGAGTCTATGCATCTGAAAGGGTTTAGCCCTCACGCCTGAAAGCGTGGCTTAATGAGCTGGCTTTACTGTACCAGGTAGCTGTCTGCAAGTGAAAACAAGGAAGTTTAGGAAAAGATTAAGGAAACACCAGAATTGTGCCTTGAGTGCAATATTTATTTATTGACCCATAAGTAGTACAGCTGTATTTTCAATGTTTGATGGGAAAATGCTAAGATAAATATTTCAAGAGGTATGACTGCTATCTCTCCTGCTGTTATTCCCAGCAAGCAATCTATTCTGAAAGCTTTTTTGTCAGAGGTGAGCTTCCTGCAGTGTTTCTGACTCAAATCTATGTACGCAAGTGGAAAGCATTGGGTTATTTCTAAATCTTAAATGCTTGATGCTTTGTGGCAGGTCCTGTAGGATAGTTGAGCATAGAACAAGGAAGCTATTATAGTTACCTAAAAAACCCCCCCTTCTTCCTGTACAATGGTGTGCCAAGTTTATTGGTAGCATAATCCAAATGCTTGCCAATCTCTGAAATTGTTTCTAAAAATATTTAGTAAATACATGATTATCCAGCTGAGATTTCTGGAATGATTAATCCAGTTAATTTTAGATGAAATTGCCCACAGGCCAATAAGTAAAATGCAAGGGAAAAAAATATATTAAGATCATATACTGAACTTTAAATAATTAAAAAGAAAATATCGTGTCCCCAAACACAAAATTTATGCATGACCCCTTTGTCATCTTTTTTAAAGAGTACACTAAATTTCCACCATGCTTTAAATTAGGGTGAAGAAGCCTATCATCCCATCTTCCAATTTTTACCTTTCTACTAAATAAAAAGTTGCAGGAGGCAGCCCGTTTAGCAACGAAGAAAGTTGAAAGCTTATTTTCCACATATTTTTAAAAATACACAGTGAGGTTGTGGTCCCAGTGAAATGTGCAGCTGGAGGAGAGCATGAGCGGGAGGTAGAAACTGCAGCTGGAAGCAACTTCTCCAGCCCTGGCCTGGCCAAGGCTGCTTTGGCCCCAGAGCAAAGTGATAGTTGAAGGCCATGTGTAGAAAAAAGTGCCTTTCCGATCCCCCTTTTCCTTACGAAAAGCTCTGGAAGGACTACCTGTTCTAACAGCAGCCTGGATACTCCACTGATGCTGTTATTCTGGAGAAATTATTTATTGATGCCACAGTCATCAAAGACCGTCAATCCCGGGCTTGTCACAGCCACATACCACTCTTTGCAGGTTTCAGTCGGTTCTTGGATGGGGGCTGGAATAACTCTTTTTAACTCGAACCCGTCAGAAGGTTAACTGCCACAGCGGCTATCAGAAACATTTGCAGAGCAATAGCAATATCCAGCCTACCAACAATTGTTAAAGCCACCATTTCACCAGCTGGCGGAGCAACTCACAGTGTTAGGCCAATCTGTGGTTTATCTACCCAAGGTAGGTGCAAGCATATAGCTTTACAGCTAAAATAGGGTACGTGTTTTCCACCCTGTAAGCACTTCAGGAATGTCCCAGCTAGGGAACACACATCCAAGTGATTGTCTTGACTTTTGATAACAAAGTTGAAAGTATTTTCTTAGTTGCGAGGGGCAGTTCTTGATTTCAGGGGGTTGGAAAGCCAAAAGAAAAGCACTTCTCCGTCAGCACACCCAGGGGGTGAGGACCTGCAGCCTGCATTTCAGTACCTCTCCCTGCCAGGGGAATGGGACGTCAGCCCCTTGGCGTAGCTCAGCCGTGTCAGGAAAAACACCTATGGACAGAAAGCAAACTCTGCAGGTAGCTTCTGGTTTTGAACATCTGTGAAATCGTTATGATTTCAGCAGGGAATTACATATTTAATGACAGAAAGCACTGTCAGATCTGACATGCTGGACAACACAGACCATCCCATCCCATCCCATCCCATCCCATCCCATCCCATCCCATCCCATCCCATCCCATCCCATCCCATCCTTCTTGTACTGAGCCAACTACTGCAGAATAGGGTGGTTCAGCTCTAAAGTAGAGCTTATTATGAAGGCATGAAGACTGACTGTATTCACTAGCTATTAATTGCTTGGGCAAAATCCAACAGCAAGTATTTGTGTTTTAAAATAAACTGAAAAATGTTCCGTTTAGGGAAACGATGACTTGAAAGTTAGGAGGAACTGGTCAGTAGGTGGCACAAGAAGAGCACAGGACTGCGCTGCAGTGTGAGAGCTGAGCCGCCGGGGTTGTATCCTGAGCCATCAACTCTGACAGCTTTTTTTTTTTTCCCCTACAGTATTTATAAACGCTCTTACCCGGTGATTTAACTAACTGAATCATTGCACCGAAGCACACGGAGTGAGTGGCTTAAATGGAAGTTCTCCTTGAAACACTAGTTACTCCATCACTGAGTGCGCTGTGTACTCTTGACATCCACTAACATCGCTGTACCTTATCAACTGCTTTCAAGCATTAAATAAGATTGAATTCCACTGTACATCAACACAGGCATCTGAAACGCCAAAGTACAATGCTCTGACATGTAGCAGGCTTGTGGTTTGCTAAGCTGAAAAATTATTGCCTATATTGCAATCAGAGCATCTTAAAGCCTTTAAGAGAAATGGGGGAACCTAGCCCCACAACAGACCCCCTCTGCTGATGGAAAAGGTTCATTAACTGTGTTTGTTTATCAGCAGCATGTTAGGGAAAAAACTAGTAGAGCCACACGTCAGGGCTTCAGGCACCAGTTTGTGGCCATCACTATCTGCAGGAGGTCTCTGTCTTTCTAGAAGAATAGCAGCAGCCACTAGAAAACCACATTGCGCTGGGAAGTCAATGAGGAGCACTGGATTGAGGGGTTATATTTAACCTTGGAAACTCTGCGATGACTGAAGGCTGTTGCCTTCGTTGGCTGTTGCCTTCATTGGCTGTTGCCAAGGTTTTTCTTGCTGATTGGAGTTACAGGAGCAACATGACTGGGTGCGAACTGCCTCTGTGGTTCCTATTTCTACTGTGCAACTGCATGTCTTTTCCTCTCCACCAAGATTTTAAAGTAAAATGCAGAAAGGCACATGTACTGGGTGCCCTGCCTTGTGACTCTGACATGTCATCATTCATTTACAACGAATGAGCTGGAGGAAAATTGAAGGGGGGGTGGTGTCAAAAATGATGTGCGTAATTAAGGTTTTCTGAACGTCTCCTTTGCGCTCTGGTGCCAGATGACTGCATGCAAATCACCCAATAAGTTATGATGAAAATAATAATGAATTGGAACCAATCAAGTGTAAAAATGATGACTTCTGCCTACCCAAAGGTAAAAATATATCTACAAATACCATATTCTAAGCTTAGGTGTGTTTTGTGTTTGAAAAAGAACAAAGAAGAGGAGGGCAAACATCAAATACTGAAGCAAACAAGCTATCATCAGCACAAATATACTTCTCATTGTAATGTCTTTTCCTTAAACAAGCAAAATTGAATGCTACATAGCTAGTCTCTTACATTATTCTTATTTATTTGTCTGTATGATTCTAAAAAGACAATTATAAGCATTATTTAAGCATAAAATACACCAAAGCCATCATACCTTTCTCATTTCAGATTTGATTTCTATTTCCAGTCCACACATACCTGCTGTTCTATCTCATTTATTGCTGTAAATTACATGCATCAGGGTCACTGCAAGTAACTGGTGACACTGAGATCACAGCTGTGCTGAATTCTAATCAAAAAGTGACTCTCCACCACTTAAAGTTCCCTCAACCAGTATTTCCTTATTTCTCAAGTAAAGAATGGGCAAGAGGGCAGGAAGCCTAATTCTGAGATACAATTTATTAAAGGCTGGAAATATGCTGGGATTGCCTAAGGCAGCTGGAGACTGGACGTGGTGACCCAGGAATCTCTTCCAGTCTGGTACAGCAATGGTTTCAGCAGATTCAAAGCATCATATGATGAGTCCTTCTTGATAGAAACAGAAATAGGTGATGGTGCCCATTCACATACCAGAAGCATGTCGGTGGAGAAAACAGCCTGGGTTAGCTGCTCCCTGTTACGCCAGCAGTGTCGTCCACCACAGTATGTGGCTAATTCACTCTGATTCATCTCAAAATGAAATTATTGTGCAATGACTCAAGACTCAGAGCGAATTCTTCATGTTTTCCGAAGTGTTTTTCTGTACCACCCATTACTTTCATTTCTGATCAGCTCCAAATGAATAATCTGACATGACTGATGTCTGGCAAAATGTAATGGGGGTCTGTGGAATTTTATATCTTCCCTTCACAATGATTTGTGGGTTTGTTTTTATATTTCCAGGCTGTTTGGGGTTGTCATGCTGAATCCTGTGTGAACTCCCAGTGTGGATGAGCTACGCATGAGCTTTAACACAAACTCCAGGGGCAAATATCACCAACTTTTTCATATTCCCAATATGAAATATTGGGAAATACTACTTCAAAATTCTACTTTTTCAAAGTAGATTCAAAATACTACTTTAGTCCAGACCGGGATGAATCCAACAAACTTTAAAACGAAGCTCAGATGCATCTGCTGGGTTTTATCTATCATTACAATGAGAGTGCAAGATTTACCTGGTTACGTCAGACCAGAAAAACTGACGATGACGGCTCTTTGGATGACCTTACTACGAGATTCAAATGGCAACAAAACCTGAAACCCTGCCAGCCACCGCTCTCCAGTTACACCAGTGCATGCGGCAAGGCTTGCAGCCCTCCTGTCCAACCTTCAGTGGTCTCACAGCAGGACCTGCGATAGGGAAGGGCTTCAGGGGTCCTGCTGGGGAGGACACTGCTTGTGTCTTTGCAACACAGCTGGTGTGCTCCAGACCCACTTCTTAGCCTTGCTCTTACCTGGTAAAGGATATGCTGGAGCAACAGGGCTGGAGGGGGGGTATGGTAACCTCTTTCTTGAGATGTAGGGAACACTTAAGGTAAGAAACACACACGTATTTGCTAAGGCGAAGCTTATAGGAATGCAATCAGGTGCCTAAATTGTCAACTCATTGGAGGAGAGGTCATTTTGTCAAGTCACGGAACAAGGGCCTCGCACAGCGGTGACAGGGTTATGAGTGGCACTCTGGGGATTACTGTAATATCAAAAGTGAAATTAGAATATAGAAACATAGAAGAAAGATATGTATGTGTATATATACATATATATATCTCTCTATATATGTAAGAGAAAGTAAGAAGTGCTGACCACCCCTACCAGTGCAGTACTGACATGGACACGCTAAAGCTTTATGGAGCTCACTCTTGGCACCCCTGCTTCCTCACATTGCCAGGGATGTGCAGCAGCGGGGTTGGGGTTTCAGACACAGACCATGGTTTTGTGACCAGAGGGCACATGGGTTTCTGTAGGGCATCCGAAAATCCGTGAATCTCCTCCCGCTCTGGGGTCCATGCAGAGCGCAGCACCTGTAGACCTGCAGATGGATGAACTTCAGGGGATACTGCAGAGGCTGAAAAAGGCCCCGTTTCTCCGATGGGCACCTTCCCCCACCCCGGGATTGCTCCACGCTCCTTGCCTCCCTCCGAGCTCTCTCTCCCCAGGGACCGATGCCGTGGCTCCTCCACGTTGCGGGAGCCCACGTACACACCGGGCGCGGAGAATCAGGATGAAATTACGCACCGTCACCTTCATGCATAAAACATGGCATGGCGACAGAGGGACGGCAGGGCCTCGGCAGCCACCCGCCGCATCTTCCCGGCGGCCTGGGGCTTGGCCGGGGGTTGCCACGGATTTGCCCAGCAGGGAGCGGGCCATCCCGGGTGGCCCCGGGGACGGGCAGCCCCTCGAGCCATGGACCTGTCCCCGTGCCTGCACTGGGTGCGGACGCGGCTCTGGCGACGCGTGGCCAGGCGACGGCGGTTCTGCAGTAAGTGTCGCGTCTGATTCCTCCCCCCCCGGCCCCTATCCCCCTTTCCCACCCCTGTTCCCTCGCCGGCTAGCACCCATCCCGCCACGCGGATGGGGCCAGCACGGAGCGGAGCTCCACGGCTCCCCAGAGCCCACGGGCATCCCCAGGTCCAGGGCTCTTTGCTTGGTCACTGAGGGCACGGCGAGAGGGCAGGGGCACCGCCACGGCTGTCTGTCCATCCCCTACAGCCCCGAGATGGGGGGGTCCCTGCTGAGCAAAGCCCTGTGGCTGGTGGACCACCTTTGGGAGAGGCTGGTTTGAAAGGGTCCCTTCCTAAGATGGCTAGGAGCTTTTTTGCATTTCTAAGAGAGTTTTAAGAGAGGATGGTTTGTGTGTTGGAAGAGGAATGCAGAATAATACCTACCCCACTTTTTTTGACCAGCAGCACGAAGCAAAAAAAGTTTGATTGAGAAGAACATAACCAGATCGGTGGCTTGTAAAATGTCACAGTGCACTGTCCTGAGCCTTCCCGCTTCTTCGGCTGGTAGGAGCCGTGCACATCACTGAGCTAATGTATATATAGCCTTGCTGCAAGTTGCTGGGGTACATTATTCACCATTTCACCCTGGTTTTACTGGAGGCAGTTTTCTTGCCTTCCATGGCAGACCTTATATACTGCAGCAGGTACTGCTGTACGGAGATCCAGCCACTTCTAGCCGATTTATTCAGGCTCGCTTTCAGCTGGCACCTTGGAGAGATATGCTACCAATGGTTCTGCAGACACTCAGCAAGGGTAATGCATCCGTGACAAGCTGGGGAAACGGAAGGGATTTCTTTGGTTCAGGCAGCTGTAGCGTCTAATCACTTCTAAGAAGGTGCAACGTAGTGGCTCAGGACGGTGGGCTGAGTTGGCTGGCAAACTGAAGCATCCTCTCCCCTATCAAGGGGGTGATATATTGTAAAAGGGATTTTGAAATTAAAATGCCATTCAGACTACACTGCAAAAGGATAAATATGATAAAATGAGCATGTTGTCTCTCAACACCTCTGCCCAGAGCTCACGTCACTTCACTATCCTAGTTTATCCATGGAGATACCAAGGTCTGTTTGAATTTTTCTAACTCATAGTGTTGCAGCATAGACACCCAGCTCTCACATTTACTTTCTTAAATATTGTTTTGTTATGAGTTCAACTCCAGTTTGCCTTTCAGATTCAAAATATTACTGGTAGATATCAGAAAGTCTGCTTTTCCTAGTTGTTGGTTGGCTGTGCTCAGTTGCTCACTGGTTTTTGACGCTTGCAGCTTTGTGAGTATTTTGGTTTGCCACAGCTTTATGATCAATTTTCTAGTTGTTAATGAAGTAGAAAAAAAAGCAATTCTGTTTAATATTTACTTAGGATTACATTTACCTTTTCCATTTGTAGATCCTTACTCTTTACAAATACGCATTTGGCAGATAGTTTGGGAATGTATATGGAAAATTCTTACCACAACATGCACTTTAGACGTTAATTATCCTATGAATACATATGTTCCTTACTCGAGCTGTCCTCTGAGTTGATAAGAACTACTGCCAAATGCATGCAGCAGCACTTAGCTCAAGCTGTAAGAATGGGAAATTTGAGAACGGCAGATAGATACTCTGAATAATTGAAGGAGGTTTCTTTGGTTGACAATGGTGCTATCTTTGCACATCTCTCCCACCCTGTCTTTTTATCTTGCCTCTGGCTTAGGGAAACATTGCAGCACTGAACAAAGAGAAAATGAGGGATAGAGATTTTTATTTTTTTTTTTATAATGAGTCTGAAAAATACTAATCGGCTAGAAGAGTGTTTGTTGGCTTTGTTACTAGAAATAACTTCTGGCATCTTGAATTAGATTGCTTTAGCCTGCGTTGGTGAAGGAGCACGGCTTTCTGTGACGTGGCGTGGCCGGTACTGAGACCAGCAGTGAGGGTCTGCTCCTTGCAAGTTTCTCATGTCCAGACTCAGCTTGTCCTCCCTAGCTGCCTTCTGCTGAGGTGCTGCAGCAAAACTGCTGCTATTACAGGAGACGTGCTACTCTTCTGTTTGGAAATGTGCAGTTTAGAATTAAAGAAAAAAAAAAGTCTAGTAAGGAAACTACTGCTGGCTGGTTTCCGAAGTCCCCGTGAGCACAGGCTGTCACTGTACCTCCTTGTTAAAGCAGTCATTCAAAGGAACAGCCAGGCGACTCTGCCGCCTTTCTGCACCAGCCCCTGCGGCCCCATTTTCCAGCCGGGTCCCTGAAGGAAGCTCCCTGCAGGCACGTGTGTGCTCATGGCAAAAACTGCTGCTTTGAACAAAGGCATGTTTTCAAATGGAGAGCAACCCTGTCCTCGCTGCCTCGCTGGATGTGGCCGTCCCTCCAGCCAAGGGAAAGAAACCGCAGCTCGCGCCTGAGAAGCCCTCCGAGAGGCTTTTGACCTTCACAAAATTGACTCTCCGTTCTCACCTCGCAGAGGGGGCTGGTTCCAATCCTGTGGGAGACATTGGCCAGAGAGCATAAGTTCATGATACTGCTGTAAAAACCGATACTAGAACTAATGAAATCTGCTTTCCTGCTGGATGCTCCAGTGTCCACGCAGATGAAAAATGTTGCAAAGCTTTCCCGGAGCTGGGCATCTGGAGCATCCCCCTCTCCCTGGGCTCTCTGAGGTCTCATACAGGTTGACTTGCTTTTTCTTTCATTTCCCTTGGCCCAGCCACATGTGGTTCATGAACCCTGTAGGAACTTGGGGTCTCCAAGACTGCTGCCTGGCTGCGAGGTTTGATTGAAGCTGGCCAGTGGGTTAAGAAATATTATTGATGAGCGTGTCATCACATGTACAGCGTTTCCTTAGGAAAGCAGGCTAAAAGGTCCTGCTCATGCCAGGGTTGGAAGCTGAGTTTGAATCATGCTTGTAATAACTGCGTGGAGCAAGTCTTAAAACTGTGTTGGGAAGAGTCTGAAAAGCAGCTGTTTGCTGCTACTCCCTAAAGTGTACTTGGCTTCTGGCCACCAACACATGTTAAAGCCCTGGGAATGTGTGGGGAGGAGGTTTCTCCGGGTTTTCCTGAAATTTAACAGAAGGGGTTTGCACAAAACCAGTAAGACTTCACACAGAGAAAAAGGATTGTACGTCCGTGATGCAGGATGGCAAATCAGGAAATTTTGCTGGCTGTGTGGCTGAGGAGCATTTTGGATGGCTTTTGCTGGCTTGCCGTGCCAGCCGGGTGCTCAGAGGTTGCGAGGTCCCCGGTCTTGGGTGGTCTCTGCAGCTATTCTGCTGGGTTGGACCCGTCCATACCACTTTGCATATCACTGTAAGCATTTGGTGAAAGGGAAGAGGTGGGAAAGCTACAGCAGAAATGTTAAGTAACTCGTTTAGAACCATAATCCCAGCTGGGGCTGGGAGGCAAGGCATGGGGGGCCCATCCGCGTGTTCATCCCACGAGCCCCAGCCACCCGCGGCACCGTGCTGGGTCTGGTTCTGGGTCGGAGTCCGGGTCCCGGTTCGGGTCCAGGTCTGGGTCCAGCCCTTGGCAGCACTGCCTGTCACCACCACAAACCCATCCTGGGGCATTGCCAGGTATCAGGGGTCCAGCCGCAGTGTTTGCCCAGCAAGAGTGGGCCTAAAAAGCTGTATCTTTCTGGTGCTAATGCAGCTTTCACAACCTGTAACCTTTAGGGCAAAGAATCGATGGCGAGCCTTGATCAAATCTCATTAGGTGTTCATTGTTAGGCACGTTTTCACCTCACCAGCAAGGCCTACTACAGTAATGTTGTGAACAGCCTTTTATTATTTCTGCTCCAAACTGGTTGTGCAGTTCAGACAGCAAAACATCTGCTGTGTATTTTGATTTGCTTCCAAGTGGAAAAAAAAAAAAACCAAACCAAACCAATTGCCACCAAAACTAAGAGAAAAGCAAGAAGCTAGGAGCAAAAATGTCATCCAGAAAAGAAAAACGGCAAACGCTCAATTGTACATGAACTGCATAGCCTCACACAATATCAAAACTTACCATATTTCGTGGTACATGTAATTTGTTCCTAGGAAAAAAAAGTATTTATACAAGTCACTGGTGTTAGGGAAAGCAGTACCGAAATACTGTTCATATTTGTAAATGGAAATAATCTTCTATAAGGTAATAGATAAGCCTGGCTTTAAACTACCCTTAAATGGCAATAAAAATAAAGTGCACTGTTTGTCCTGCTCGTTCTTGGTAATAATGTAATTTTAAATGGTGTTTTTGTTTTGGGAAGGGAGAAGGAGATTGCTTTCCTGCAGAGGAGTAGACTTTATGCAATATTGGATACAAGAGCTATATTTTGCCTCTTACCTCAGGGAAATGTTCTTTGGAAAACATACTGTAACATACCCGGCGGCACGACACCCTGTGCAGCGCTGTGGTACTTGCGTGGGCAAAAAGCCTTTCCACTCGGAGGGGTCCATTCAGGAACGACAGAGATTGATGGATTTCAAAACTGTCCAGGGCACGGCTCTTTGTCTCCTCAGACCTTCAACGTGTGGAAAGCAGAATACGCAAGTATGAGTAATGTTCACCCATTGCTGTGCAAAACCTCTTCCCACCGAGGCTTTGTTAGGGCTGTACCCATGCGATGCTTAGACTCCAGCCTTCAGTGACTGGAAAATCATAATGGGTTTCTAGGTATGTTTTGTATACAAATTAAAATACTGAGAATTTCACATCAATAAGTACTTGAGAACAACCTCAAGAACATTTGCGTGGTTTGTTTTGTTTTTCTTAATGTGACCCCCCCAACCATTCATTTTCAGGTGTGTTTCAGAGAAGCTGGAACTGCTTTGTCATTACTCCTTACAACCAGGGAAGCTGACAGCTTAATGGTAAGGCTGCAGCAGACCCCTGGCAGGGCAGCTGGTGTTGGAAATGTAGTAGATAACGTTTGTATGAGAGCCAATAACTCACAGGTGCGAATATTAAGAATTCCTAGAAAACGGGTGATAATTGCAGTTGCCTGAGCAAGACAGACAAAAACTTTTGTAACTTAAACCAGTAGCAATAGTTATTTTGTTTGTTGTGTTTTTACCCTTCCTTCGGAGGGCTATACTCTGCTTTATAGTTATAGACTTAGCATATAAAGCCCCCTCCATTTCATCCTTTTGGATACAACAAAACTTCAGCAATTCTCAGCTGAATTATCAGCAAATCTGATAACTCTTACACAGAACGATAGCGGTCTCGCGTTCAGCATCAGTTAAAAAGTATGGTGCTGATGCAATAGCTCCTGTTGTGAGGGCACTACTGCTCCTCACTCTTATCCAACGCAAGCTTACGGATGTCCAGTGAAGCCTCATCAAAGATGCCTTGACCTTAGAAGACAACTGCTGAACGAAAGGAAGGTGTTCAGCCACTAAACTTCTCCCACCACTTGTGGGACTTACTTACTTACAACAAATTTCATTGGGTCATGAAACAATACTTGCCAAAAACTAGGGGCAGTGTAAGGAAATAACTCTGTCCAACAGCCAAATGTTTTCCCCCCTTTTTTTTGGCATTAAAACTGTTATGTTCCTAAAGCAAGGACTTCACTGTTCTGCTGAACAA
Source organism: Harpia harpyja (assembly GCF_026419915.1). Lineage (NCBI taxonomy): Eukaryota > Metazoa > Chordata > Aves > Accipitriformes > Accipitridae > Harpia > Harpia harpyja. Next base: position 11,253,082 of record NC_068944.1, read on the forward strand.
CTGGAAAACCCACAAGCCCTACGTCTTCAGAGCAGGCTACATTACCTAATGCCTTGCACTAAATAGCTTTGGTGACTGCTTACATAAAATCCAAAGGAATTAAATCCCGGAGTGGGCCTAGGGCCAATCTCCCTTAAACCCCACTTAGACTGTACTTTGAGGAGGTGCGTGAGCCTTGTGCTATGCAGGGGAGATGGGAACTGCCCCACAGCATCTTCTGCCCAGCGGAGGGCACAGCGTGGCCTCCGGGTCTGAGTGTAACACCCTCAGCTCCTGCTCTGAAGACAAAGGGAACGGAGCAATCTAGACATTTTGTATTGCTATCTCACTCTCTCCTGCTGAATTACCCCACTGACGATCCTCAATTCCTCCCCTCTCCTCCCTGAGAACAGTACGGGCTTAAGCTAGTCCCAAAACTTTTAGATGGATAAAATTAGTCAAGAGAAATCCCACTCATAGTGATCCTCTAAAGAGGGTTTCAACCCTAACTTTTTTCAAAATAGGTAAGGATTTAGCAGTCAGCTGAAAAAAAAATAATGAGCTGGTCCAAAGCTGGTTATTTAAACAGAATGGTTACAGTGTCCGCAGCATAGGCACTAGCAAACCTGTGCCAAATATAATGACTGCTTTACTTAAGCTTTTTAGCTCTGTTAATCCTTTTGATCTGAGTAAGGAGTGACATGTTGGAAAACTAAGCTGGAAAGCAAAGAGAAAGTGATGAAAAGGAACAACAGATTATGCCTGTGCAGAGTGGAGGGCACCAGGGCTAAAGAAATGCAAAAGACACGCCAGAGCCTTAAAAGCACTAGTACAGTCACCAGGCATGGAGTGGTCACTGCCCTGAGCATCTGGTTTGGGAAGTCCAGATAAAAGCTTGTAACCTTTATTTTAAAAGATGAGAAAGAACCACACTTCGGTCTTATCAGATGGAGATTTAAACCCAAGCGGGATAAGTATGTCATCGGGGTAGATGCTATGGCACGGCGTTTATGATGAAATGGTTTTTAATCCCTTGTGGATTATGATCCTGTGCCAGAGGCAGCTGTTGCATTTCCCAAAGCTTCTGAGTGCTGGTGGCATCAAAGCCACCGGATCCTGAAGTCCTCTTTGCAAGTCACCTTCAAAAGCCAGCGTGGGCTGTAGTCGCCCACGGCTGAGCTCTAGTAGCTCTGCAAGAGCTGGGTGTTTCTCTTGAGGAGAAACCAAATAACAGAAGTATTTGTAAAGCATCTGTATTAAATAATGGAAAGCAGCTACTTTCTAAGTGATGGACAGCTATAGGGAATATCAGTATGCATCATGCAAATTCTGGAGTGAAATATTACCATTGCGCTATTAAAATTGAAAAATGTTTTTTGTTTAACTTAGAGTTGCCAAATATTTTCAAGTGAGCTCTTCGCTTTTAATTTTCTTATCAGTTATTCTCCAACATACACACCAAAAGGTGCTTTCATGTTTGTGACGAGCAAAACTCTCCACTTTCAGAAACGTTACACCACTTGCTCTGATGCAGAAGTCAAATTGCTGGGGTAAATTCTCTGGGTGCAAACTGGCATATTCGAAAACAACAAAGAAATTAAGCTCAAGTTTCCAATTTTGTTTTTAACATCCAGATTTTAGACCACTGAGACAAAAATGAAAAAAGATTAACATATTCCAGGCATTAAGGAAACAGTGTGCAGTAAAATAACAGCAATAAGCTTGTCACCAAGTTTGCAAAACTGCTTAGCAGGAGTACCCATTATATACTTTTGCCTAAGATGAACATGCTTTCACACAACCACGCTTCAGTGAAACTAGGCCCTTTTATTTAATATAAAATCTGAGATAAAACTTGAACCCTTATATTAAAATAACATCTGTTGCATTCACCAAATCTTGGCACAGTAGTGGATAGACCCACAGTTATGAAGGAGAGCTCTGCAATGCAGAAGTGTCTCCGTTTCCCACTCCTGATCATCCACAGAGCGCGAGGAGATTGACATCTCCCAGTAGGAGAAAACACAGCCAGGGACCTGAGACCCCGGCCAGGTCAGAGGCATCGTCTGATGGAAAATATGGAAGGTAAAGTAGCTCCCACAACCAGCTTTACCCTACTTATCCGTTCTATTTAAAACCTGTGCTGAAGGGAGTTCAGGTTCTGAGAGGGTTTAGTTTTGGGGAAGGGGTGGGCTGATGCATAATTGAATCGTTTCTTGTTTGGAGCAGCAACACAAAACCAGGCTCCCGCACTGAGTTCCTAAAGTCTAACCCAAAAATGTCAAATCACCTTGAAGTGGAAAAAAAACTTCTAAGAAGAAGGTAGACAGAGCAATTCAGTTTGCCTGTAATTGCTTGTATTTCCTTTGCTTTCCTAGTGCAAGATAAACCCAGTATGGTTTAAAACTTAAGTAATTAATATTTTACCTACACATGCATATGGGGTCTTTTTAATACACCCAGGTGCTCTTTAGAAACACCGAAGTATTTCTGCAAGTTTTTCAGCAGGAATTGAGAAACTGCAACATCTTCTTAATGCTGAGATGAGCGCTAGCTGATGATATCTCTGTAATGAAAGTCGGCATTATATTAGAAACCCACTCCTTTTTAAGCAGATGAGGTAAGCCCACAGCTCGTGAGTGAACTAATTATTGCTCATTAGCACTCTGCTTGCAGATAAGCTTGGTTAAGCCATTTCTGATCGCCCTGTGTGCAATTTCATGAACGTGTCTGCCTGCTAACAGGGACTAACTTGAAAGCTTGACTCAGGCACATACTTTTGTGGTGCTTCCTATGCACCTGTAATGGGAAAAAAAAAGAAATTATTGCAATCCCAAGATGCTGAATAATGCTGCCATGGCCCTAGCTGGAGGGACCTAAAGGGGGAATTGCACAAAAATGCCATTTCTGTGCAATATACAGGTGGGATGCAGAGCTAATCAGTCCAGCCCAGCAAGCCTGGGCTCCCTCTGACATGCAGCTGAAAAGCTGTAAGCTGTCAGGGCTAGAGGATAAGGAGAAAAGCTTCACAGCATTTTGCCAGCTACGTGGACCCCCTGCACAGTGATCGACAGCCACAGGGAAAGGCAGCAGATGTGCAGGGAGAAGTCCCCACAAGAGATGCTTGGTTCCCAATCCAGAGTGGTCCAACGTGAGCCTGCCATGCTGCCCTTCCCTCCCGGCTGATGGGCCAGCTGGTGGAGGGGAGGATGGACTTCTCCAGGAGGTGCCACTCCTCGCTCCAGAGTGAAATGCTGTCTGCTTAGGTCATTTGCTAGGAAATGGTTTTAGGTGCATGCGAAGTGATCCTCTCCCCTTCTTCACTATGTATTTTTGCAGGCCGTGGGGCAGGGGAGAGAGAACCACTTCATGCTCGCTGGGAACGTCTGTACTGACACCTCCTCAAGCAGCTCATAGCTTGGGCAGATGTTCCTTGGTTACACTCTGTGAATAATTTTCATAGTTTACATTACAGTCACAAGGGTAAGAGATTTTCAATACTTATATAAATAAGCTGAGATTGCAGAGAACAAGTTGGTAAATTTTGAGACAAACGAATGCGTATAAAACTGAGTCCCAGACGGCCTGAATAAGCCCCAACCATGATATCTGAAGAAACACTTCTAACTTGTTTAGTGAAATTTTCTGCAGTTGCAGGGTCTGATGGCACAGGTTGGGTGTGACAGTACAGCTGAGCTGATCAAAGCCAGCCACCACTGGAAGTTGTGAAGAGAAACCGCATTAGCAGGTTTAGACTCTCAAAAGATGTCAAAGTACTAAAGTCCCTTTGCAAATACCAGCAGAAGATACCTAAATACTTTTGATGAGCACGAGTTTGCACGCTTCCCCTTCTTGCAGCACTTAGTAATCAAGGCAGGTCCCACCAAGCACAAGTAAACCATGTATTTAAACGTCGTATCGGGGATGCCGGGAAGGAGAAAGGCTGCCTTCCCTCTCAAAACGGGGGCTGGGTTGTGTCTTGCTTACCCTGCTGAGCCCTCAACTGCCTCTGCAGAAGTCCATGTGCAAAATCCACATCAACCCCACAGCCCTGGCTCAGGACAGGGGCCCAGGGAAGCCAAGGAGCTTTCAAAAAGCCATAAGTTCATCAAGAAGACATTTCCTTCAGGGCAGGAGACAGCGTGATCCTCCTCCCATGGAGCGAGGGGCTCCTTCACAGCCACTGCCTGCCTCCTCTGCCGTCAGCACGTCAGTATTTCACATGATTACTCTGGAAGCACAATGAAATGGTTATTTCTAAGATCACGAGCCATGTTCAAGTGTTATCCTGCCAAAGGAAGGGCAGTAAAACTACCTTTCTTTGCAGCAGGTCTGCACGGCTTCTGAAAGTGCGTCTGAGCTGCAGTGGGAGCTTGCCCGAGCCAAGCCCAGAGGATCAAGCACTGACAAATAGTCCTTCTCATTTCTCATTTTGGTATTTCGTAACTGTATGTCTTCAGTGCAGCTATGACCTGCCCCCTAAACTCCAGCTGAGCAGCAGAAATTTCAGCCCATGTCACTAACATTTTTTACTTTGATTGGCGAAGTAAGGGCAGCTTAAGTTTAAGTAAGCACTGGTAACGTACATGCCCTTAGTTTGGTTTGCAAAGGCTGTATCAAATCCAGCTAAAACAGGAAACTGACTTGATGACCTCAAGAAAATCTCCTATTGTGATTTTATCTACCCTTTCTAATAGTCCTTATCGCCGTGTTTGTTATGCCTCAGCATTCGTTGTCTAAGGAGAACACAGTCACCTATTATTTGTCAATCAATCAGATCAGTTATCTGAGACCAGTCATTACTACTGACCTTAATGTTGTCACTATTTAAAAGATACATTTTTTAAAAATGCTTTGGTCTTTGGGGCATCTTTAACCTGTTGCAGTCAATTTGATGATACATTAAAATGACAGGAAAACTTCGCTTTAAATAATTTGGGTGCTATTGTCATACTGCCGTTTGTATTCAATTGTCCATTCAAGTACCGATCCACAGTGTCTCTGAAAAGGCCAGAGGGAGGTCTGGTAGACTAAAATCAATCATTTCCACGGTGCTACCCTGCTGAATTAATCAATTAGAAGTGTTTTCAAGGATCTTTTATGCCACTTCCAACACTTGTGTATTGCTAGACTATATATTCAAAGAGTCATGCTGCATGAATTAGCTTTTGTGGAGGATGTGCCTTTCTTTTATTCTTACAAAAAGACTATTTAGTTGGTTGCAGGAAATCAGTCTTGTCCAGTGAGTGTTCCCCTGAGCAAATGGCCAAAGATGTGTCCATATGAAGGCACTAGGCAAAGAAAATCCATACCAACAGAATCACAGATTATATTTTAACACGCAAAGAAGATTTGAAAAACAAAGTGAGGAATGTGAGAACACTCGAAGTTGATTCTTTGGCTAATTGTGTTGCAACTCTAAGAAAAGGGACTGTTGTGATCTCTCTCTGCATCTTTATGTGACAGGGTGTCCTGCACCATACATCAAAAGCTACACAGTTCTTCTCTCTCATATGCACATTGAATTAAGCCCTGTAAAAGTATTAGTAAAGCATTATCTCTTCTGGAACTATGACTGGAGGTCATAATCTTATTTTTTTGGCACAGAGAAATATGTGCATTAGTTTTGTACTATGACACAATTATTTTGGTATTGCTTTAATTAGCAACCATAATTGCTAATCAAAAGGAAAACAAGGTACTTTGTGTCTCAGATATTTTCATTAAATGTAGGTTACTTTAAAAAAAAAAAACCCAAACAGTAGCAACAACAGATTTCGTGTATCTTCTAAGCTCAAGTTTTCCTCCAGCATGGGCTCGGTGTGTACGTATGACAGTGACGTGAGGGAGGTGGACGTGCTGGCTGCAGGTGCTGTGGGAGGGGATGCTCTTGGGAGGGTGCAGTACCCCCCCACAGGAGAGGAACGGGAGATCTGCACTTCTGCACAGCCCCAAAGACCCCCTCTCCTGAAATTGCTCTCTACTCTAAAATAGCCCATCCTGCAGCGCACTCACCCGTGGAAGGCTTTCGCTCTGATTTTCCTTCTTTTGCGGGTTTTTCTTTTGCTGTTGTGGAAAAGCAGAAGCTTAAAACCCTGTTGCTGCGGTGGCAGATGGCATTTGGGGGGCATTTCTTCCTTGAAGGCAAAAATGTGTGTCCATTTTATGATTTCATTTGTATGGTAACCTTACAATGTGGCTGGAGCAGAGATGCTGAGTTGATTATGCCAGCCTCCTCTAATCAAGTTCTCTATAGAAAGAAAGTGCCAAAAATAAGGGGCAATTTTTTTTTTCTTCATGACGACTGTTCAGTCACATAGAAACAAAGTATGTCTGAACACAACTATTCGGGTTGGTATTGCAAAAATCCAATTGGAGGCAGGATAAGGCTCAATAAATGCAAATAAATTGTGTGCCTGGTAAATCTATACATGCTGCTAAATCCACTTGCATTACTAACAAAATATAGGGCAAGTCCACTGGTCACAGCTCTTTGGTGGCACATTTTTGATACAGCAAACACTTAATCAGGGGTTTGAGTGGTCTGTGCCCCCTGCCCTGTGAGATAAACCTGCCTTATTTTCCTTCCACACCCCGTGGGTCCCACCAGAGACTGTAACTGCTTATTTTCCCCAGGAAGGGGTGCAGAGCAAATATCTGCAGCCTGTCCTGCCCACTCTGCAGCCATGCAACCCCCTTATACAGGGACCACGTCTCCTCTCCCAGGTGCTGGGAGTGAGGACCACTGATGGACTTGCAATCAGCTCATCAAATGCAGCACAAAGTCCTAAAATCTCCCAAGGGAAAGTTTTCCACTAGATCACCTGAAGAGAAGAAGGTACTCTGGAGGCTGTGGCTTTCAGCATGATACATCTGATGTTCAGCTGTCCCCAAATTATGCAGAATTAGGTACAATTTGTCAGGCATTTATGTCCTTGAAAGTGAAAAAAACCCAAACCAAACAAACTACCCAGGTAAAATGGAGGAAGAGAGGTGTAATTCTCCCATCCCTGGTTTAGGTGAGACCATAAAAGGACTAAGGACTAAACCATCCTGCTCTGTCTGCCGAAGGTTAAGCTTGCTGTGACCTCCTTACTAACAATCATCACAGTCATCCCCTTTGAGGGACCCTGCTCATCGAGCCCACCAACAGGAGAACCAGATCTTCACGCAGACGAAGTCAGGCCCTGCTATCCTGTCTGCAGTCTGTTATTGCCAAGGTCTCTGCACTCCATTGGGTGTGCCTCCTGTGCAGCCACCCAAAATAAGACTTACATAGACTCTTCTATCAGCCACGGGTCTCTAAGAGAGATCACAAAAGTGTGGCTCCTACAGAGAGCACTTTCATTACAGGCTCACCCCGTGTTGGGCTCAAAACACATGCCCACCTCCTCACAGATGGCTTGTCCTCCCACCCGCTAATTCATAGGGATGAGTTTGTCTCTGTGATGCTCTTCCCGAGCTGTTATGTCTGGTCTAGAGGAACAGGTTTGGGGAAAACAAGCAGACAAGTCACCAGCAGCCTTACCAACAACGAGCCTCCAAGCACCTCTGCCCAGGCAGACCGACTCCAGCTCTCTCCACCCAAGTTTCCTGATTCTGCGGAGAAAAAAGTCCTGTCACATTCCCAATGCCTTCGTAATTTCTTGCTACAAGAAAGGCAGCTGGCCACCATCACAAAAGGATTTCCTCATAGTATTTATTCAACATTTCTGTAATACACATCATAATGCAACTGCTTTTTGCTCCTAAGCATTGTGTGGCTTAATTTAGATGGAAAAATTACCACAATTATCAGCTGAAGCTGAAAAAGCCGTGCTGAGATGCTGCAGCTCATAATATTAAAATGCAAGATAAGATAAATGAATACATTTTTATTCAGATAATGGGGCAGCCTGTAAGGAAGGCATTTCTCATCGCGTGTGAGATGTTTTTCCGAGAGCTGTGATTTTTATAAGATAACAGCTCCCCGCCAGAGCAGAAGCACAGCTACTGCTGGTAGCTCCAGTGCAGGTGCTCTGTGCTGGCCCATACTGGTGCAGGCAGCCGGGCAGCTACCCACCACCCAGGGACTGCTCATGTCCGAGCAACGCCCATTTTGAGATGGCAGAAAAGGAGAAAAAACACGAGGGAAGCAGAACAGATTGGTTGGAGCAGTGAACAGTACCGGGAACTGGGGAAGGGTCACTGTTCTCCTGTTAGCACTGGCCTGATCCTGCACAGGGAAGAGCTTTCTGCAAAGGTGGAAAGTACGTGCACCGGGGTATGCAGCTGGAGGGTTATTCGCACTAATGCTCCTCCACATTTGTTCAATTTGTGCCTCCTTATTACTGTGGTCAAGTTTTGGCATGATCTGGAGGAAGCTGACTTTGGTCTCATGACCTTCAGTTCCTGATTTCATGCGAATTAGCCACAATAGTTTCACGCAAGATTTAAATGGTCTGAACACCTCCCTTCCCTGTCTTTTTCTGTTATTAACTTACCACTGTAGTTGCTTTGTTAAATACCCAGAGATTCTGTAAATAGAGATGTTGATAGAACTTAATTCTTTAGCTTGTTTGAGTGATGCTAAGGACCTATGACATTCATTAACAGCCAGCTACATTTCCCTTTACAGACAGGGCTGCCGGTACCATCCAGCATTGTCTGCAGGCACCTATAGCTGTCTAGAAGCACTGAAAGTATTTTGAACATGTTGCTAATCAAAGCCCAGAGCTACAAGAGGATTTAGGCATGGCCAGCATCCCTGACAATCGTAAATGTTGAATAATAAAGTGACACAGCTGCTTTGCGCTGTGCCAAACCACACACTGCTGCGTATGTTAGGAGTACCACCAGCACACCCAGGAGACCCAGCTGCTCGGGGGAATTTTTTTGTAGGTTAGGTTTTCCTGACTGAGCTCCATTAAAAGGCTCATGGTGGGAGTAAATGAGTGCTGGTGTCAACAGCAGGGTGGATGGGACCACCACAAGACCCGCATAAATGGCTTTATCCTGTGAAGGAGCCTCCTCCTGCTGCCTGGGGACACCAGGCTGCTGAGCTGAAAATAGCCTTAGGTCTAAGAGGTGCTCGGATATTTGGTACCCTCTCTGGGGGTCAGTAGTGAAACTTCAGGTATGCCTGCTTACTTGTGAAAATTTTGATGCCTACCTTTGAGGAGCTTTGGCTAGTTTGGGTCTCAATGCCACTGGTGGACTGAGGTGGCCAGGTTCTACCAAAGTTGCACTGTGGGTGCAAGCATGCTTTGCTCTTCTTTGTTTGGGTTTTTTCTTTTTCTTAGCCTGTCCATTGTTCATAAGCACACAGGACCACACAACAGAGTAGGTGGAATTCTTGTTTCATAACACTTTCTGAGATCTTTGTGATAGGTTTCCTCTGCGCTTCACTCACTGCCTTTTAATGTGTCTAAATTTATGCTTGTAACAACTCTTGTAATTCTGAAAAATATTGCCCTTTCCCTTCGTTCTCTCTGCAATTAGCATTGCACCAATAGTCATGAGGGATTCAGGATTGGTAAAATTCTTTGGACCCTCTTTCTCTTTGGAGAATGATATTAAGACAGTATAACTGGTAACCTGTGTATTTTCTAGTGACCTAGTACAAGTAGATTAGTTATTGTTAAAAGACATTTTTAAGGTGTCAAGAATAAGACCAAAGATTTGTTTTGGATTGGAAGGCATCCTGCTGGAATATCATTTATATGTGAGTGGTTTTACTTGCTAACTGCTGACATTTAATATTTAGCAATAGGAATACTTAGGGAGGAGAACCTGGAAAAGCTATGAAGCTGCAGTACACTACTAGAGCCTGTGGGAGGACCGGATGCCAGATACAAACCACTAACTTTGTCATTATGTCTAATTATATAAACTGTATAATGGAGGGGTCAGTAATATAACCAAGTTGTTCTGAATTTCAGCATCTTCTAAGTCTGTTCTCTCACTGTGAGGTAGTTGCTCTGTCTGAAATAAGACTGCTCACAGGAGATACGGACACACACTCACTCACTGGTTTCCACGTTAAAACTGCTCAGAATTTTTTTCACCTTTGACCATTGACCCCTTTAAGATAACGAGAACATTTGTGCACCAGAGTGCCCTTCTTCAGGTTTTATTCATTGCCTGAGAGGACCACTAGAAGCAGTGGCAAAAATAATGGAGAGAAAACCCTTTTACAGCAGTGTTTGCCTCATTTTAACAACAGCAACATTAAAAAGGGAGACCGGGTCATTATTTCAGACATTTGTATACCCTTTGGGCCAGGTGCCCATCCCTTTATTTCATTCAGATGAGCAGGCAGTAGGGCTGACTGTCTTCCTAGTCCTCTGCCATATACCCTTTCACTTCTTGGCACAGAGACTGTGTTTGTTTTGCATGTCTATGCCAGTCAACAGGTTCAAAAATCTCTGACATTAGTGAGACAGAGTAATAAATTAATAGTTGCAGTGAGACAAGACCGAAGGGGACCGTCTGTTGTTCAACCTACAGATATAACTGAAAATGCAAAGACATGCTTTTGGGCACAGAAGCTCTTCTTCGGGTTGGAAGCAGCAGAGTTTAACACCAAGTCCCATGTACTGGGAGTGAAGTAATAGTTTCAGAAAACTGCAGGGTTTATCCTAACCATGCTAATCATTTAGATATCTCTGAAGAGAAGAGGGTGGCTTGTAACTGTGGAGTAATGGGGAATGCTAGACAGAAAAGGGGTGATGAAATCATTAGCCCCTGTCATACAGACAGCAAGAGAGAGGTAGCTATCACATTAAGGTATTAGTTGGGATAAGACATGGGAGAATTATTATGTGCCATGAAATCAATTTCTCTGTTGCATTTATTGTTTTTTAATATTAGTAGAGTTATGAATTTCAGTTCTCAGTCTAGTCTTTAGAAATATTTTGTGTGCCTACCTTAGTTTTTTAGGTTTAGGGTATGTCACGACATGCAGCAAGAAAGTCCCTGCATGATGAAAGCAGAACTCAAATGCAGAGAGTGATGATATTGCAGTGTTGGAAAGAATAACACACCACCTTCCTTCTGTGCCCTGGGCAGACACAAGGCCTTTGGGACACTTCTCTATTTTAGGTGATGTTGTGGGCACTCACGAGGAACTGATAGTGCTACTTAACACCCAGCAATCTGGTTTCAAGAACAAGCCAGCCCACAAAGCAAGAACAGTTCCTACTATGGCTGCATCTTAAACCTCAGCCTCAAATGTCTTCAACCCCAAAACTGCCAGAAGTGGATCATTAAAACCAAGTGGTCCTCTCCAAAATGTAAGAAAGAGGCCACTGCATGTCACTGTCTGAGAGCGTAGAGCAGTGAAAGGTGTGTGCTAAGTTAATGAGATTGACCAGGAATGAAGAAGAAAGAATTTGTATAAAAGCAAGGGAGGAAAGCCTGCTAGACTACTTAGATCCCAAAGAAATTGTCACTGGCTGCAACGGTTTTGGAGAGAAGTTTTTCTACTTGGCTATAACTGGGTTTCTGTAAACACAGAAAATGTCATTTGATGGGTTCAGGGAGGAAAATGGTGGTAAGGGAAGGAGTGCCTGCAAATGCCTTCTCCAAGCATTGAATTCTACTCTATGTATCTTTAAGCAATGGGAAGATTTCCTTTTTTTCTCCCTTTTTTTCCCTTTTCTTTTTTCTTTTTCTTTAACAAGAGTGTTGCCAAGGGGTGTGCTATGGCAGCAGCATCCTGCAGTACGTTATTTGCTTCCTTCCTAATCAAAATATTATGGAGTTGTTATTGCATATCCCTGCTGTAATTTTGGAAATTTAATCCCCAGCATTTGGGGGATCACACTCCTCCCTGCCATGCAATTTTCTAAGCAAATTCTCTGCCAAGTTCTCAAGTGTTCCAATTTCAAGTTATTTTGATCTTATCTCCATTGTGTTTCCTTAACGTATCTTGTCTTTAAAGATTCTATATCACAGTCAAAAATTACATACAATTACACTCAGGCTCTGCGAACACAGTCCATGCAGTCCAGAGCTCCCGTGTTTAATGAAGATAGAGCAAAAAGTTACCTGGGCTGCTCCAGTAACTCAGTTTGAGAAGAGGCGCAGGCTTTCTAGCTTCCGTTTGAACTGCTGGAATTTGACTCACCTGACTTCAACAGACCATGTGTTATACATCTAGATGCCCCCTCTAACTTCAGCTAGTTTGGAGTATAAATCTTACTAAAGATTGCTAGACTTTTCTAGCCTAAAAGCTGCAAAGTTCTGCCAATAGAGCCATGCTAGCACAGGTATAAAAATGAAGAAGTTCTGAGTTGTGACTAGTATCCCTGGAACAGGCTGCCCAGAGAGGTGGTAGATGCCCCATCCCTGGAAACATTCAAGGTCAGGTTGGATGGGGCTCTGAGCAACGTGATCTAGTTGAAGATGTCCCTGCTCATTGCAGGGGGATCGGACTAGATGACCTTTAAAGGTCCCTTCCAATCTAAGCTATTCTATGATTCTATGAATAACAGAAATAGGAAATAAATGTCCCTTCCTGATTCCTAAAAGCCTTCTGTAGAGGTAGGGTCTCCTGAGGGAATTCCCCCGGCAGCTGCTTTTCGGCAGTTGTTGAAATGCCTGCCATGCGTAGCAAGGGCACTGATGGTTTGAGCTCCCTTCACACCAACTTGCCGGTCAGTTGTCAGCTGCACTGCTAAAGATGGCTCCCGTTGGTGCCTCCCAGCCGCACGGCTTGGAAAAACCAGCAGCAGCTCTGGCACAGCTGCGCTGCCTTTGCTCCTCGCACACAGATTAGTCTGGAGCCAGAGAACAGCACGTAACATCTCGAATCTTTATGCTGATCCTGGAGCTGTTCTTCCTTAATGGGAAAGAACTTTGTGTACTTTTGAATGATTTCATATTCGATTATTTATTTTTTTAAAACATCTTTCTTGCACTGCCTCTGTTCTGGTTTCTTTCTTGGACATCCAAGCTCTCCCAGCCTGGTAGTCCTGCAGCAGCACAGAGCGTTGCGTGGCACTGGGAGGCACATTCGTCCCGGCGAGACTCAGGCGATGTAACCCAGGGATTCATTTGCACTCACACACTCGGAGACTTATTTTCGCAGCCTGTGTTAAATTCAGGGATTGGCATACTTGATAGGAAGCATACCTTCTGGTATGGCTGTTTGGAAACATCCATAGCATCTCTTGGGTCAATGAAACATGTCACGCACCAAAATGATGTATTATGCACAAAGTGCACTTGTGTAGATATGTTGAGGTAGATGGAGGCAGAGACTATAACCAAGAAACCTATGGAATGTGAGGTGCTAAGGTCCCACATAAAAGCAGAGGGCTTAATTTATCTGCCTCGGAAGCATTTGAGCTTGCCGCTCCAGAGTGCTGATGACACTTGGCCATGGCAAGGTGAGCACTGCATGCTCAGCCAGTCACTGAACAAGAGGCTAAAGAAAATACTCATACACAGTAGGACATCAGTAGCTCCACCATACCACATGCTAGTGAGGAATAACTATTCACATCTCCCACAAAAACTGCGTGGGCATCACACCCTCGTGAAGCAAGCAGCAGCAGAAACATCCACAAAGTCATTCTGAGTCCTGCCTCTTATTGCCACCTAGGAATGGCTTTTAAAAAGTTTTAACAAATGTTTTTTATCAGCCACAATCTTGATAATGCACAGAAAGACCCTGTGTCAAAACCTCCCTGTGATACTGAGGAGGCAAGCAAAACATTCATTTAGGAGAGTTTTTCTTCCCTGGGTGCTGCTGGGGTTGCTGGACCATGCTTTGCAATCTTGGGTGAGCGTTCCCTTGTTTACACCCCATCCTCCCTGGGATTTCAAACCTTGTGCAAAACAGCGTTCTCCTGCTGGGACAGTCATACAAATGAGCAACTCACTGCTATTTTATGGCTTTCCTTGATTTACTCAGTGAGACTTTTCTAAGCAGCAATTAATGAAAGCAATACCACATAGCATCATCTCTTTGCGCTGTTAGTTGGAGTGCTCTAGCATTTGCAGCTGGGCACTGCACATTCCCAAATGTGGGCTGACAGATATGAACCTCTCTGTCCTCCATTTTCATTATTACTGGTTTTAATAAGCCTTTACTTACGTAAAGTATTTCCTTTGCTTATGAAAACTACCAGTGACAGATGATGTGTGATGCTATTTAGAAAACTACCAGCAACAGATGATGCTAGTCAGCTGAATCAACCCATTCATTCCCCACCACAAGCAACACAGCTTTTGCCCCTCTTTGTCATGTACAAAAAGCATTTTCCCACCAAGACCAACTCAAAACTGCTTCACCCGGACACGGCTGCTCTCCACCTCGCCCTGTACCTCCCAGCAACTTGTATCCCTGTTACACCTCATGTGCAGGGCGGTATCAGATGCTCGCTAGCACGAACGGCCAGCAACGAGCAGAGCTTGAACCAGTGCCAAGCACGAGGGCTGCGGCAACGCTTAAGCATCCGAAACCTCCCCTCCTGGCAACAACAAGTATCAGGTGTGGTTCGGTTTTCTCCTGCAAAAACGCAGCTGTGAGGTCAGGGCAGGACAGTGCGGGAGGAATCCCTGGCAGGGCACGGAGAGGCACTGGGGACAGGGAGAGGTGCTGGTGGGATGCCAGGCCACAGCGGGCTGGGGGACCGGGAGCAGCTCTGCCTTGGTTTCAGCAAGGGGTCCGCTCACCCACAGCAGTCATCTTGCTGCCCACCCGGTTGGGGTCCCAGAGCCAGCCACTCCGCAGCGAGCCCGGTCGGTCAGCCCATTGCATCCACCCCTCGGCACAAGCCCAGGTGTTTCGGCTCTGCAGCCCATGACTATTGTAAAGTCGAGGGTATGACATGAAACCGCAGCATTCATTTCACTTCAGAAAGGGGATGTTAGACTCAAAACCGTAAGTCTTTTTGACACGTGAATATTTTTGTTTCCTGAAACAATCTTTGCTCTTGTGTCATTCCTTTGGCAAGTGACTGTCAAGAAGGAATTCAGGGGAGAGGCTTGAGATTATTGTGAATAAAGGCTTCCTAAATATCTTGCTCAAGAAAAGTAAGGAAAAAATCCCTAATCAAGATATTTCCTTTAAAATGTACATAAATTCCACATATTTGCTAAAAGGTAAATGTTGCATCGATGTTTGGTCTTAAACTGTAGCAGGACAGAGCAAGGTTGGACTTAAGGCAACCTTTTTTAAGGGTGGAGACCATGGAGCAGTGGGACAGGCTGCTGGGAAAGGCTCAGATCCCCCATCACGTGAAGTCTCAGGGAACGATTTAGCCAATATCTGTCTAGAGTGGACTTGCCTTGGGGCAGGAGAATTAACTTCTGCGGGTCTCTTCCAGCTCTATTTTAATTTTCTACACTTCTAGATTTTTCTCTCTGTACCTCTGTCCTTAACTGATGTCCCCGGTCAGCGTTGGGTGGCAGCCACCAGCAGCTCCTGGCCGGGTGCCGAGGGGGAAGGTGGGTGCCCTGTGGGGTACGGGGGGGGACCGGGGGGACAGAGGTCTCAGGCACTCACCTTGTCCCCAAGCCACAGGGATGGCGATGGATGCAGGAACACCATCTCCCGCCCGGGAGACGCAGCTGCTCCACGTCACACATCGCAGGCCGGGAGCCCATCGCAGCCGGCACCGAGCCGTGTCTTCACCGCCTGGCTGGGCTGCTTTTATAATCAGGCATTTGTTGTGCTAAAAAATTAACACAATTACCAAAACGTTGTCCTTTTAAATTATCCCACGAATAAGATGGTCAGCCTTTAGTGGCACTTTATTTTCCTTGGCTGTCAAAAATCCGCTGACAAGGAAAAGAGCTGAGGGTTTATTTTGCGACAAGAGGGCACAAGGTATAGAACACACCCTGGGATTTGCATAAGGCAACTGAGCACATGCTGCAATAATTTGTAATTATTTTGTTGTGTCATTTTCAACATTTTTTTCCTGCTCTTTAAAGACCGTCTTACTGTCAGGAGGAGTAAAGTCTTTTCCATGAGGCAGAGGGCTCGTTGTCGGGCAATGACCTCCTGGCAATTGCACTGCTATGCTCAGGTTCTGCCCTGAAAGGACATTTTGCCAAGTGGCTTCAGCAAGAAATCATTCTTTTCTATTTGCTGCCACGGATTTGTCTGATGACTGCGGATAAACATTTTGTTGGTCTGTGCCTGAGTTTTCTCAACTCTCAAATGTTCACGAGTGTTACGTGGCTGCTGAGTGTTTGGTGGTAAAGTGGGCCCTAGCAACTCCACACATGACCACGATTTTCAGAATAAGTGGAAATCATAACTGATGGCCATTTCTGCCTCTACCAGAAGTTGCCTAACTTCACTGAGATGGTTTTACAAGGTACAAAATGTCCTATCAGAAAGTTATTGGGGATTTTCTCCAGGAAAAAATTTTCAACTTCAAGTTAACTTTAACTTTCATTTAGGGTTTCAGCATCTCTTTCTGTCAGGAAGTGGCTCTCTGAGGTCTCCTAGCTAGCTGCTGAGTCTCAGCTGGGCCAGGGGCTTTATATTTAGCTGATGCTATGTGATGATTTCTCCAAATTCCTTCCTTCCTTGTCCCTTTTCTCTCCCACTTTTCCTTCAGGGGAAAAATCTGGCACAGATGTACCCATAGTTTAGCCGGGGTACCCCTGTGTCTTTCCCCCTCTGCTTCTTATAAATCGTCTTCTTGACAGCCCTGTTTCCAGCCCATAACCAGATAAGTGATTGCATAGCCAGTACAAGCTGGTGTTTGGCTAACGTAAGAAGCTCTGCTCATGCTTCTCCTCTGCTGAAGTGCTCCCCTTGCCCACGAGCCTGCCAGTGGTTGTGGATGCTGCAGTCGAGGGTGCGATGCTGTGGCTTTCCACAAGCTGCACTGGAAGCAGCTGAGGTGGATGGAGCCATCATCCTTCCCCAACCCTCGGCAGCCTCGCCTGCTCCTCACCGCCGTGGGTCGTGAGGCTTCCCACGGCGGCTGTCTCAGCTGTCACCACTGCTGGACTGTCCTGAGGAATGTCACTGGGACCTCTTGGAAAGCCTCCAGCCAAGGGGTTTATCTGCTGGCTGCATTCTGCACAGCATCTGCAAGCTCCATGATGGGCTCGGGGCAAAAGCTGAGGGTAGGAGACCAGGACTGCTTCCTTGCCCTCAGAAAACCCCAGGAGGCCAGCCCAAAACCAAAATGCTGACAACTGTGTGCATGGTGCGTTACTCTTGGTGGGACTAGTGTCGGCTCAAGCCTCAGTTTTGGTCTGCAGTGCTTTGCGTCTGATGGTTCCTTGGCCTGTCCACAGCTTGTGAGCAGAGGAGAGCCCCTAAACCCAGCAGCCAGCGTTGATTTTTGGTGCATCTGGCCATTAAAAGCAGGTCTTTTGTGCAGCTTGGGATGCCCAGCTTGGAGGCTCGCTAGCCTCCAGGGGACAACTGAATACAGGACATGTTATACCCCTGGACCTTCCCGTACCAACCCTTTCCTCAGCACTCAAATGCTCAGCAAAATAGCTGTGCAAGTAGTATTTTGAGAAACAAAGTGCAACAATTCATTGACGAGAACATGATGAACAGGATCAGAAGTGAAACCACGCAAGCGAAGCAGAGGAAAGCTCTAGGCAAAACCAACTACCGCTGAGTCCTTGCCCCGGGGAGCGCGTTTCTGCCGGGGCCGGTGACGGCGGGGCTGTGGGGTCTGGGCAGAGAGGTGTGCGGAGCGGAGGGAGAGCCCAGGGCTGAGCACAGCAGGGGCGAGCAAGCGGCGGAGGCACTCCGGGCATTTTCTAGCCAAGCATCCAGCATGGTCTTGTGCCCCGGGACACTGGCGTGTAACACCTCCAGTGTCTCCAAGGGCCGCTGCGACTGACTAGGGAATCACCATGAATGCATCGACCATCGGGAGAAGGACTGTCTTCTGCCTGAGTGTTACCCTCTCTTGGCTCCTTGGGGTCATGCCCATCTGACCGTTCCTCCCACCTCTGCAGCTTTGAGATACTGTGCAGGTCCTGGTGGTGCTCTGAGCATCACCATCTTTTTCGGTCTCTATTCCACGTCCAGACAAAACTCTCAGTACTGGCTGCAGGTACCTACGTCCTCCTTGCTGAAGAATACCGGTCCTATTATTACGTGTCTGTCCCCCTGCAGTTCCTGAATGCCACCCACATGCTTGCCTTCAGTAAGGACTGGCTGTTTTTTCAAGTGGCTGGGGTTTGTGGGTTTTTGCTTTGGGGTCTTTTGTACTAAGGGAAAGGTGAAACTGGAGGACTATAAAGAAACCAAAAAGATGTGTCTTCATTTATCCCCTTTTAAACCTGCATGAAACCTCTGACCATCTCACCTGGTCATTAAGGTCTGTACTTCTGTCACAGACAGAAACAAAACCCTGAGTGACAACATTCCCAACCCAGGTGATTTGGAACTCTATATTGCCTGTACCCAAACGTAATGTCTTCTAACACTTCATTTGGATTTGGGCAGTAAATAGAAGACAGGAAAAGAAGCCCTGGTCTTTAAAGTAAGGCTCACATTGGATCTTTCATTTTACACTCTGCAGATTTTATCTCCTAAATATTTGATGTTATCCCTTAAATGCCTACTTCCTGGCTCTTCGTTTTGCAAGTGATGAGAACAGATCTAGTCTAGCAACTGTGTATCTTCTGAACATATCACACTGTATGCTTGTGCTGGCAGTCATTGCATCCTTGATGAAGGAAATGAAAGAAATCAAGTTTTTCACCATCTCGGTGATAAGAGAAATTCAATACCTTCATTGCCTACGCAAGCAGAGAGTTCCTTTTTAATCACATCGTACTAAAAGCAAATGAGTCTACCTCCACATCTCCTACCATGGATTCATAACACCTCCCACATTCATCACATAGAATAATGAATAAATAATGTATGAAGAATGCCTCCTAGCTATGAGTGGCATCCTTATTACAGGAACACATAGCATTGCAGACTGGGGAAATCTGAGGAAACTCGCTGAAATGAGTTCTAAAACAGCTGCCATAAAAATTCACAGAAGGCTGGTATGAAATAGAGATGGCTTTTTCCCACCAGAAACATGGCCGGGCTATTAGCAACATGGAAAAAACCCTATTATGACTATCACAGAAACATCAGGAGTAAGAGCCAGCCGGTACTGCGAGAGCACCTCGGCTGCCGCTTTGCTCCCAGTGCTGCTGGTGGGTTCACTGGGCGATGGGTACAGGTTCACCCTGTTCTCGCAGCTGCTTCAGTCCTTGCTGCCAGGCAGCAACCCGGCTGCTGGCCATCAGTCACACAGGCGTTAGGCCTTTATTACTGCATTTTAATTACTGCATTCTCAGCAAAGGAGAACCTCCCTGTCTCTAATTTCCACACCTTCTGGATAAACTGGTGAGCGGATGCCAACGTAACGTGAAATCTTCCTGGCTTTAACCTCAACGTTGGCACCTGGCTTTTATTGGTGTTTTTAGGTTGTGGCCTGGGGGCTATACAGCCGTTGCAGCTTTCTTTTGCCTCTCTCAGCCCCTTAGATGACAAGTGGGTCTCCCTCTTGAACACACCGCTGACGGCTGGTCTGGTGGAGCAGAGCTGAGGACGAGTGGTACAAGGAGATGCTGCCTGTGCAAGGCAGGGCTGCCCCGTGGGCTGCCCCTGTCAACCCGCTGCTGAGCTACCGCCTCGGCAGGGTTTGCTGGGGATGACAATCAAAGTAACAGAGTGGAAGTAGTATAAAACCCAGTCGCAAAAGAAAACTACATTAATGCACTGCATAGGGTTAGTCATTTATCCGCTGTTGGGTTTTGAGCAGTGAAATTAATAAAGAAAGACAATAAATGAAGAGTAAATTTTAGTATAGGTGGTTTGTAAGTCAGTCAGCAAGAATCCTATACGCCTTTGTATGCAGAAAAGTACTCATAGTAACTAGCTTTGTAGCATTTTCCTTGTTCATTAAGGTTTTTTATGTCTTCAGCAAATCTCTCATCTTTTGTTAGTTCTTCTCTTAAACTAGCTATGCCATATAGGCATCTTCCTGACACAAGCGTAGCTGCCTTGCTGCCGTCTGCCACCCAAAGTGCTCGTCAAAAGCGTTATTTGTCCCAAGACTGAGTCCTTCATGAGCTTCTATTTGTATTTTGGTAATTCATCAAGGAATTATTTAGCTGCTCACAATACATGCGAAGTAGCAACAATATAATATATCAACCCTTCCTGCCTTAATACCCTTTAAATACTCAATTTCTGAACTACCAGTTGGCTGTATGTGAGACGGGAGTGACACCACAAATGAGCAAAGACCTCACTGCTGGTGGAAACGAGTGGGCTGACCCTCTGGGCTGCTGCAATTGTGGCACTTCGGAAGATCATTTCTAATTGCAAAATAAGAGGAAAGGACTGAAAAGGAATGTGCTGCTTGGTGGAGCCTGTACTTCTATTACTGAGAAATAGCACAGAAAATTGCATTTGCTCCCGAATGGAGTCAGGATGTCACTGCGTGGGGATCAGATCATGTTGACTGACTCTCTTTCACAACAGCCTTTGGATTGACTGTGAGAATCCAAAAGGCTTTTTATGTCATTCTGGTTGAAATAAAATCTTTTCCTTGCTGAAAATTAATTATTGAGTGTTCTGCTGCTTTATAATATATTTATGCGCTCTTGGGAACCTCTCTCTTTTAGAGCCCAGAAAGCATCATCTTAAACACAGCTCAGGCAAGAGAAGTGCCCAGCTCTGCTTTGTGATCCCTTTCCTGCAAGTAGTTCAGGAGGTAAGGCACGGACAGTGCTAATATGCCTGTTGCCAGACCTTCTGAGCACTGGCTATGAAATGGAAGATAACCCTGATATACAGGATGGGTCGCTACTCTTATGCAAAGCGCTTTGCTCAAAGGGCTTTCCTCAAATGCAAGCTAAGTGAGCACTGTGCAAGCCTGCCAGGAGCTGTATTCCATTTTTTGCCAAGGTTCACGGTTGGGCTCGTGCCTTCAGCAAGTGCACCCTTCCAGGGGCGTGCCAGGCAGCGTGACTGGCATCGGCCATAGCTCCCTTATTCTCTTTCCCTGTCCCCAAAGGGACAAGCGTGTGCAGTGGAGTGTTTTGGTTTGGTCACCTGTTTGCTTCTGGCTTTTGAGGGTTTTTTTAATGAACGTAATTATACCGCGGCGCATGTATTATGAAAGGCCAGCTAATGAAGGGCAGTTTGGGCTGGTGACTGGGTCAAGGGAGCTCACCAGCTCTTGCAGTAGTCCTCTCCGCCAGCGTGGGCCAGCCACTGAGGAACACGTGTCTGTCTCAGACGGTTTTGCTCCGCTCATTGAGCTGTGGAGCAAGCAACGGAGGGGTGAGACCTCACCCGCAGTCAGCTCTAAAAGGCGGAGGCTGTCCTGTGCAGCACAGCTTTGCTCTGCCTTCCCTGTTCTCAGAAAAGAGGGCTTGAGCAAGCAAGAGTTGCTCACCCTCGCTTGCTCAAGCTCGCCAGGGCCAGGCGGAGTCACTTGGCTGTGGCTGAGGGTGAGACTGAGATGAAGGAACAGGAGAGCATGGGCTAAAAGCTTGGTGTGTTGCTGTTCTGGTAGCTCCCGAGAGAGAGGGAAAAGCAATTAAGAAGGTAAAACTCGCAAATTCACGGGGCTGGGTCAGTCCTTCTGTTGCTGTTATGCCGTTAACATATTTTGTGATCCTCCCACACTCAGTTACTTTCTTCTTATACTTAACCTTGACCACTAAAGAAAAAAAAAATCTGGCAACTTCAAATTTGGTGATTCATTCCACAAGTTATTGCATCTTCTAAAATGCAATCTACTCTAAAGGCTTAATTGCAGGCTTATTGCCTGCCTCAGAAGTTTAGTTTTGGCCTTGAAAATGGAAAAAGCCTTATTCAGGCACACTTACAGAGCTAGGCCTGGAAGCACAGCGGCGATGGATTGCTGACCTAACTGCTAAAGTAAGTAAGTGGCAACTAGTGGGGATTTCATTAAAACCTTCAAGAGAAGACTGTTTGCCTTGCTTTAATCGATGACAAGTCCACAGCCTCGGTGCAGGGATAAGTGGGCACTCTGGGAAGAGGTGTTCGGATGAGTTGGCATTAAGCAGCGTCCCAGCCTTGTGGAGCAAGGAGAGAAGACAAAGAGGCAGGCTGTCAGTCAGACAAGGCACTCGGAGGGCAAATCTCAACAAATGTGAAGAAATGAAGAGAAAAACTCGATGGAGATTTCAGTTTCCTAAGCCCTTGTGTGAAGAGGCTCACAGGTGTTTCCTTCCCACCTCCAGCTTCCCTGCCACCCCTGACAACATCCTCCCTGCACGGCGATGCCTCATTTTGTCTGCTCCGTTCATCAGCTGTGGGTTGGAACAGTAAAGTTTTGGGGTGGAAATAACATTGCTTGGATGCTAAGAGGAAAAAAAAAAAACATCATCCTTTGCTCTCAGGAAGGAAAACACAGCAAAAGCAAAGGGCTTGGATTCATTCAATTCTTTATTCAAGATGCAAGCCCTGAATCTCAGCTCGTGAGCATAACCAGGTTCGGTTCGTGGCCGGCTACCTAGGCCTGGCTGTGTTTCAGCCGGGGGTCTTTGCCTGCTCACCCTGCACACAGGAGGTGCGCAGCGCTGGCGGAGATCACCCCACGCTTCCCACGGCAGCCTCCGGTTTCGCCAACAGCTTCCCAGGCACCGCTGGCCACACCTGGAAACACTGACATAGATTTGTCTGCCTAGCATCTTTCTTTAGCCTCTTCTAAGTCTTAAATTTACCGGAAAAGTTGCCAGCAAGATTCAGAGACCAGATTGAGATTAATTTAAAATTTGGCCGATGAAAGAAGGCTCAGACAGAGCCAGCGCTGCACTGAATATGTCACCAGCTGCCTTTCTTCTCTGCTCTGCTGTGCTCCAAAAGACAGTCTATCTATCTACTTCAAACGGGCAGCCTTCATTTTCTACCTTTTTCAGATGTTTTTTGAGCAACCTAGTTTCACTGGAGAGCAGTCCATGGGGGCTGGGGTTTTCTTACTTTGAAAATGTGAGACCTTCTGGGCATCAGCTACCAGGAAAGTGCCAGTCACCAAAAGCAGGTGGTTTTGGACAGTTACCAAAGCTGCTGCGGAGGCAATTCTCCACGGGGAGGAGAAAGGTTCAGAAATTGTTCTCAGCCAGCTTGGTCCACATGGCGAAACCCTTGCGAAAAGGAAACGGTCTTCCTACGTGTCAGTTTTGACATCGCCATCCTGTTTCTTGCCTGTATTTCAGCATGCTAATTGCTTGGAAAGGTGTGGGGGATAAAAGATTATACTTAGATCTTCGTGTAGGTGCTGTTGCTAAGCTGCATGACGGAAAAAAAAAAATTAACCTTTTTTCTTTTGCCTTTGTATCCTGGCCAGCCTCTGCAGAGGAGCAGGGAGGAGGGGTCCCATCCCCGTCCTCCACCAGCCCGGGGTCCGGCGGGACAGCAGGGTGCTGTGGCAGGGGGCAACCACCCGGTGAGAGGTGGGGAGAGGGTCTCCCCAGGGCTCTGCCTCACACCGCGGCACCGGCAAAGGTGAGCTGCTGCGTGCTGGGCAGTGCCCACCGCTGCCCACCGAGCCAACCCGTGCCTGGGCTCCTCCATCCCTGCTGCCCTCCCCGAGCGGTAGCGTCTCTCTGCCTATTTCCAGAACTGGGTGGGCACCATGAAGTCAAATTGAGATAAAAGATACTCATCCCCCCTCCCTTAAAGCTTTTTCACAGGCTGCAGCACTCTCCTTGCAGAGAGCATGAAGTAGGGCATGCCGGTGTGTCTTCCACATTAGCTGCTTCGTCACTCACTGCAGGTCACTACTTTGCTATCACCAATTTCTTGCCTCTTCTGCAATAGTGAAGCCTGTACCAAGACTGTTACATCAACCACAGCACCGTTCTGTACTAGAACAAAGAGTCTGCCCTCGGGGACACGCTAGTTTCTGGTCTTCCTTTTGGCCAGCGTATGTTATTTTCTATCAGTCATGACTGTTATTTCTGAACTGCCTGTTGTGCAAAACAGTAAAACTTATTAACACGTGTTTTTCAGACTGAGCCATTTGTTGTTTACTTTGAGAATTTAAAGCCATGGTCTACTGCTGTTTAGGAGAGCCTCTCACTAGCCTCTATACGTGTGTGCGGGGGGTGGTCTCTGCACAAGAGTTAAGCTTGCTAGAAAAAGAAAATTCAGGAGATGAAAACAGGAAAAAAAGTAATTGCATGGAGTGCCACATTTTGCTGAAACTCTTGTTGCTATTTTTACTTTTCTGTGTTGTACAGTTCTCTCAGAAGTAGCGCTCTCAGCAAACAAGGCCAGGATGAAAGACAGGCTGATTAACAAAATCAAGGCTGCTGAAGAAAAACTGATGCAGTGGGTGCTGATCTTTTCCTGAGCCCACTAAGTATTAGTGCAGCAATGCAGCAGGAGGGAACCAAAATCCTCCCCATGTACAGTCAGTGGAAGGTTTTAGGTACATTTTATGAGTGAAATTTGTTCAGGATACCACGGTCAACAGCAGCCGGTTTATGTACATCCATCATTTGAAGGTGGAAAGGCTGCTCTTCCCTTCTTAAACTACTATACCTTTGTGGGGTAGGGAATTGCAGATGCATGTAAATGTTTGCAGGGATTTCCTCATTCTAGGATACTCTACAAATATTATCATTATTTGTCCACCCAGATGCCAGAATTTCTTCCTGGAAGATACAGATGTGGCTTTTCACTTCTTTCTTTTGATGGGCCCCAAATCCACGTCCCTTCTTTTGACCCTCCGTGCTTTGCAGGGGAAGGAGAACTGTTACTCTTCAGTTAAAAGCAAACAAACCCACAAAGGCCAAATCGGTCTGCTCTAGTCATTACACTGTTTCTGAGCTGCTAGTCACCTCAACAAACTGCAAAAAGTGAGACACTGTGCTAAAAAAAATTAAAAATTGAACCCCCCCCTCTTTTCTGCCCTACTTCATAGGAGTAAAAATGAGGCAATTCCTCCAGGAGAGCTATTACCAGCCCTGTGCACATCCAGTCCCCGCGCATGCCCTGTACCGCTTGCTCAAGGAGGAAGACAAGCAGGGTGGGGATCCCTTGCGGTGAGATTTCCTTTACCACAGGTTCCGTTCTCAGCTATGCTTTTATTCTAGGGCTTTAAAAAAAGGAGAAGTAAATCCTGCTGTTGCAATTATTCAGAGAACTCCATCCCAGAGCGGTACCAATGTACCAAGAGGTTGCAAATACAAAGCGGGGACATTTTTCAGAAAAACTTCTCGAAAAGCTGCCTGAAAGCCAGAACAGAATAGGCCTGTCTCAACTTTACAACCTTTTTGTCTTTAACAAAAAAGTTCTCCTCTGCTGCCACATGCAAAACAGGCAATATAGGAGAGCTTTTCCATCCTTTGGAGCCAACTGTTTGTTTCTCTGAAACTGAGGTGCTCCTGTTTTGATACAACCCCACTACTAACTGTGCCATGGTCGCCTGCAGTGCATGGGTTGGAACAGGTAACTGGGGAAGGATCAAAACCTTGAGTGCTGGCATTGCCACCAAGTTTGGGCTTAAATGCTCACATTCCCTGAGACCTTGGTACCAGGTGTGAGTGACACCTGGCCTGGAAGAGAGCACCTAAGTCAGGACCAGTATCAGCAAAGGTTTCACAGAAACCAGACTGGGCTAGAACCCAAGCTTCCTCACTGGTGTCCCCAGCCTGTGGTGACACTGGTATCACACTGGCTTTGCAGTTACCTGTGTGAGCTAGACTGAAGCGATGCCTTCCTACAAAACGGAGGAGGTTCAAGGTTTTAGGGCTGTTCCAGCTCTTGCAAATATAGAGTCTGGCAGAGAAAACCCTCCCAGAGAGGATCTGTGGTGTTTGAAACCTCTCTGTAACACAGCTTGGAAACAAAGGCATGGCCTGATTTTCATACTTCTGCCTGGAACATTATTTGCAGCAGCAATTCTTTATGTCCACCAGACCCTGCTAAGTGGTGCTCTGCCAGAGAGCCACAGAATCATGTTAAACAGTGATTTATAGCATTTTAGGGACTGATGAAAAAAGAATGCATTGTGGGTGAGGGGGAAATGCTGAGACTTGACAGTGTCCTGGTGATGGAAGCGGCTAAGTCAGACTGCCTTAGAGAAATGCATGCATGCTCTTTTTGTAGCTGCCCCAGGCAGGGTGTCAGCCATCTCCCAACCGCAGCTGCCCATTTTGCCCATAGTTTGCGGGAATGTGGGAGAATGTCTTCAAAAATTCCTTTGGCGGAGAAAAAACCCCACATTGTCTTACAAAACGCCTGGAGTCAGTGCTGTCGAGAACCATCTCACAGCAGCAGAACAAACACTGTGCTGGTTGGAGCTGGAAGCAGCAGAGAAGACTGGGGGAGAAGGCCAACTCCTGAACTTCTTCCAGCAGCTGGAGAAACTGGAAACACAGTGTACACAATGAGGAGCAGTAAAGGCCCCAAAATTGAATGGTCTACAAGCAGAATTAATTTCATGTGAAGGAGAGGCATTCATCTACAGGCACCATTGGTTTGACAGTGTGACCTGGGAGTCTAAAATAAATGACCCAGGGCTTTCACTCTATTTCTAATAGTCTACCTAAAGGGAAAGAAAGGGAACTCGTATGTTTACGGAAATATTACTGAAATATTGCTGTGAATCAACTTGCAATATACTTTGCCTGGGATGGAAGACATACAGCTGAACAATGAGATCAGTTTCTTCCCTGTGTTTCCGCCAACACCCAAGAAAATTACTATTGAGGAAAAAATGTTTTATTAACAAATGCTATAGTAGAGAAAATTGGGAAGGCCTTGTGGCTTTGGCATACGGATTAGAATATCATATAGACCTCTTTGGTCAATTTGTTCAAATTGGTAAAAAGATTATGTAATTGATGCGTAACCCTTAGTAAAACATAAGGTTTTGATGCTTAGCAGGATTGAGCATGTATGTTGGTTATGCTGGGGATAGCATCAGCTAGTTTGCATGTTATTATGGTATGCAGACTGCTTCTCTTTAACAATTTATGGAAACAATCTGAAATACTTCTGAGAGAAACCCATGGGATTTAATCATCAAAGGATGAAAAATATCCATCATCTATTCTTTGCTGATGACAATGACCTCACTTGATCACAGAGGAATAGGTGTGAAAATAACTAGGAAGAAAGAACGAAGGCAAAAGTAACCAGACATAAAGAGTTCTTGCAGAAGGAGAAAGATAGTAGGGATACTGAAATTGGTTGAAGCAGCAAAGATATTCCCATCCCAGCCAAGAGCCACTGGAATGTGCTGGACCCCTCAAGCAGTGGGACAACTTAGCACTCAGCTAAGTGTCACCGAGAAATAAATCTAACAAGTAGAAAACCAGCATTACTCAATAGCTGCTCTAGCAAAACAGCATTGAGCCTAACCTCAAGAGATCCCCTACTCCCACTGCCTTTCCCTAAGGCAGAATCAACTATTCTTATATTATTCCCAATAGCTACTTGTCTACTCTGTTCTTCAAAAGCTTTACGGATGCTTTGTAAGTTAAAGCAGCACTCTGATTCACTCAGCACTGACTCACCCAAGCACTGCTTTTTCTGCTTCACTGTCTTGACTGTTGTTTTTTTTCCTAACTTGCTTCTTCCTAGTTTCTGCTAGTTTGCTTCCTAATTTGCTTCCTCCATTCTGCAGTCTAAGTCCGTGACTCCATGGGCACCACAGAGGTGGAGAAGAGGGCTTGAGGACTGCTCTTATCTCCTGTATTCATCTTCTCTCCCTCAAATGAAGTGGTTCCAGTTCCTCTTATCTTTCCCTTAATTTCCTGTTTTCTAGCCCTCTGAGCAGTCGGGTCGCTCCCCTCAGGACTGTCACCAAATGGTCTCTATCCTCCTTGAACTGAGATGCCTGAAAGCCGTGTCCTGCCTTGGCAGAGGTCTTGCTAACCCCAACCACAGTGACCGAATTACTTTGTGTCTCCGCCTTTGATCGCACCTGATGGCAAGTTGTCTGCTGTTTCCAGGAGATATTGCTGAATCCCGTTTGGGTGCCTCCAGCCTCCTTTCTGAAAATGTGCTACTTAAGCAGCCTCAGCTTGCATTTATGAGGTTGATTATTCTTTCTTGAGCATATTACTTCACAGCTCGCTCTCTTGCATTTAATTTTTTCCAGACCACTTCTCCAGTTTGTCAATATTAGCTTGAATTTTGATTCTGTCCTCTAGTGTATGTACCCTCCTGGGCAGCCTGGTATCTGCAGTTGTAATGAGTGTGATCATAACCATTCTATCATCTAGGATATTAAAGGATATATTGAATAATACCAGATCCAAGGCTGAGCCTAAAAAATCACACTTGACCATTTTCTTCTCTTTTGATAATGAACCACTGGGAACTACTTACTGAGTACAATTTTCAAGATTGTATTCATTCTGTAGGGGTTTCATCGAGGATGGTTTTCTTCCTCCCTTTGAATTGAAATAGTATTTTGCTATGAGGAGGTAATGATTTACTTTCACGGGCCAAGTGATACTGGAATGAAAAATGGCTCTCTTAGCAGAAGAAGAAAGCCAAAGTCACCTTTGATGGGCCTGGTGGGAGGTGCTGGGTGTTGTGGATTGCAGTGACACGCCTGAATGGACACACACACACACACAACTCACCTCCAGGGCATGTGATGGGTTCACTGCTCACAACATCGCGGAGAACGTGAAATGAGACAGTAGGGCACCAACACCACGTGCGTCGTGGTTCCCGCTCACTGCGATGTGCGTGTCCGCTGGGGTATTGAGTACAAGGCTGTGCGCAGACCTCCCCCCAAGCCCCCAAACCGAGGCGTCCAAGATGGACATGGACACCAGCTGGGCCAGGGGAGCCAGCCTGCCGTTCTTCAGCCACCTTGGCTTTTGCATAGCTCAAGTGCATCGAGCTACATCCCAAACTGGCACCATAACCTCCCTGGTGCAAGAGTGCAGTTTTCCCAGAGGCCAGCTCATACACCCAGCTCGTCTCCAGCGTCTAATGCATTACAGGGGTCCTCAGGACCCACTGTCCTCTCTGTTGGGTGAACGGTTCCTGGAGCCTGCCCTTTTTTCAGCTCTCTGAAATACACAGTGTGTATTTTATAGCCTCACGAAGATTCGTGCACAGGTCTGCTAAGGTCTGTGAAGTTGTGTGGAGTGAGTCATGTCTTCTGCCGTCCTGGCCTGCTGACTCTGTTCCAGACAGTAAGGGGGAGAATTTCTCCCAAGTTTTCTCTGGAACTGAATATCCCTATTTAAAAAAAGAATGAGCTTAGTTTGGGGGGGAAAAAAGTGCAAGAAGTTTTAAGAGTTGGCAAAGAAAAAATTATACTAAGCTCAGTCAGTCACTGACACAGACTGTCTAAATATAATACAAGTCCCTGGTGTCCCTGTAACTTGCAAATGAGTTAACAACTAGACGAGTTATTGTAACTCCATCCTTCAGGTTTCTGCAGAGGATGTTTACCAGGAGAACTGAAACTGCAGCAACATCCAGAGCAAAACTTTTACAAGTACTCTAAATCTGTGTGAACACTCCCTTTCCCAAACTGACCAGTAACTGGTGTCAACCCCCTTTTCCTATGTCCTCCTTCATACTGTCTCCACTTTAGGGTCATCTGCCCTTCCTTTATCTCTTTTTTTTTCCTCCTTGTTTTCCATGTTATCCCCCCAAATGCAATCTTCACCCCCAAAATAGCCCCAGAACAAAGCAGGGCACTAGCTAACCTTCTGACACACAACTTTCCGTGTCTTGGGAATCCTCCTTGCGCTAGAGCAGGAGGAGATGTGAATAGGGCAGAAGCTGTTTAAGACACCTCCCTTCTGCACCAGCATACCAGGGCAGAAAATAGCGAACTTGTCTCTCCTGCTGCTTGTGGAGGTGTTGGTAATTTAAGGTAGGGATGAATTAAAACAACCCCACCCAAACCTGCTAAATGGCACAATTTTTTACACTTCTTTTTCATTAAGAATATCTTGGCTTTTAGTCCTGTACCTGAAGATAAAACATCAGAACACTTAATATTTCTTCTGGGTCAGAAATTCTAATAAAGTTACAGAGGAAGAAGAGTAAGGTTGGGGTGATTTAAAGGAGCTGTTCTAAAAGCTGCCTCCTCTTGCTTGATCCGCCCTTGTTTTTGACATTTCCCCAGTCTCCCCTGCTTTTTGTTGACAGGTTCTTAGAGAATGGGTGGTGGCTTTTTCTGAGAGCAGCATCAGATGTGGTTACATGAAAAACACGCATGTGAGAGCTTTGCAGTGACTGCAAAATTGATTCGAGGGTTTTTTTGGTGTGGAGTGGGGCTTCATTAGCCAACAGGTGAAAAGAAAAGTTACCATATTTTGGAACAGCTCAACAAGAACGAGATAAAAGTACTTCTTGTGGGTACAGAGGGCAAAACAAAAGGCTGATACGAAATAAAGCAGGGAGGAAGCCGCTTTGTTAGGCTGGATGGCTGAGATCGGTAAACAGCAAAGATACGGGCACGCAAACTGGCAGGGCAAAATTATGCTGCCCCAAATGCAAAGCTGCAGCAGGGAGAAGGGGGGGCCCGGGCATCCATGGGAAGCGGCCTGGTTTTGTCCGTGTTAACTTATCCTGTCTGGAGGGAAAGAACACGGCGTTCCCCTGGGGGACAGGTTTCCAGAGGAACGTGGCATGCTGCGAGCGATGTAGGTGAGGCTGCCGTCAAGGGACAATGTGGCAAACGGGAACGAATCAAAGCGACTCCTCTTTGTGCATCTGCAATGTTAGGCTGAGTCATTACCATTCATCACCAGCCCGGCTGGTGTGTTCACACTGGTGACAGTTGTTTTCGGGAGAGAGGACAGCTTTTGATGCCTTTTAATTCCTGAAAATAAAAGAAAAAAGGGCTGTCAAGGTAACCGGCATCCGGAGAGGCTGACTGAAAACAGTGGGTAAGGAAATAACTTTAAGTCCCAGGGAAATGCAGCACAAAAAGGAGCTGCCACAATAACCAGGACAGCGTGGCTTGCTCCTTCGTGTTTCTGAAGGAAGCGGTAAATGGCTAAAACTTCCCATGCTTGATTTACAAATGAGCTCCAATTGCAGGACAGCACAGAAAAGTTAGCATTGTTGTTGCAGGGTATTTTCTCTGCATTTCTTCCTGCTAGGCTGTCTGAGTCATTCACATCTGTATGTGTAGCATCGCTCATCTTGCAACTTACTCGAAACAAGCCCCCAAAACCTCCTCAGCAGGAATAGCGAAGCCTCTTCTGGCCCATGCTGGTTCTCATCGGAGACGGATGTGCTCCACAGCACCCTTGGGCAGTTTAGCCATTGACTTTACAGAGGCTCAAGATTTCTCCCATCCACCTCCTGCTGTTTCAAGGATAGGATGCTGGGAGCAGCTCTTGCCGGGAAGTTTTAAGGCAAGGTACACCCTGTGACTGCCTTTCCTTCAGCACTTCTCCTTTCCCTCACCCCGGTTGGCCCCACCAGGCTCTGCAAGCTCAGCAGTTTCCAGCTCTGACCCTGGGAGGCTGTGCCCAGAGAGGTGCCGTCGCCCTGCATCGGCGTCCCCTCCCTCAGATCCATGCTTTTCCTCTGCAGCTTTCCCGTCTCCATCTTGTTATTCCTCTTCTCACACCTCTCTCCTTTTTCTTACTGATCCCCTCTCCTGCTCTGCGTCCCCGCATCACCCTGTCATAGTGTTTCTCTCTTTATACCACTGTCTTCATCTACTCACCGCCACGGCAGGAGAGCCTTACTGAGGCAGAGGGATGCTCCTGTTGAGCGCAATAAGGTGTAGCTACCACCTAAACGGAGATGGTCCTTGCCTGAAGAAATCACTTCAAATAAGCAGGGCAGGAAAAAGGGTGAGGGAGAGGTCTAGAAAGGAGAAGTGACTTCCCCAAGCCTGTCCAGCGGGGCCAGAAACAAGTCCTCTGTCTTACCCATTGGGCCAAACTGCCATCTTTACTCCGCAGGGACTTAAACAAGTGTAATTTTAAAGCAAACCAAAGCACGAGAGGGGCCTCCTAGGAACAGAGCTCCTCAAGGAGTATTGCCACTGGGGCGGAGGAACAACCAGGCAGTCAAGCCACACCGCCCCGCCAACAACCAGTCCTAGGAGGCTCTTGGCTTCGGCCGCGTCCACCTAGGAAAACACCGCTTCCCAGCCCCGGCAAGGCAGCAGCCCCCAGGTTGTGCAGCCAAAAGACGCCCAACGTGACAGCGAGGGAGAGGCACGAGCTCCGCGGGATGCGGTGCCACTTTCCAGGGACCGGGAGCCACCTTACCCTGCGCCCAGGGGAAGGCTGTGCTAGAGCTGGGGAGGGGATTTTTCACTTTCCTACGATGACCAAAGTGCTGCCACGGGACTTGCTACAGGAGATAATGAAGACGGCTCTAAGGTCTGGGCTGGGGTTAGGTCAGGCACTCCAAAGGGACCTGTCCTGTCTTCTGTCTTGTCTTCTCCATCTGGGCTAGTTCAAGTTGTGCACTGCCTAGGAGACCAGCTGTCTCCCTCTTCAGCCCTGCAGAAACCCACTGCTAGACCTTTAAAAAACACAACATAATAATTAGAGACGAGCTCATTATATCGGCTCGTGACTCATCTACCGGAAGCTGTAGCGAACACCGCTGCTGTGCTGGGAGTCTCGCTTTCAAGGGTGTGGCGACACATGCAATTACTAGACTGAGTAATCAAAACTTGGTATGGGTTTACTGTCATTACACGCTAACTTCTGACAGCAGAGTTGTGAGGGACTACCGGTGTTAGGCCCCACACCTGTATGTGCACACACATGCCCGTGAATATCCCTGAGCGGTCCAATAAAGTCAGCAGGACTGTGCGAGGCTGAGACGCTACCTGAAGCCCAAACGTATTTTTGTGCAAGTTTAGAGTAAGTTAGTTTGTAGGCAAGGTCCCCTCCTAAACTGAGAGGCCTGGCAGGAAGGAGTCAACTTGCTTTATAAAGTTCAGGAAACACAGCAACTGAATGGACCGGTGTGATGCAGAATCAGTAGTGACGCAGATACTCAAATAATATGCCTATTATTGACAGACCGCAAGTTTGCTTTGATATTCTTCTGTTGTTCACCTCATCATCAGAAAGGTCCTTAGGTTTGGTAACGCATCAAAGACGGTGACTCGGGAAAGCCTAACTGCAAGAATCACGTCCCTGCTAGTGCATCTGCCCGTGGGACAACCGGCGTCACCTATGGCTTTCCTCCTTGTCAACATATCCATTGCTGTGGGTCACCCCAGCGTGGTTGAGAACGTGCTGTCACTGCTGCCGTGCTAAATAAAAAAATAAAATCCCGTGAACACATGGCACTGAGAGAGCCTGGGAGAGTTACTCTGGTCAAACTGTTCCTGGGGTGAAAGTGAGCTGCTCTGCAGCCCGAGCAGGGTGAGCTGTTCCCTGGCTCTACCTCTGCCACCAGAAAGGATTTACATTCATATGCAAAACCCCTACACCTGGGGCTGGCAGGGCTGCCGCTGCGCAGTGGCATTCACAGCGACGGGGCAGGGTGCATTTTGAACCCGTCCTGCCTGCCTCTGCTCTCAAAATCAACTTCTCTCTCAGCAGCGAGGACACCCCACCTCAAAACCCATCTCAAAGGCTGTCTGTAAAAACAAGAAGCGTTCTTCATATGAATGAGACTATTAATGTAAGTGCAGATGCGGAAGCTGTTACCACCAAAATGTTTAGGAAACTGGTGAAAGGAAATAGTTGAGCTGTAGCGTAGGAACCAGTTCAAGCACTCGGCTCTGGCTGCTCCCCGAGCCGCGTCCTCGCCACGATGCAGCACGCCCAAGAAGATCTGACTGCACCCGGAGAAGAAGATGATGCCTTTGGGGAAGGTAAAGTCATCTTTTATTAAACTAATCCCTCTCCTACTCAGACTAGAGACCGGTTTCTAGCTTGGGTGGTATTTCTTGGGTAAATCTGAAGTTGTCTATGGGATCCAAGGTCACAGGGTGACCAGGCTTTCTTTTTCTCCTAAGAGAATGGAGAACAAAAGCACCCCAGATACAATAAAAATAACTTTCACACTGGTTCGGCAGCTTGCTTCCTCAGCAAGGAGGTTGCTGCAGAAGAAGAAAGCTGGGGGGACACCAAGTGTGTTTTCTACAGTGGCTGCCCTATGCAAAGTAACGCGTTGTGCATTCAACACCGCAGGTGCAGCTGTCGTTAAAGTAGTAGGGGCTCTTTACAGGGGCTAAAGGCGACTCGCTACTTAAATCGTCTGAGCAGAATTAGCCCCCTCCTCTCCGACTGCCACAACCCAGGGCACAAAGCCAGTGCCATAGCTTCTTATCGCTAAAACTGCTTCTGCTGGAGCTCGATCCCTCGCTGCTTGCATCCTGTGCCGCCGTTTACGTGTGTACCGAGTGCTACCAGGTCAAAATAGCAGAGACGCAGATAACAGGACCCAGAGGAGGGGGAAGAATCTGGCCCACAGTGTCTAATTTCTGCCGCTGCTCGCTGCTTCCCTTTGCACTCGAGCGGGGGCCCGGGGGAGAACTTGCTCATGCAAATCTTCTCCCGGCCCCCGGCCCTCTGCAGTTTCCAAGGGAGTTGAAGGCACAAAGAGCTGCCTGGATCCGCTCCAAAGACTGTGAACCTTTAAACTCACTTTCAGCACAGCTTCGGCAAACTTCATTTAAACAAAGCTCAGCTGCGGTTGGTATGGAAAACTTAGCATTGAATAGGGCCAAATCAAGTTATCTGAGCCCCAGTGAAAGGCATCAACGCAGAAAAGAAAGGAGTTTCAATGATGTACTGTCTGTACTCAAATATATTTCTCACGTATATATGCCCCCACTCCTCACCCTGTGTCCCAGTTCGGGCTCAGAAGAGCAATGGATTTGCAGAAAGGAGAGGTCAGAGCATTTGCATTCAGAAAAAAATCCTGATAGTCCAGGGAAGACCTGATGCCACTGGGCAAATCAACTGGCATCGAAAGTATCCTGTTGCATTCCCTGCATCCTGCCCTCATGCAGGTGGATGCTGTTTCCCAGGATAACCAGCCACGTGCTCCCACTCTATACGGACATTTCCAAGTAAGTGCTCTGAAGAGCCAGTGGGATTTAGGCTTCATTGCTGTTTCTGAAACCTCTAGCCTATGTTCTTAATCAGAAACGTAGGAGAGGAGGAGAGGAATGTGTGGAGGTTATTCGACATTTATATTGTGTTATCTGAAGGGAAAGATACAGCGCTTAAGAAATCCTTTCCAGCCTCGCAGCTAAGTTGTTTCTGGCAGGGCTGATCCAGCAACAGCTAGAGGAGGCTGGCTTTTCAAAGGCAGGAACACTTTAAAAATCTCTCCATGACCTTGCTTGGAGCAGGAGGTTGGACTAGATGACCTCCTGAGGTCCATTCCCACCTGGGTTATCCTACGAGCCTATAAGTTGGTGACAGCCTCTTCAAGTCTTCTACGTGTAACTGGGAGCAAATCTACCCCAGCTGCTCTCTCGGCCAGAGGGTCTGTCGGCTCCCAAACCTGCCAGCTGGAAAGCCCAAATAACACAGGCGCAGGGCTAGCCTTCCCCTCCAGCCCCTTCTCCTCTCTCTCAAATGGGTTAGCAGAGAAACATTAACTTTTTCACCGCTATTTCTGGAGCGCCGTTGACCCTGGACAAGCCAGCACGCTCCCCTGGGCTGGGTGGGATCCGAGCGTGGAGGAGCCGTGC
The DNA here is from genome assembly GCF_026419915.1 of Harpia harpyja. Taxonomy (NCBI): domain Eukaryota; kingdom Metazoa; phylum Chordata; class Aves; order Accipitriformes; family Accipitridae; genus Harpia; species Harpia harpyja. The sequence goes on from NC_068944.1 coordinate 11,288,655, forward strand.
CTGTTTCGGTCACAGGGCAGCCCCCACCCCGCTCACGCTGCAGAGACCTAGGCACCAGCCAAAACTCAGTCGCAGATTTTCAGGCCAGATGGAAGCGTTTGTCAGGTGCTGAACTCCGACTCCCAGCTCAGCACAGACCACAGCTCTTAGGGCGTGGGCTATTTTTTTTATTTTCCACATCCGGCTTGATTTGGAAAGCGGTGATGGCAGGTCTCCCATCTACCTTTTTAACTTGTCCCAGTGCTCAGCTACTGTCACAGTTAAAGATAATCACAGCTTATTTCTTCTAGTCTTGATTTGTCGAGTTTTTTGGAGTTTGTTGCCCTTTTGTCCAGGAGAGCAAAGGACTTGCTATTGCTTGTACATATAAATGTCTCATATAGCTATCCACAGACTGTATTCAGACTGCTCTTACCCTTTGCCAAGCAGACTGTTATCAATGACTGTGTCTTTATAAAATGCAAGTTTTAACCTTTTAAGCAATTTCATGGTTCTTCTTGGGACCATCCCCTTGGAGACGTGGACACCAGCATGGAGCCCACAACTCCAAAACTGTTACATCAGGGACAAATCCAGAAGTTACATGATCTGTTCACTCATACTTTATAAATATGTATATATATATATACACACACATATTGGTATATGTATATATATGAGATAGATATATATAGAGAGAGAGATATATATATCAGGATCAGTGTGAGGATCAGCTAATATGTACAAGGACTGCTTCAGTCCTTTTGGGTCCCAGCATCACATGAGGGTCTCCTCTTCATCAGATTTTCTTTTATAATCCTCAAGTCTTTCAGCATCAAAATTTCTCAGGACAGGGTCAACACTATCCCATAATTATGGCTTATGCCCTTTGCTCCCAGCTATGCCCACACTAAAATCGGATGAATCAGCCCACTTTCTCAAGTAGCCTGGTCTCGGAATGATTTACCACTTCCTCACTGTGCCATCTGCATATTCAGTCAGTCACTGTTTAAAGTTCTCTTTCAGGTCACTGACATAAAAAGTGTTAAATCCCATAGGGATGGAACCAATCTGTGCAGGTCCTCGCTAGAAACTGGCATCCCCGATGATTCCTCAGCTGGGTTATATCTGTCATTTGGACTTGTTTTGGATCCATTCAGCATGTCCCAAATTGATCTACTCTATTTTAAGTTTCTTAGTCAAGATCTCATGCAGTACCAAGTCTTAATTCTTACAACAGTCTAAGTACACTATCAACAATTATTTTCTGTAAAACTACTCAGTGCCGCTGATTGTATTCCATTTCCTTTAATTTTGCTTATGTGACTCCTACATCAGCTATTCCGTAACGAGGCCAGGACCACTGCCAGGCTATCGCACCATTAGTGACACAACATTAACTCATAGCTCTCTGGAAATCCTCTGGTGTTTCATGTTTTTTGAAAAAATCAACAAAGAGCTCCTCGGATAGCTCTTATCAAAGCTACAGTTTAAAATCCTCCTTTGGCAAAGATAAAGGGAAAAAAATTTTCTCATTGATATAGACCGTAAGCTGTCACTGATATTTTCCCACATGCACACAAAAACATTTGTGAAAAACTTCTGCATTTTCTGCAGCATTATTGATAATTCTGCCATTTTCATCTACTTATGCTCCAATAGCATCGTTTTTCCTTATTGTACATTGAAAACCCAAGTCACAGAGCTGGGTGTGACAAGCTATAGTATATACATCTTCACAAAAAATCAGGCTGCTCTTGCAATAGGCATTCAAAGCTTGAAAATGTTCATCCTCAAAGAAAATCTGTTAGCTAATTTTCTTGTTTTCTAATAACAACCTTGCACTTACATTGTGCTATCTCCTTCAAAGGATTGGCGGAGACTTTGCGAATGACTGTGCTTAGGTTCAGTGAAGCGCAACTCCCTCTCCTCTGCAACACGGCCATCGTTTAACAGGGCACAGCTGTAGTATGCAAAAGTTTTGAGAAGGAGCTATTTTAGCCTCTTGAAAGTACAGGCAGTGATATGTTTCATTTCTTTTATGGCCCGACGCACTATATTAATTCAAGGCAAGTGACTTCAGTTAGTCCTACATACAGTCAAAACACCTACTTTGGGGAAAATGCTTTTTAATTTTTAGTGACTCTAAATGCCTGAGATTCCGAAGTTGTATTTCATTAAAAAGAAATCACTTCTACTAGCACAAGTCTTCCCCTCATCACTGCAGCCAAACAGGCATGGGTTTTCCTTGGGTCTGTCTAAGCTGAGGAGCCAGGAAGGCTCCCGCAGCTCCCAAGCCCAGGGAGGGAGGGAGATTTGGGCACGAGTCAGCTCTCTTGGCAGACCCTCGTTTTCCCGGGAGGTGAGCTGACGGCTCACACGGAGGCATGGTGTCACTGTGCCAGGACAGCCTCTGACCAGGGCCAGGGGCTTGGCACGGCAGGAGCTCCTAGATTAACGCAGACACATCCACCAACAGAGTTTGCAAGCACTCAGCAAACACGGCAAGCATATGGGTCTGGGCATTTCGCTAGCAGTGATCAACATATCCAGACTGAGAATGCACAGGAGAAATAGAAATTAGACTGCGATTTATTGCAGATCTTTTCATGCAGCTGCTCCACACCGATGTCTCCTCACGTCTCCACTTCCCACCTCCTGTACGTGCCCTCCGGTTGTACCCGCAGTAACCACGACCTGCCTCTCAGGCCAGAGCCGAGACAAAATCCCACCGTGTTTCCAAAGCATGGGGAAAAAACCCAAAGCTGTCTTTTTCGTAATGTTCAGTAAGTCAGTGTGTGCTCCAGTTCAGCAGACCAGAGCCCCAGTTAGACGGTGCACGGCACGGTGTCAGAGTCCCAGGGCCCTCTCCTCGCCCAGGACCGACGTGCTGCTACGGCACGCAGGCACGCTCCAGCACTGCCGCCCACCAAGGCTCCCAGCAGAACACTAACTGCATCAAACTTTCAAGGTATGCTTCAAAAATGTACCAGATGCCTTTACATCCTTGTAAAGCCTGCCTGCCCTTTTTAAGAGAGAAAAGAGTTTTAGCTCTGGGGTTTGGGATCAGCTTTGAAGCTTAGCTGAAATGAAAGGTAGCTGCTGTTCATGGTTATGTGCACCGCCTGGTGTATTGTAACGTCGCTGCTGATGTTAGAGAAAACGAGGATAAAGTCTTGGATGTTAACTTAAAGTTGAGACATGTTCTTGATTCAGCAACAATTCGGGTTAAGCAATCTTTCTCTTCCCCTAAAGCAATACAAGACACCATGCTTTCTGTGGACGTACAGCTGCAGTGACTTGTCTAAAAGTCACGCAGGCAGATCAATGTCACGGCTTGTCCGTGACCCACTGGGCCAGGCTTCCTTCCATGCCGTAGCTAGCCAGCCCCGCTTTGGTGAGAGCCAGCTCAGGTACATCCCCTCCCCACAGAGCGCATCAAACTGATGCAACTTTAAGCAAATTATATCTTTTAAGGATATTCATGTGTACGGTATTCCAGCAGATGTCTACCTCAGAGATAGACGGAGATACTGTTTTTCCTATGTTTTCACCCCAAACACAGTTTGTCTACTTTTTCCAGCATACGAGGGCCCAATATCTGAGAAGGCTGTAGTAAAGATGAGCAGCCTTGCAATGTATTAAGCATGGCAGCTTCTCCTCACTGACTGCTGGGAGACTACAGAGCATTGTTCTGAAAACGTTTACAGGTCCCACCAGCCCTACCTGTCCTTTCGGCTTATCTCGCATTCCCAGAGATGGAGAACCGTGTGCCGTACTCACCGCAGCCCAGAGGAAGAGAAGTCCCATCGCTTCATTGCCAAGGCAACAGTGTCTGCTTCAACCAGATAGATAGATGGTAGTAAGAGATGTTTGGCCTATAAACTCAGACTGAAGCACCTTTCTCCAGGAGCATGGGCAGACCTACTTAACGTGCAGGACAAGGATGGCGTGAGAAAGCGGGTGCTCTCTTAGGGAGCATTTTTATTTATTCCTGTTTACACTAAATGCTTTGCTCACCTGCTTCTCGCAGCTGCTTCTTTTTGGTTGTGGTCCATGGGCAGATACAGAGTTACGCAGATGGGTGAGAGAGCTTTTTGTGGTCGGAGGAATCGGTGCGAGGCGCCCGTCCCCACCCTGGGTGCCCCCGCACCGACCCACCCGCAGCGCTCCGGCCCCCCGGCGCTTCCAGCTGTCCTGGGCAGCTGGAGGGCTATTTTTAACAGGGCATCGCACTCCATATCTGAAGCAGAAACGCTTGAGTCCATGAGGCTCGAAGTTAAAAAAAGATTGAAATGAGAGACACTTTCTGCTTTGTTGTCTCCCTGTTTTTTAATTAAAGATCTTTGATCTTGTTATTTCCTTCTCCGTGTCTTGAAGGCAACTTGTTTGGTTCGTATTTGTCGACAATATTTCTAGATCACTAATAATAACAACGGTGAGGGGAAAAAACAGGTCAAATAAACAAGTGGCATTTAACCAGCTCTCAGAGAAAAGAGGAAGGTATGTACAAGTCAGAGAGAAACCACTTATTAGGTGTTCTCGGGGCACCCTCTAAGCTTTTAAAACAAGTGTCTCACCAAAGACTGAAGCAAAATTGCCTTCCTTTTCACCCATTTTTTCCCCTTCTGTTTTTAGATAGTGTCTTTACAAAGCTCCGTGCAACACAAGCTATTTGTCGCCCAGCCCCATCATTAAAGTCACAAAATAAATGTGGCTTGGCTAGCATGAGCTGGTGGTGTAAACAATTTCACCCCTTTAACAATTCGAGGCACAGCTCAGCTGCCTCTGAAATGAGTTCCGCCTGCCTGGATGCTAAAACCAAAGCCTTGTGGTTGGTGTACCGAGGGTGTGACAGTCAAAAAACAACCAGGTCAGGAAGTGCAGAGTTAAAAGGCGAGGAGTGAAAACAGTCTGAGAACATGAATTAGAGAGAGGACAGAGTAGTCAAGCACTTGACAATGTCACAGAGGCACTATAAAGTTGATGGTGGGATGATTTCCCGATGGTAGGATTTCTCATATATCTCAGCATTGCCTGGGGGGGTGAGGGGTGTTGTCAGGCCCCACAGAATTTTAAGCAATATTGTCTTGATCTGGCATCTAAGAGCAGGGAAATGACTTGACGAGGGGTCCCACTGTGGCTGCCTCCTAAGCAATCCTTCCTCGCTGCTCAAATTCACAGCTCAACCTACAGACCTTCTGCCAAGGGGGGTGGGTGTACCTGTGTGCATTTGCACACCCCAGAGAAGGTTGGGTAGGGATGGTGCAGGAAACATTTAGACCGTGAAGAGCCACTGATATCCCTCTGTCTTTGGCAACTGGAAAACAGGTGAAGAAAACCGCTATGGAAATCCTGAGCACAATAGGCTTAATGCTGCATAACTTATGGGGGCTGACATTGGCTTACTCCGGTTTAATTGCAGGTAATTTGGGAATTGGAAAGTTCAGAGACCCAGAGCTTGGAAATGATGCCTAGAGTTCAAATAGTTGGCAAAAAGATGGAAAGACAAAAAGTGAGGTGCAAAGAAAGGAAGCCACAGAGAGAGAAAGAGAGAGAGAGAAAATAAGGTGGGATTTGGGGGAAGGTCCCACTGCGACCCAGCCCCTGCCTGAACAAATGGCAGGGGATAAACACATCTGGCTGCACCCAAATTGGGGCAGTTCAAATCACCTCTATTCCAACCTTCTCAGACATTTAGGGTCCTAACTCCTCAGACTGGTTACCTTAAGTTCCCCTTATAGTCAATAGTGAGTGTGTGTTGTGTGTGGGAGGAGAAGGGAGGGCAGGGATGGAAACAAGAAGCCCCTCCAGGTGCCAATCCAGAGCATGGAGATGGGGATCCTTCACTGCTGGAAGACCCCGGCTCTTTCCCTGCCCGTGGCAGTCCCCTGCTGCCAGCCTGGCAGAGGTGGGCACAAGCGTGGCTGGTGCCCATAGGGCAGCGTGCATGTCCATCGGGGTGTCTGGTCCCCAGGCAGGGTGACGATGGGCAGATCCACTGCACGAACCAGGTAGACTCAGCTTTGTGATAGCGGGTCCCAGCTTGGAAGCCCTGCAGCAACCGCTTACCACTAAAGTGATATTCTACTTTTATTTTGCCTCTAAACGGGACTCAGTAGCTAACGTACTACCCACACAGGCCTGGGGTTAGGTTCCCCGGGTGCACAGCGGTGCTTTTAGTTATGCCCCACTGGGAAACCTGCCTGCCTTTGGTGCTGCCCTGTTGCACCGTGATGGGGGAGCTCAGCACCCGGGCGGCTCCTGCAGCATCACTCACCAGACCCGTGCCAGGACAACGCCTGGCCTTTACTGCCCAAGTCATCGCATTGCATGAGCCTGCCTATAATTAATAACGATCCACCCCGTAGAGAAGCAAAGACACTGAAAATAGCCCAGCCCCACAAATATTCAAGCCCATAATCCCAGGTGAAATGACCGCTCTGGGAAGCAAAACCCCAAACTGCCCCAAAAACTCAGACAGAACTGTCTGAGGTGCGTGTAGCATCGCACACAAGGGCTTGCAAGACCTCCCCTTTCATCATGCCAGGCTGCTCCCGGGGCCCTGCCCAAGGGGAAGTCACCCGCGGTGACAAACTTTTGTGCAAGTAATCCTCTCTTCACACTGTGCAATACCAGAGTGGAAAGCCCCCCAGGCTCCCCCGAGGAGTGTGCCTGTGGTTTGGGAACGGCAGCGGCCAAGCGGCGATCCGGGAGCTTCCCTGGAGGGGTGTCAGAGCCACCTGAGGCAGAAGAGAAAGGGACAGCCACTCTGAGGGGCTTGACGGGATGGCTAAAAGCTCTGTGAATATATTGTCATTACCATAGACATGCAGTTTTCAAGGACTCCTGCAGGACCCTCTTGGAGATGAGCTTATAAAATCTTACATCTTTGCCCTACGGCTCTCTGAAGTGTGAGATTAAGGTGCCGGTGGCTAACGAGGTTGGCCGACATTCAGGCTCCACGGCATAAATGGAGCTTCGTTCGCACTCTTCTCGCTTCATGGTAGCTCAGGGCAGTGGAAAAGCTCTGCTGTGAACATGGATGCGACCTACAAGGCACTGCGTTCATTTTAGTAGGGTGGTTGTGACTGTGTAGAAGTGCAGTTTGCCAACTGAGAGCTCCCTGTAAGTTTTGGAGTCCCGCTCGTTGCGTTTTCTCACTCGAGAAGGAAGAAGAAAGAGATAGGACAGGGCCCAGGTAATGTCACGGAGCTAACAGAGGTAGCACCGAGCAAATGAGATATTTTTCTGTCTCCAACATCACCAGCAGATCAGAGGTTGCTGCAGTTTCTTAATGGTGGTCATGTAAAGAGCAGAGCAAGCACAGCCTGCTTTCTCTAGGGAAGTTCTGGGGTGGCATCTGGAGAATCTGTGTGATTTATAAATTGAATGATTTGGGGAGTTTGGGTTACATCAGGACTGAAGGATTAGGTCATAACGTGCAGCCTTCACATTGAACTAACAGCTTTCCTTCTCTTGAGCGTCTTGGAGAAAAGAGAGATTTTATAGATGTAGATAGATTTGAAGCTAGATAGCATCTCTGAGATCCTCCTACAAACACATGGGAGGAGCGCTATACTAGCAATACTAGCACACATTTAACAATTGAGGCACTTTTTTTATTGAGAGGGGTGGGAATGTTGAAAAGGGTCCATATAAAAATATTCTCAAAGCGAAATGAAGCCACAGGAGGAGCAGTGCCCTCCAGCACTGCTGAGCTCAGCACCGGAGTTGGACGGCTATAGCTTTTTTTTAATGTTCCCGTGGAAAAGCAGGCAGCTCGGGAGGTCCTGATCTGCTCTGCCTCTTCTGTCGCTCTGGGGAGCTTCCTGCCCTTTCTATTCCTGATGCCTGTTGTGAGCCAAGGAAGAGTTAGCTTAATCAGCAACACCAGCCACTGATTAGTGCCAAGCTGTTGTCATTAATCACTTCAAAAATCACCGCGCTGAAAATAGTACTCAGGGTCAGATGTTCAAAAACTGGTGTGGTTTAACTGATGTCATTTAACCTCAGCCACAAAGCCAGACCACACCCCTAAAGAAACACCATTTCTTTGCTTTACATTACATATTATTTGTAATTTTTTAATTCAAATCCACTCACAGCCCCAGTGACATGGCACAAAAAGCTGCTCTTCACCTTTCCTAGAGGAAATGACTGCTGTGAGTGGTTAAACACCTCCAGGGGAAGGCAGGCTGGACCAACAAGCAACCTGTATCGCCCCAAAAGATGCATAGGGCTACTGGCCTGAGGGTTTGGTCGTGAGCTTCTCCGTGCTGTGGACCCCCCCTCTCCTTTAGAATCTCAGCCCAAATACTTGGCAGATGCACTTGGGGCTCATTACATTACAGAGGCAGCGTGTTCGTTGCGCTCCCCCGAATGGCATTTCATGTGCGCTGCACTTGTTTTGTATTTGCTATATTTAAGCCACAGAAATATGCGCTGATGAGGAAAAGAGGGCCGTGGTGGTATCTTGGAGGCTGGAAGGGAATGAAAATCATTTCTGAAACTTGCAATCCTCTGTGCAGAACTGTGGCCCAGGAGAAGGAAAGAGGAGCGCGGTCAGCTTGGGTCGCTGGCCGCACTGAGGACCCGGCTGGGTCACCCATACCACTGTCCATCTGGAAATGATTTCAGGGCAACTCTGGTTTTATACTAGCGTAACTGAGGATGGAAATTGCTCGGAGCCTTTGCCCCAGAGGACTCTTCCTGGGTTTCTATTATGAAACTGCCACGTTAGGAACATGCAGGAATACAGGTGTGCAGCTCTGCAGGATTTTTACATGGCACTTGATTTTGAAACTTGTCTGGCATTATTTGCTCCTTTGTCTCCAGCCTAGCTAGCCTTTGCATGCCTCTCCTACCTGACCATCGTTTTCCCCAGACCATGGTCTTCATCCCTGTAGCTCCTTCCCTTCTTGCCGTGACCTGTGGGACACGCTGAGCAGGAGGAAGGCAGAGGCTGTCTCGATGCTGCTGCTGGAGGGCACAGCAAGGCAGGCCAAAGCCCTGGGTTCTCCCGACCCGCTCTTTCAATCATGGACCTAGGATACCTTTGGTGGTTGCTAACACGTCCCACAGTCTCTCGCCCCATATAATAACTATCCTTTGTGATCCTTGGTCCTTCCAGGCCAATTGCCTGCTTCATAGAGTGGAGTGGATGAGGATGGGGCTGGCCCAGCCATGCCTGGGACTGCTAACCAGAGTGTGCTTTGGCACGTACAAAGAAAGGCTTTCTTCCTCTGTGCTTCAGAGCATGACCAAAATTTGCCTCTCAAGTGCAGGTGAGGCTGCAAGGGGAGTCTGGAGGCAAACGTGGGCTGGGTCCTCATTTTAACTGCAGTCCTGATGTAGCCAGCAGGTTTCAGCAGCAGGTATTACTGCCTGGTGACTTGGGTAGAGATGGCATCAATCCCTAAGACACCCCCAAACATAGTGGGGAGGTCGGCCTGCTGTTGTGATGGAAGATGAAGTTTGTGATAAGGAGCCAGGTCTGGGCACATGAGAGCCCAGAATCAGGAAAGAGCCAAGAGATTACCTAAAGATTGAAGAGGATCCCAACGAGGAAGCTGGGATCAGATCGACTTTCTGTCTACAAAGTCAAATCCTTTCCTGGACATGGTCTAGCAGGGCCTTCTTGATCTTATACATGGTGGTTGTACTGGGAAAGGCAGCCCCAAGCAGGTATCTATCTATCTCATGTACTGCAGACCTGTGGGAAGCACTGCGTCCCACCCTCCGCACTCTTCCAGGCAAGGTGGGAGAGAGGGTTTTGAGGCTGTCCAGCAGCGGGACTTCAAGCCAGCCCATCGCCAACAGAATGGAAGAGGTTGTCTGACAGCCACGCTCCCAAAAAGCAGGCCAACAGCACCATACCTGTCGCTTCGGATCTCTGATCACTACCATAGCTTTGATCATCGCATTGCGTAGCTGACTTCCAGCTGTCCAGGAAAGCAAAAATAAGTTTCCAGCAGTTTTTCATGTGCCTTAATTAGAAAACAAGGAATGCTTTTCAAAAACAAGAGAGGGGAAAAAAATAAGGCTAGAGCTGCAGTACTAGACATGCCATCCACACACTTGGCTTGCACTTAAGAGCCACTCAGCCGGCCCTGGTTGCTAAGCAGTCTGAGAAACGGGAATGTGCTGCTCCCTCCAACCCTCCATGAACATTGCCACTCAAAACCTGCCCAGAAGAGGCAGCGGGGCTGATTTTTAAATGGGGACACTTCTGGGGGAAAAATATGCAATCGGTGGCTCCTTCATCCTGCTCCCCCCGAGTTATATTTGTGAGGGCAGGTAGGGTGTATGCTTGTGCATCTGCCTCCCACAGTTAAGTTGCTATCTTCAAATGCTGCCAGAGGCACAGGCCGTCAGTGGGATGTGTTCTTGCTCTGAAGGCAACTATCTCAGACCACCACAAAGGCAGCAAGGTGGGACAAAGAAGAGATAAAAGAAGGATTACCTATGGAAAGCGTTATCTCTTGCGGTACTTTAAAAGCTAAAGGCAACTCCCCTTTCTGTCCCTAGCCCTCTGCCTCCGCACCCATAGCTGTTCCTTGCTATATCAAGTGTGTCCTGACCACCGTGCCACAGGCTACAACCACCGCATTATACTTTGGTCATTCCCAAAGATTCAGCCGTGCTGAGCATCTGGCCAGAAGTCCCAGAGAATTGAATCCGTGTCTGAATCACTGCAGAAGATCAGCTCAAGTAACTTTTTCCCACAAAGTGCCCCAAGAGCTTCAGGTGGAAAGCTTTGCAAAAGCAACATCAAAAGAAATGAGGAACTTGAGGGTGGAGCAGCAATGCAGCAATGGGAAGTAAAAGGGGGGAAATGGTTGCACAGTGGTTAGAGGATGTCAGCAGTGAAAAACAAGTGGGTATCAAACTCTTTTAGAAGGAGAGCAAAAAGTGTTATGGGATGACAGTGAGCGCAAGCCAAATGTACTGGGCAGGCTCAGCTGACAGAGAAGGTATAAATATGGCAACGGAGTCAACCCAAAGAGCAGCATGGGCAGGGTGTAGTACAGAGAGTAGGAGAGTTGTGGCAACACTCTAGTATGTTTAGCTGGAAAGGGTAGTGGTGAACTTGCGTATGGACAGCAAGTTAAAGCTTGCGTCTTGTCCAGATTGCTTATGGCAGGGGTCAGGCTCTTGTCTTTTACCCCTCCCCTAAAAGCCTTTTCGAGTGATGGTTCTGGCACCTGCCATGCTCCCCACTCTCAAATATGATCATTCACCTCTTTTCTGGACCAAGGTCCCCAGGTAAGAGCACTCAGGTTTGCTACCGATGTTCCCACAGAAGGCTTAGCCTGGGTGTGATACCTGCTGGACATGTCCTGTGGGGTGTCCGTCAGCCATATGAAGATGCCGTGTGCTTCCACAAACCCCCGTCTGAGCAAGGGAGTTACACAGAAACACAGCAAAGGGGAGTTAGAACAGAAAAAGCCCATGTACAAATTGTCTTCCTTAAAGGCTAGGGCAGGCCTGATCTACCTCAGATATCCAAAGCTCAAAGCCATGGTCTGCTCACCCGTCCCTCCGCCTCCTTTGGCCTCTCACTGATCCACACATGCTAACGAGAGACCTCCATGCAAATTGCTATCTGCATGGTCTGCTGAGCACTGCCACCCACCACCAACCCTGGCTTTCAGGTGAACGAAGTCACCCAGGACTGGGCTAAGTCTTTGTATCTGCATAACAGACATACATCCCCACAGTAAGCAGGGCAATTGCAGCAATACCCCACATTTTCACGAGGGTCCTCACAGAGTCTTCCTGCAGAACGTCTTATGGGGGAAAGAGGGTTTCCCCCAGACCTCTGTCCAGACTACCAGGTCCTGCTCCCCCTTTCCAGGTTTCTCTAGACACCTCTGCAATGGACCTAAAAGCCAGGGGGTCCTCCTGCTCTGCCGATTCAGGGGATTTAGTGGGTTGGAGCCTGTGGGGCAATGGGAAAAGTGGAGTACTTCTCATTATATCCACCCCCCAGAGTGATGTGTAACTGATGCTTATCAGCCAGAAAATCCTGCTCAGCCCTTGCGAGAAGCCTTCCAGGTGCCTGGGAGGAGGAGAGCATTTAGGTATTCTAAGACTATAATCTCTTCTCTGATAATCCTGATTTACTCTTTGGCCCGGGAGCAAAGGCTAATAGAAAGCAAAGTGCTCCGACAAAGCCTAGCAGGTCATTTAGGAACTCTGGCTTAGTTGTCTCAAGTATAAAGTGGGGTTACCATTGCTGGGAATTAGTGTTTGTGAAGGTGCACTGGAGCTGGCGGGGAGATGGAAGTGCAGCATAATTGTCAATTACTGGTTTGGAAAGGTCACTGTTTTCTGGAGACAAAGCTACAATCAGCTGTTGTCACTTAGAAATTTCTCTAGGGACATTCATGCTGACCTATTTTTAACATAACAGCAGATTACACTGCAATACAGTGAATAATTTATAGGAGTAGTAGCATGATCACAGTCACAATACAATGGCAACTTTGGTTCCTGCCTAATTATGGAGGGAGGCAGAGCTCTCTGGCATTTTCCACTGAATTAGCAAAACAAGGCACACGTGGAACAAGTGACCCGAGCCTTTCAAAAGCATGTGTGTCAGCATGAATACATGTCCAGAAGGACTAAGTGGGGCAAAGATTTTATCTAGAGCATCCGTAAACCTACTCAGTCTCCCAGCAGTTTCATCAAGCTACAGCACTGGGAGCAGGGAAGTGGGAATGTGTGTAGGGTTGGGGGTGATGGAGAGGAAGAAATTAGTTTTTTGCGTTTGCTATGCAAAACTATATTGAGGAATCAAGAGAAACAGCTCATACCTCCCTAGCACGTGTATTTGCATAGGATAGAGAATGTTTCCTTGAAAGAGGAGGCTGCAAATGAATGAGGTTATTTGCATCTGCAACCTTAAGTTGAAAAAATCTTCTGCAAGATAAGACCAAAAGGGCCAGAGGGAATTTGTAACATGGGTTACACATAGAGTCATTGCCAAGAACTACTGTGGGAGGCTCAAGGTTGAAGTAAGATGCTGCAATTAGTATATGGCACTGAAAACCTTTAACAAATTAACCAGGCTTCCACAGTGAGAGCTGCCACCCCCTAAAAGGCTGAAATGGACTCAAAAGCATATTAAGTATGCATGATGAGACATTTATAGCTTTCAGCATTGCCACAAATATTCCCTCTCCTCTTCCCCTGGCATTCCACAGCCTGAAGCGCACAGCTGCTTTTTCCAGAAAGCAAATTCTCCGCCTTGGCCTCAGAGTTGACGTCCTACGTGAAACGGGGGCATAGTCGATTCAGAGAGACAGAAAGGTCACCCCCAAAATTTCACCTTGGAGCTACAGCAGTAGCATGGCGTTGGCAGCAGCCCCTACACTTTTTCCAGTGGAGAAGTGGGTGCCTCTGGAAATGCCACCGCTGTAGAGCCCATCTGAACTCAGAAACCTTGGAAACAGCCGGTAGGCCCCAGAGGTCTACACACCAGTATGAAGAGCATCCTTTTCTGCTTTTACTGAATCTGGAGTCGCTTTCTCTCATCTCTACTTCTTAAGGCTACAGGGTGCTGTTTATTTTCAGCATACAATATAAATAACACATGTTCATTATTCCTGCTGAAAATTACTTAAGACGATAGGTCAGCTGGAATTGGCAGCCTGGATTTTTTATTCAGTGAAGTTTTTTTCCCATGCATAACGCTCTGTGAAACCCCAACTCTTCTTCTTTCTTGTAATTTCCTAAATTTCTCCATACAGTATCATCTTCTGTGTGACAGGTCTGTGTGCGCCACGAAAAACATTTGCATTTGAAAGGGTGAGTCTACCTATCCTGACCCAAATGGGGAAAGATACAGGCATATGGGGAGGGTATCAGTATTGCCTCCTCAAGCCACCTTCCAAATTGTGTCTATTTACCAACCCCACAGACTTGCCAGGTATTCCCTTTGCCCCCCCCCCCAAAAAAAAAACCCCAAACACTTCCAGCTGCCTAAGAGGCACAAGGGAGAGTTTGTTGAAGGACTCTGCAACAGCTTTAAATGTTGGAACAGCAAATCATATAGAAAATATGACATGGGTGTTTGGTACTGCTGTTGGGTGATGGCTGATGTAAAGTCCAGTATGAAAAAAAGCTGCAGAAGAGAAATGGAGAAGTCCTAAGAGCAGCAATAAATATATGCAGAATCCTTACCTCTCTAGAGAGATGCGTTTATAGAAAATAGGACCATACATTTTGGAAGGAAGACTGGATTTGAAGAAAATACCCCACAATACAGCATTCCTGCCTTTTTTTCTTTCTTGGGCTAATAGAGAAAAGATGCTCAAAGAAAGAAACGGAAGGTCCATTCATTGCAACGTTCTTTCCTTCATAGTCACCTTTCAACTGCTGTCTTCAGCCCTCCCAATACCCAAACGTAGAGCCTGCTCCCGCCGAAGGCAACGGCGAGGAGCCCACCGCCCACGGGGAAGGGGGCCGGCGGCGGCAGCCCGTTCCCAGCACCATTCCCCCGGGGAAGGACCGGAGGTCTTTTGCGGCTCTCCCATCTTTTGGCCGAACCGCCCGAGAGGCGACAAGCGTCGAAGGAAAAAATGGAAGAGTCGGGGCGAACCGGGGGGGGGGGGGGGGGGGTCCGCACCCCCCCACCCTCCCCGGGGGGGCGGGCCGCGGCCGCGCAGCAGCAGCACCGCCTCCTCCTCTTCCTCCTCCTCCTCCTCCTCCTCCTCCTCTTCCTCCTCTTTTTCCTCCTCCTCCTCCTCCTCCCTCTCCCTCCCGCAGCTCGGCAAGGAAAAGCCGGCAGCGGCTACGCTGGCTGCCAGAGCGGCGGTGCGCTGCGATCGGAGACGGGCTGCCCCCGCTCCTCCTCCTTTTTTTTTTTTTTATTTTTTTTTATTTTTTAAATTTTTCATTTTTAATTTTTTTGTTTTTATTTTAATTTTTTATTTTAATTTTATTATTATTTTTAATTATGGGGATGGGTCGCCGGCGTGCCCGAGGAGCGCTGGGCGGCGACGGGGGGCGAGCGGCGTCCCGGGGCGGGCTGTGAGCGGCCCCGCCGGCAGCAACAGGTACCCGGCCGGGCTCGGGGGGGGGGGGACACGGGGGGGGCCAGAAACCCGCGTGGGAAGGAAGCTGGAGGGGGGGACACACTTCTTGCTGCCGAGGCTGGACGTGAGCGAGCTGAGGTCGCGGGGGGTGAGGCGGCGACGGGGTTTTGAGGAGGGGAAAAGGGGCTTCTGGGGGGCTTCTTGAGTGTGGGTTTTAGGCTGGGAATGGGAGAAAAAAATCTTGGTTGTGGGTGTTCGGTGAGGGATGTGAAAAGCTGTGCGGGGGAACTGGTTTAATGTTTTCTCGCAGCGCGTGGAAGTGCTTAGCCTGGTTTCCATGAAAAAAAAAAAAAAAAAAAAGTCTCAGCGTTTCCTTAGGTCTTGTCTTTCTATTTCCAGTGAGCTTTTATGGTATTACTGGTTGGAGGAAAGCTTAGACCCTCTTAAGTTCTCCTTTCAGTCTCTGGCTCGTTCCCAAGAACTGATGCAAACATATTACACACTGGCATTGCACTTCAGTTTACCTTTGAATGCCCTGGTTACAAAAGGTCATCCTAATCCTATGACTGGTCTTTCTATTGCTGTGTTAACCGAGCATTTTGCTGTCTCTCATTCAAAGTTTCAAAAAGCTTTCTGGAAACTCTGTGCGTGCGTTTGCGTGCGTGTGGCCATTCTGCCTTTGCACCCTTTCGTACATCTCCCTGGGAAGAGCTGACTCTATTTTCAGCGTAATTTCTGTATTCATTAATCTGGCCGTGCATTCTGCCACGCTCATCTTAATTACCGTGTTTGAGGCTGCTGTCACGCAGCTGGAGCCCGGGGCAGGGAACACACTCCCCAACAGAAACATTATCTTCATCTTCCCCAGTGGCTAATTAGGTTTCACAAGCATCCTTCTCCTCTGAATAAACAAAAAAATGAGAGCGTACCCAAACAGGGGGCTTGAGGAAGGAGGCAAGGGGAAGGTGTCTTTCCTGGAAGATTCCTGTGCTCGCTGCCCAGCCGTCTCTGAGATCTTCACATTCTGGGAAGAGATTTAATGGGATCTGGTTTTATTGTGGCCAGACTCGAGGAAGGTATCCACTGGGACGGGTTAGAAACAGTGCTTTATAACCGTAACGGGCAAACATGACAAGAGTGCTCCACACTTAAGTGTGGGTGGGCATATATTACACGATGGCAGCAAAATCTCTCTTTTCTTCCGTAAATTCAGCATTTTCTCAGCCAGTAACTAAATCACTAGGACAATCACTTAAGATGGTGTCTGTGCTGCTTGCAAGGGCAGATAAGCGCTTGTGCAATGTGGACTTTTAAAATCCCAGCATCCATAACCTGCTGCTGGTTTAACTTTTGACATCCAAGCAGCATTTCCTGGACAAGGTGTGGGCTTTGGGTTTTTGTTTGTTTGTTTTGCTTTTTAAGGAGCAACAGGTTGAATTTCTTTCCAGGCTCCTGCCTAAGCAACAGAGCAATTAGCTTTTCTGTGTCTCTCTACTCCTCTCAAGAATGACAGTACAGTTACATCTTAGAGGCATTTCTGTAGCAGAATTAATATTTCTTAAACACTTGGGAATGTGTAAGGGGAGAAGTCTGGTTTGTGAAGGAGCATCTCTAAGTGAGAAGGTTGCTTTACCTCCTTGAGGTCTCAAGGCACATGACCATTTTATTCACCTGTATCACAGAGCAAATACTCAGGGTGACGGTGGTGCAAAACACGGCCTCAACACTCACAGCAGCGCGTTCACACACCACACAGCATTACCTTTTGCTGTTTGATATTTTTAAACCTGAGCAAGAAGAAAGGTAACTTCCAGACAAAGCAGGCGGCTGGAAAAGGTCCGGTTCCAGGGGGAAGGCGCTTTGCTTCCCTGCTAGGAAGAAGTGGGAGTGAGAACTAAAAGCAGCATTGGCTTTTTCCAAAAAAGGGATAGCTGGTCTGACTTTTTCTTTTTTTTTTTTTTTTTCTCGTGCTATACGTGTGGCAGTGACAAGCTGCTCGCGGACAACCCACTTACTGGGGTATTTTCATCAGTCAAGCTAAGCCGCAAGCGGTGGGGAGATAGGCAGCTTGTGTCTGTGGCCATTCAACCAGCACAGAGCATCAGCTGAAAGCAGACAGGGAAGGAAGCGAGGGGAGCGATGCCTGAACGCACGCTCCTGGCACGGGCTTGTTAAAGAGGACCGGGACATGAATTAGTATCGGATAGGGGCCTGTCGCATCACTTCCAAGCTATGTGGTTCCTGGATGACTCTATTAACAAAAGGGAAAGAGACCTGGTTATTTTCCTACTTAGCAGGAGCTTGGAGGTCCCTGTTTTGTTCGCTCAGCTTCCAGTGCTCGTTGCTCTTCTGGCAGGGAGGTTGTTAAAGAAGTTTCTCAGTAAAAGATTTTCAGAATTAATCAGCAAGAGCATGCACTGACTGTTTTTCTTCCCTGCCAGTTTTGCACAGATTGTGTCACAGACTGCAGGAAGTGCTTGCCCTTTTAGAAGGCAGAGAGAAAGAATTGGGCCCTCTGTGAATTTAAAATCAAATTTAAAGTCTTTTGACAGCAGAAGCAATTTTGCTCCGGGGGACTTCACAAACCGTGGTGGCTCCACTTTGGATGTGCACCAGTGTAAACGAGAATTTAATTTCCTCCCTGTAGCAGAGTTGCCAACATCTTTGTTTCCTTCGCTGTCCATCAGACAATTTAGTTTTACCAGAGCAAAGCAGGAGGGCAGTCTGGGCGGCTGGAGAAGGAACGGCAGGATGGGCTTTGCCAACTCGCCGTGAGAGGTCTAGAAAGAGAGCAGCAGCAGGAGCCAACCCTGGATGCAATAAACCGGATCATATTATGAGTCTCTGTCTAATGTCAGGAATGGCTTAGCTAAGGCTGGGCAGCCAGCTCACTTTGAGCAGACTGTCCTTCCCTGCATATCCCAAATCAAAGCAGAAACTGCATATTTTTCTGGCCACAGCTGCTCAGCAGCTGTATTTCTGCTCCTCAGTGCAAACGCTGCTCTTGCCCTCACTTACCTGCACCCAGGTGGGCTGCATGGCTGGGCTAGGGCTGGCTCACTCCAGTCCTGTCCCGTCCCGCAAAGCTGGTGCCTCTGGCTCCTGCTCCAGGCAGGTATTCCAAAGGGAAAGCAGCGGGTACCAGGTTAATACTCTCCGGGAGCTGGTTTTACCCCCATTTGGCAATCTAGAGACAGCTGCCATGACAAAACCTGGTCAAGCATCCTCCTGCGGGCGAGCACTGCTTGTTTGCTTCCCGGAGCACCTTGAGCTTTTGTTTTACTGCAAGTGGGCAGCAGTTTTGTCTCAACTTTCACAGAATCATAGAATGGTTTGGGTTGGAAGGGACCTTTAAAGGTGATCCAGTCCAACCCTCCAGCAATGAGCAGGGACATCTTCAACCAGATCAGGTTGCTCAGAGCCCCGTCCAACCTGACTCTGAATGTTTCCAGGGATGGGGCATCTACCACCTCTCTGGGCAACCTGCGCCAGTGTTTTACCACCCTCATCATAAAAAATTTCTTCCTTATATCTAGTCTGAATCTGCCCTCTTTTAGTTTAAAACCATTACCCCTTCTGCTTCGCTACACGTCTGCATTCAGGGGATTTGGATTCAATCCCCTGAGTTTTGGCTCTCCCACTCTAGCTTTGAAGTATTTTGCTGCTGGGTCTGGTGCTGTTGGGAAGAAAGAGGATTCCCCCCGCCCTGATGACATCCATGTTTATTAGGGAGCAGCAGAGAGGGTCCAGGAGCCGTCTGTATCCGAGCTGTGGTCCAAAAGCAGGTCCCAGTACGCGCTGCCCCACTCACTGGAAGGTGTGGAGAAGAGCAGGTTCCTTGGTGCTCTTGAATTGCTTTTTGGCAGCCGCAAGCACAGACCTTGCCTTGGTCTTTGCATCCAGGCTCTGCACCCAGTGACCTCCATAAGAAGCGAGTCCTCTAAGCGTGACGCAAGGACTAACTCATTTTGTTTCCTAAAGTTATCTTTTTCTGCCATGTTTTTTATGTTACAAGGGTATCCTGTAATTTTTATTCCCCAACCAGCACAAAAGAAATGACGGATTAGCACAGAAGTATGCGAGCATCTTTCTTCTTTTCAACGGGAGGAACAAATTGAAGCTGACAGTTCCCTGGAACCAGTGCAACACATGAAGTAGTCACAATAATACATTTTATCTTCCAGCCCTTTTAAAGCATGAGAAGCTCTCCGGTCTCTGGTGCCTCCAGTAAGCTGACCTTGGCTGGCAGAGCCAGCCACCTCATTACTGCTGTCCCACTGCTCGCAGCCTGCCCTCTCTCTTGGCCCTCAAACAGCCCGATTAGCTGCAGCAGCTAGAGCTTCCCAGGTCAGGCAGCCTGCTGGTAACCCTTCAGTGACACCAGATCTCTTTCAAATACTCCCTTCTGCAAGAAACCACTTTTCTGGATTAAAAAAAAAAAAAAAAAAAAACAAACCATTTAGCTGCAACACCCAGAGATTTGTCAGACTTGATTTTGTCCTGAAAACATCACCAACAGGAAAACTTCAAGCCACCCATCGACTCCAAAAAGCAGTTGCAGCAGAGAAAATCTATCTAGTCATCACTGAGGTTCTGGTTTTAGTTTGTGCCTTCACCTCTGCAAAAGACCAAGCTAGACAGACCCTATCTATTACTATTTAAATCTTTCTATTCGAGCTGACCAAAGGGAGGAACTAATTTACAGTGAAATCTGTTGGAGGTAGGCAAATAAGCACCCGCAAATAGCTGCAGGAGGTTTATGTTTCAACAGAAGGGGCAAGGTTGAGCACCGCAGCTTCCTTTCTCTTTCCCCAAATTACCATCACACTGTCTGAGCAGCCAAAACAGCTTGATTTGTCCCTCAGTGAGGCATCTGTCTTCTTTGTCGAATTTATCTTGCATCTGCTAGAAGACTGAGGCAAAACAGAGGAAAAAAAAATGTGGTTTGTAGTGAACGAACCCCTTGAAGATGCCTCAGAAGTCTTGGGGAGCAGGGCTTGTGCTTGGGGCTGAGATGGTGGCACTGGTCTGTGGTACTACCGCAGGCAGGCAAGTAGGTAGGGCAGTTCATGTAATTCTGTATTCAAAGTCTGACGGGCGTTTTCTAATCGTATAACATGAGGGAAAGGGCCTCTTCCATAATTAAGCAACTTGATGTCCTCTCTTGGAACTTAATTTAAAAATGTTTGGTTTTAAAACTTTGATTGTGGTACAGAAGTAGGGGCATATGTTACAGCTTTCTGCAATAACATCCCCACAAGTAGTCTTTGGCCAGGGATTCTCCCCGGGTATGGAGACACCTTTTTCTCTTCTCATCCTTGCAAGCATCGCTGGATCATAGTAGCAAGAGCTATCCCTGTGCACTTTCCCAACCAGACAGGCACGTCAGTGGGTGATGATGCTGTTGAAAAAATGCCACTGCTCAATTAAGTGTGTAATGTGTCAAGTCTTGCATGACTGACTGCACTTTCCTGGTCTTGTTCAGTACATCTGCAAAATACTGTTTTGTTAGTTCAAAGAAGGACTTGGATTTTGGCTAGAGATGATTGTGGGATAGGAAGCAATTGGCTGTGAGGTGCTCTTTGAACCATGAGGCTTTTTCCTGAATTCAGTGTAACACTTGCAGGCCGCATCTACTTAGATATACACAAAATCTTATGAATAAGAATAGACATCTGCTAAAGTAAACAGAGATGAATGTTTAGTTTATTAGATGTTCAGATTAATAAAGCCAAGAGCTGGAAGTGCTAAGTCATCTGTGCTACACAAAACCAAACCAAAGCCATATTAAAAATGCTAAGACTTCAACTGAGGCTGGAGAATAATCAGCTTAAAATTCTGCCTGCGTATACTAAGGTTTTGCTTTCTTTGAAATCAGAGGGAGACGTTGCCATCATCTCCCCAGATGGCAGCTGGACCACAAAGCCTTTTTTCCATGCATGCAGATGCTGGACTGGACGTGCTTGCAACATACTTGATTTCCATGCCCTACGCTGACAGCAGAAGCTCGCTGAAGGTTAGATGGCTTTTCATCTGCAGTTATCCAGCAAGAGGTTGCTTTTTCCCCATTCTTTCCTGGCTCTACCCTTAAAAAGAAAATAATCCTCCTTCTTCCTGGTAGAGAAGGTGGCACCGGTGGATCCAGCGTAACAGCTCCTATGTGAGCATAAACCGAACGCTGTTTGCGTGATTTCTCCAGCCACTATTTCTTGTGGGCATGTCGTGCTGCCACCAGGTGAAGGCAGCAATTGCTTCCATTGGCAAAAGGAGAGAATAGTTTTCCATCATCATATAAAACCATTATATCCTCCTTTTCCTATACCCAGAATGATGGTCCATTACTATGATATGAATTGGAAAATGCAGAAATCTCAACAGAGAAGGAAAGGAGAAAAGAGTGGGAGGGCACCGGAGGACAAGCTGTGGGGTCACTCCTATAAGCTTGTCATTAGCCTGCGATGGCCCCGGTGGGTTTTTCCTTTAAATGGCAGACTGTGGAAAAGCAGGGCTGTGCTGAGGTGCTGCTGCCTTAATTTGTGCAATGAAAAGTTACGCAAGATAATTACCTTGTAGTTCAGCGACAATAAACTCTGTCAGATCTGTTTAATCCACGCTCAGTTTATCCGTAATGTCTCTGTGTCTAAAAGACTCGAATGGTAACTAATCCTATAGCACAGCTGGAGCGTATGATGTTTTAAAATCAAGATTTCTTTTTTAAATGTTCACTACAGATTAAATTTACCAACTGAACCTGACTAGATCTACTTACCTTATATTTAAGGTTTTCATCAGGTTAGCATTGGCTGTGTCCGTGACAGTAAACTACGGGCATTTGGGATTGTTCTCAGGTACTAATGGGAACAGGAACAGACCAGCCTGTATCGATGGCATTGAACTCCCCTGTCCTCCAAAAGAGGGAAGCACCTGAAGACTGTTTTGGGAATGGTCCTTGGCCCACACGGCTTCCCAGACCATGCCTAGTAATTGTGTAGGGGAGTGCTAACCGGCCCAAGCCAAATCTGTGCCAGTGATCACTCAAACAGTGTAACCTCCTTTGCCCCAAGGAGCAGAAAGCCCTTGCAGATTCAAGAGGGAACAGCTTTTCTATACTGAGAAACTTGATAGCTACTGAAATGGAATGTGGTTTCAGAAAGCAGTGGCAAGGACAACAGTTCTCCATAAAATTCTATGTATTTTTTCAAGCTGTTTCTGTAAACACTTGTGTATCTATGAAGCTGTCCTGCTTTTTGCGCTGGTGGGCTGTGACTATTCCACGTAAAACAGTACCGTGGGGGCAGAGACCTGTCCCTCCAGCCATCTGCACATAGCAATGAGGTTCCTGGTTTTGCTCAGCTGCGTCCCGTTGGTCATCAGATCTCTTCTCCAGTACCAGCATCTTTAACACAAGCTTTTCCAGCAGGGACTCTTTACCTAGCACAGAGCCCCCTTACCCCTTTATCCTGCATCAAATCTCTTCCAGTTACTTTTTACAGCTCCATTAATGATCCTGACTAGAGAAGATGGTGGTGGTCTGAGGGAAGTTTAGGCTATTGGTGGTATTAGATGTGCACTGTTGTCTCCTATGCCCTTGGGAGTTTTTAAAATTGAAAAGATTTTAGCCAGAAGAATAATAACCTCTGCCATTAATTTTAAATAAAAGTTTTAGAGGTCATTTACATAAGATCTTCTCTAGCACAAGATTCAAGTTTTTAATTTAAATTAACTGAAGCCAAGAGACAGCCTCTCTCAGTTGTGCATGGACAGTGCTCAACCACTTGATGTACTAGAAGAAAGCTTCAGACACATGCTATAGCCAAATATAAATGAAGTTAACGCAGGACTTTTATGGCAATGCTCTTGAAATGGCCACACTTGTGAGGTGTCAAAAAGATTAAATAAATCCGTTGGTGCAATACACATATCTGGGACAAGAACGTCCAGCTTTAAAGATGTTCTGTCCTAAACATACAGCGACGCATCTTCAACAACATTTTAGTGAGCGATGTGCCATTAAGACACGCCTTGAAGTAGGACGATCATATAAACATCCAAGGCATTTTAAGTCACCCTAATCCCACGTATTTAAAGAGGAGAAGCAAAGTGTTTGTATCTCATTAGCGACTGAAAGGATTTGACAACAATGATGTTTTACTTTCCTTTCAGGGATGAAATGCCTGTCCTATTTGTTTAATTTAGCTCACTTATGCTTATATTAGGGCGTACCTGGAGTGGATACCGAGTACAGCTAGTGTTTGTCTGTCTTGGCTGAAGCAAAACAACTAATTTCTAGAGTAGCCCACTGGTTACCTAAACCATCCTACATGTGTTTACTTGATGCCTTTACTTTCCTGCAGATGCAAAGATGTAGTAGTCTCGGCTTGCTGTCCTTGCCCATGCTGCTGCCGTCTGCATTAAATGAGGGTTGTAAACAGCAGAAGTACTGGTGCAAAGTATTAAAAGAAAGCAGCACTCTTAAGGGTGATTTTATATTAAACACTGCTGGGTCATTGCTTTTCTCTCCTGCCAGCGAGGTTTTTATGTTCATTGCTTACACAGTCTGAGAAAGTGAAGCCACTCTGCTGCTTACACTTGACACACAAATTTAGGTCAGTGCTCACAGTCATCACGGATTTTGCCAAAAGTCTCCCACCAGAGTTGCATGTATGGACATCAGGGCTGACTTACCTCACTTATTCTCAGATCTTACTCATGGGCTCGTCCAAATGTTGGTCAGTAAGGGACACGGGAGACCACCAGCACCACTCATGGTTTCCCAGGCCTCCCCTACTGCTAATGCTTGCAAAAGTGCAGAATAGGTTGATTGCTTTTTATGACCTGAGAAATTGAAATTCCACCCAATGCGTGTCGTCAGTGGGGCAGTGTTCAGTGGCATATGCCAAAAGAGGTAGAGAAGTAGCCAGGCTGTTGCTGGAGTAATTCCCACAGCCTGTTTTCCATCCTGCTAGTCTAACTGCTTCTCACAAGATAGCTCTTCGTAGTTTATCTCCTAAAATAGGGATAGATGACAGAGCAGGACAAAGCCTTCCACCTTTACTATTGTGTAGTGCTGCCGAAATGACAGCGTGATTCATTACATGGACAGGTCACTCACGCTGAACCTCTTGTTACGGATTTGGTGCAAGGTGGGTTGAAAGCATGAGAAGATCATTTTCAGTTGATTTTCAGAAATGCTTTTTCTTTAGATTATTTGCTGGTACTTGAACAGCGGGGGGCTTTGTTTTTAATTAAATCTTTAATTGACATAAAGAATAATCAATGATGAGTAGAATTGGAGCTGACTTCTAATCAAAGATAATTCTGCATACCAGGGTGGGTTTGAAATGAATGAACATCAAATCTAATTAGACGGCCGGATTCTGATCCCTCAGCCACACTCATACGTACTGTTACAGACCAAATATCGCTTATCGACGCTAATGCCAGCTGAATATAATTGCTCTGTGTTTCTAGCGCTGTAAGGGAACGGCATTAGGGAGGGCACCGCATGGGCTCGTGCGCACGGTCACTCCAGCTGCCAGCGCAAAACAAATGTTGGAACTGAAAAAAAGGAGGTCAGCTACCACGAACCCATCTGTCGTGGGCGGGAGCCATTTAGGATCAAATTTATTTTCCTTGGGTTTATTACGGTGAAATAACTCATTTGCGTTTCCCTCGCCTTATGTTTTCGGTAGGTGCTATGCCAAGGGTAAGGAGCGGTGCTGTAGGTGTTTCTCTGAGGGGAAGTTAAGCAGAGGAAAGGGCAGTTTGTGGCTCGCCGGCGGGGGAAACGAGGCATGTACCGAGAGCTCTGGTGAAAGAGCAGCTACGAAAAGGGCAGGAAGAAAGCTAATCGTGGTACAAGACAGAAGAGGGGTGCTGCTTTTACCTTAGCCACTGCCAGTCATTATTTCTGTGCTAGTGAGGTGATGAGAGTTAGAGCCAAAGGCATGTTTTACAGTAAAAATAAAAGATGAAGTTAAAAGTCCCCACGCCAACTTTGGCACCTAGACTGGTGTGAAAAATGACCGATGCTTACAGAATTCATGGAGCTATGTTGCGGTGGGAGCATCAGGTATCAGGACCTATACATTATAGCCACATATACTTTACCATTTTGCTATTGACCTGGATTGTTAGCTTTTTTCTTACTATTACTATTGCTTTTTGGTTTATGTACTTCATCCAGTTTGGGTAGGAGGAGCAGAACAAACAGCATGAGCTATTCCAGATGGTAGACAATTTGTGTTTCTGCTCAGGGCGTCTAGTGATGAGCTAGCAAATACTGTAGCATTTGAGTTGAAAATGTCCTTACATACAACATAAAAAATGTTCTTAAGGAAATGAGACCATAAAGTACAAGTCTTGCGATTAGTATCAAGTCTTGGGAAAAATATTATTTGAAACAAAAGCTGAAATTTGGTACCGAAATACCCAAAGCTAACGTTTTCGTTTATTAGAAACAGGTAACGGCACCTTGTGCTCACTTGCAGGGATTTCTGCATGACAAAGTAAAGCTCCCAGCTATGGGCTTAAGTAGAGCTGTAAGAGATGCACGAGTTGCGTAAACACTTCTTTGTGCATTGTAAAAACGGAATCCGCCCAAACTGAAGATATTGAAATACAACTAATAAAAGAAAGAATCACTGCAGGCGTCACTGACGCAGATGAAAAGCTATCAGTGAAAAGTGAGCACAAGCCTTCAGAGAGATCCTGCTGGATAGTCAGTGGCGAGGCTTGGATGTCCATGGTGGGGGAAGAGACCCAGCTCAGGCTGCCAGCGAGGGCAGGACGAGCTGCGGTGGGTTAAACTAAGATTCTTGTTGCTGCAAGAGATGGGGCAGAAGTTTGCTTCCTTGCGCTGGGGCAGGAATACGTGGCTACCGACGGCTTTGATGCCCATCTAAGCGTGACCCTGGTGCTCCCACATCTCCCATTGGAAGGAGAGGGAGCCATCTCGGCTATAGCTCTCTCTCTGTGCAATGCTGCTCTCCACAGCCATGCTGGTAAGCTCACGTGGCTCTTTTTTCTGTATGCTAAAATTAACGTTTGAAGCTCACAGATCTGCTGGCCTTTCACCGGCTGATGTAGGCTTGGGAAGTGTGCTTGTCAGTATAGCCATATGCTGCTATTTAGGAATATCTCATAGCCTTGGACTTTGATGGAACAAATGCACGTGATTTTGTTCTGGCAACCAAGAATAGTTCTTCAGATGGAGCTCACATGTCTGTACAACCCTGGCAAATGCCACCCTGCACAAGGGAGGAGTAGCCCAATCACTGGGAGCATAAAATATGTTATGAAAGTTGTAATGCATGTAATCTAATGAGCAACAGAAGACACCCTTCTAAAGGTGCTTCCAGGAGATCCCATCCCACAGAAATGTTCCTGACACATCCAGGAATTATGAGCCTGTGCGCTAATGCCTAAAATTTTTTGTCCTAAAAGTGTAAAGGCACTTGTGCAAGAATTAAATTTCTTGTGAAAGTTTTTATAATGCTCCTGAGTGCTCTTACCCATATATTATTGTCAAATTTTTATATTAAAAAATCATCCACAAGAATGTCTACGTTCTCATCCAAGATGCATACCTCTGTGCCTTCTAGGAGTCTAGGGAACATGGAAACCATAAATTCCAGGTGCTTATTTGGGCTACTGGCCATGCTGGCCTCATATTGCCAGGGTGATTCAATTAAGTCAGAAGGAAGAAGTTGGAAAATAAATGCTAAAAATGACTAGACTTTAGGCTACAAAAGCAAGCGACACCAGCCGAAGGTGTACTGAATGAGCTCAGCATTGAACTGAGCCTGAGTAAGTTTAGAATTGAATTGTGCTCTTTGGGTTTATGAATGCAAAGCAGAAAGAATTGGCTGGCTGGGGGGAGGAGGACACAACTTCTAGGGTATAATCAGTTTCTTCCCTTATTGGATTTATTCTTTTGGAGATGCACACTTCTAAATGTGATCTTATTGCAATTAAAAGTTTTTACGTTTGTAAGCTAGTCTGATAAGCAGAACACAGACCTTGACATAAATGAGAGAGGAACATATTCTTTTCTTTCATTATTCAAGAAGATACCCGTTCATTTGTTAGACATACCCCAGGTTTGCAGGTAAGAAATGTTCCTGGCACGCAAAACAAAGTCAGTTGACTTCTGCAGCCATCCAGTTGCATCAGTTTAGTGGACCCCTTCAGCTTACCTTAACCTAAATAATTACCGCCAATTTTTAACGGGCAGCCTGCAGACCACAGATCAGCAGAAGGAACAACATACAAACCATCTCACTGTAGGGATTGCAGCTCCTTAGATCCAGAATGGGCCTTGAAACATGTGTCGCACAAAAAAATAAGATAGGAACAGGATTATCAAGGGTCCTTTCTGTCATTGAGTCCAACCCCACATTCCCATTTAATCAAGGATTATACATAACCCCAAAGTATCCTCGAAGCCTCTATTCCACAAACCCTCAGCTGCAGACAGCTGTCTAACACCCTACAGCAAACCCTAGACCCAGAGCCATAACCGTAGCTGCTACAAAGAGAGAGCAGGAGGAATCAAGGGCACCATCACCACTCGTGGATTTGTTGCAGCTTTACATGGCTGCTAGCACATGAGTAGCAAAACCAACTTCCACTCATCAATGTGGTGAACAAAAAATACCATCTCCGGATCGGTCATGGGGAAGAAGTGAACAAAAAGGGACTGTGTGAAAGTCAGTCTAGATTTAGCAAATGTGTTTCTGACTGAACTTCCCCGCTCTTAGCTTGGATCGAAGTCCACACTGTTTATCAAATATTTCAGCATTACGGGAGGTGGAGGTCCATGCTGAGGGTGATGAAGAGAGGGCAGCAGCCCTGTGGAAGTGATGGGCTCAATGGTCCCTTCCCTTCTCATTAGCTCAGGCTCAGCTGTTTCCCTGTTTCCAGACTGAAAGGAGAGCTGGGAGAGGGGACTTTTATTTCCCCAGGGACAGAGACATCGTCAATTATATGCCATTCCCTGCTGCAAGCTATTAGTGAATAGGGCAGAGAAAGAGTACTGATAGGATTTCACCTTATCCCTTGACTCACTGATGGGCTCATCGTTCAACTGCCGTGCACTTAGCATGGGCAGTACTAATTATATTAATTATGCTCCTACACAGTGCATGCTTATATTAGCAGTAAGCAGACTGGTGACTTTTTAAAATGAAACATCAGTGGTTCATTAGCTGTATAGATTTAAAAATGTAAGCATACTCATTGCATCCACTGCTGAGGTGGATCTCTTCAATCTCAAAAGCATTTAATACCATTTTAAATGTGCAATATGCTTTATATTGAGAGCAAAATGTATACTGTATCTAGGAGACAGTAGCATTATATCACATAACTACTAAATGCAGACTTAGAAACTTGATCACTACATTGGACTAGCACCAAAATCCCCCTAGTAGTGTTCATCTGTAGGGATACCGGTCAGGTCAGCCAGAGATCTGGGTAAGTCCTTGTGGGCTGAGCCTTACTGAAATTATACTAGTGACTACATCTATGAGTATAATCAGAGGACAACTGTATTATTACATTCAGAGGTAGGTTTATTTAGTTGATAGCACAGAGGCCTGTGAGTGGTTTAAGAGGCATAAAAATATAATCCTTCTCTACAAAGTATATTACAACAATGTGACAAATACTCATCACTCAAAGTGTCTTTGCTAGATGTAGGTATCATAAATAATCTATCCACGTGGTGCCCATATGCAGCCACTGTCTATGTGAATCTAGGCTAAGGGGCTGCTGCTGCTGCTAGGCAGAGTCAGTGCGATTTTGTGAGGTCAGTTGGAAGTATCTAAGATGTCAGCAATATAAGTTTAAATCTTAAAAACAGATTGTGTTTGTACAATAGAGTCAACCTCTAACCTGACAAACTGAAAAGTAACTGAACAGAACTGGGAGATTTCATCAGTTCTGACTCTGTTACCTCCTTTTATCACAGTTTTCTTCTGTACAGAAATTAAACATACATTAATCACCAAGATTATATATTATATAGAGAGAGAGCACAAGCCTATCTGGGCACTGAGTTCTGACCATTTTAAGCAAAAGCAAAGCAAAAGTAGCTCCAGGCAGGTCTTCAATTTGCATTTCAATTGCACTTTTTCCACACTTCCTTCTGCTATCTTGAGGAAAGTCTTAGCTACTAAAGCATTGCAAAGCCATCCGAGTGCTTGAGCAAAATAAAGAAAATAAATAAGTACATCCTTTTTCCAAAATTATTAATTTTTTAAGTTTCCCCAAAGGAAAAGAAAACCGAAACGCTTCCAGTGTATCTGGATATGGTCACACATGGACACAAAGATTTTGTTCAGAGCAAAACCCATTCATCTTTCATTCACGTTAATTCAGAAGATATTCATCATGTGGAAGATGTTAGCATTTTGACAAGAGTTTTGAATCTAAAGTAATTATATTTTTATAGCCAACGTGGTCATGATTAGCACCCAACTTCAAGTTTGGTTTTATTCCTGTTATTTTTTGAGGAATGGCTGATGTTTATGCAGTTAAATCACCTCTGACTGTCAGCATTGTTTAGCTTCTACCCTCAGAGGTCTCCAGATGCTGTCGGGGGGTGTGTTAATCATCCTGTCAAACGATGCAAGCGCTGAACACTTGCAAGGGATTTTCTGCTCCTTGGCACTCTGGACCCAACTTTTAATGCAAATCCTTGTACACAAATAGAAGCATAGATCATGCAGCCTAACTGTCTTAAGGTTATTTGCAAAACCAAAGGGAACTTGCTGCGCAGACCCCCAGAGTACTGTGATCGGGTGGTTTCTGCTTTGTCTCTCGGGAGCTGGTTCTCGGTGGGGTTTGAGCTGTTAGATGTCAGCTGGCGCGGGTAGACGCTGTACCGTCTACAGGGATGCAAGGTTTGACCTTGAAAGCTGCAAAGTAGCTTCTGCCAAGTGCCGGGTGTCAGCAAGCCGGAGCAGAGCTCAGCCCTGCAGAGGTGTGCTGAGAGCCTTAAGGAGCCAGGGGTGAGTGTAGGGCCAAATTTGGGCTCTCATTGACCAAAGACTCAAGTATCTCCGGCTGTGGCTGGAGCATGTTTATCCCTGTATGAGTAAGCCGAAGCTTGTGCTCACTGCGGTTTCTCCTGAGCCTACGAGGAGCAGCTGCTCCCAAGACCCTCCTGCTCCTACCCTCTCCCTTTCTTCCTTCTCTCCTGGCCGTGGGTTTATCCCCAGCGTGGGTGCTCACGGCCCTGGTCTGCCCGAGAGCGACTTCTCTATCCCAAGGGTTTATCCTCGCTGTGGTTAAACTGGCTCAGCGCTGCGTCCGGGCTCAGCCGGGGACACAAATGGTGGAGCAGCGTTATCTGCTGACCACGGCGGAGGAGAAAACTTGCCCTAAGTGCAGCCCAGGTGGTATCTCTGAGGGCCGTCAAGTCACAGGGGGCAACCCTTGCTTCCAAAGCATACAGATTTACGCTGGTTTGGTTGTGCAATAGAGAAAACTTTACGTTACCAGTAGCGCTGGCAGTGCTGGGACTGGAAGAAGTGTTTCTGGCAGAGCTCTTGCAGAAACATTCCTGACAAAGCAGCTCCTGGGGCAATGCGGTCCTCTCCACGGAGAAGCAGTAGCTTGCCACGGCGCCTACTGCCACCTCAAAGAGTATTTGGCCAGCTTAGCACTACAAATTAAACATAACTGGATGGCGCGCAACGTTTCCTCATGTATTTGCTTTCTCCAGTGAGTGTTTGCCGTGCAGGCACCACGTAGCTCTGGTGCTTATCTTTAATAAGTACGTTCAGCTGCGAAGGCTTATGTTGCAAATCTCTGGCCTTCACAAGTGGCTGCTTTTTTGGATGCTCGTGATCCTTGCTGGTGTGTGGGGATGAGAGGGTGGTTTAAACTCGGTCACCCCCTCAGCCCCGTAGGTCGTGGTTTCGCAGAGCATCAGCTCCATTGCCTGCAGGCAGCTCCAGCCCTTGCCATGCCATCCTGCCTCCGCACCAAACTCACCCCTCGGCCCAGCTGTTGGAGTGAAATGGACTGGGGGTGTGGGGCATACCGGGTCCAACTTTTAAAATAAATGAAAAAAAAAAATTTTAAAAATTTCTTTTTTCATTATTTGTCAGGTTATTTTTAAGCTGGCCTAGTTTCTCAATCCGTTTCACAGTGGAACGGCGTTAGCAGCCGTGCTGGTACCCCGGGAAAGGAGGAGGCAGTGAGAGGATGGATCCTGCGGGACAGAGGAGCTGGTCCCTGGCAGCACCTGAGGACCAGTTCCCTCTTCTCCAGCATTCCCCTTCCCCACACGCTCCCTGCTCTGCTGCCTGGCCTCAGCTGGCCGTAATGCTCCTCAGACGGCTCGGTGAGGCCATTCGTCTCACCAGAGCAGCACAAAACTAAGGCAGCGTAAAAGTCTGCTTTGTTGTCTGCCGAGGGCAGCGAGTGCCGGGGCCGGGACGTGGAAAACGGTGGAGCAAGGAGTAAAGGAAGAGGGAGATGTCTCTCTCTCCCCTTGTGGCAGCAGCAAGCTGATGGAGCTATTGTGAACCACGGCACTTGTTTGCTATTTCTTTACGGGTGGATTGAAACCACTTTAGTTTGGTGCAGATGCCGAGCTGGGCGTTGGAAATGAGCACACACAGAGCAAGTGTTTCCTCCCGGGGTGCTGAGCTCTCCTGAACGCATGAAACGCAGAGCATACGGTGCCTGGAGCTTGTTTACTTGCCTCTCGTCGTGGCGGAGAGCATCCATCTCTCATCACAGCACGCCGTGGCTGCGCGTACACCCACCGCGTCTTCCTTCTCAGCAGTCAGGCGGGAACAGCCACGGGGAAAACGAGCAAGGATCAAAGGGGAGCTGCAGGACTCGATTCATGCTAAATGAACCCTGGGTTTTTTGCTTTAATGTATGTAATAACACTTCACGGTGATGGCGAGAGCCCCCTAAGAGCTCTGCACACTCCCAAAATAATCTCCAGGGCGCCCTGATGTGGCAGATGGGGACACCAGGGCTGGGGGAGAAGCATGCCAGGCATGGAAGAAATTGGGGATGGCGTTGGGATTATCACACTGAAGCATCTGGTTTCTAGTCCCACATCCAGACCCTCTTTGTGCCTCTGGCACATTTTCAGTAGACCATGGGCCATAAGTCAGAAGTGAAAAGAGGACCATTTTGGTTTTGAGGCAGGACAATTTGGCAATGCAAACAGATTCGTGCCCTGGCTCGTGGCCCCTCATGGGGTTCAGTTGCCCCTTACCGTGACCGATGGACACCAGGCAGTCCCGGCCTCACTGCCTGCCTCCCACCCTCCATCGTCGCTGACCTGCTTTCTGTTGTTTTTCAGGAATATCTTCCAGGCTTCCCGAAATCATGTCAATAGGATCACATTCATTCTCTCCAGGAGGTCCTAATGGGATTATTAGAAGCCAGTCCTTCGCTGGCTTCAGCGGGCTTCAGGAGAGACGCTCCAGGCAAGTGCTGTGCTTTCTAAGGGGAATTTCCAAATCAGGCCCTAAGGAGCCCCTGGGGTTTAGGGGGTGAAGGTGGAAAAGAAGCGAGAGAGGACTGCCTTCTCTCTGACTTGCCAAAGAAAGCCTTCTAGGCTAAAATCTCTCTACGTATTGTTTGTATAACTAAGCTGTTACCCTCTGCCTTAGCTACCACGTGCCTGTTTGCCTCTCCCCCATTAACGCAGGGCTTCCTCACATGTCTCAGAGCTGTGAGAGAATTTCGGAGAATCATTTTAATTTACTAACTTGCACAATGATCTTTTCAGCATGCGAAATGTGCAGGAGCACGATATGCTTCCCACCGCCCCCGATTTAAGACCGTTGCTACCTAAGAGACAGTTTTCTCATTGCCATGCTGCTATGAATTAAAAAGAACTCTGTTTCCTTTGCGGGGCTGCCTTCATGTCCTGCTGGAAACAGGGCAGAGCTTGGCTGCAGAACCTTTTCTTGCACCGCCCTTTAGCTAGACAAGACTTTGAGTCAGGCGCTTACCAAGTCATCCAGTCCCCGATGCCCCCAGAGGCTACTTTACAATTAATTTTAACTTGTGTAAAGTCTCCGAGCGCCCGACCACCAGTTAGCAATTGAGGAGGAATGGCAGGCAAAGGGTCACTTCCCATCGTCAGCTCAAGTCAGGGATGGTGGGTAGATGCTGACCTACCCCCAGCAGACTCACCAGAGGCACCTATATGCAGCACAACCGTCCTCCCTTTGCCATACAGAACCACCTATGGTCCATGCTCCAGACCAGCAGCGTGATGCTGTCCTCCAGACACGCTCTTAACCAAGCCCCAATCTTCCTTAGGAGCCCCCAGGCTTTACACCTGAGATTATCTGGGCTCCCCTTTGTTTTTAGGACCTGGATGTAGCTCAGCCCTTTTACGGCTGTGGCTGAGCAACGTGAGGCAGGACAGGCATGGTATAAGACAGAGAAATGTCTGATGAGCCTCAGGCTCAGCCCGGTGTTTCCAGACCAGCATTCGTATCTCGGCAAGGCAACTGGCACATCAAAAGCTGACAGCGCATGTCCCAGGCTGCTCAGACCTCTTAACCTGTAAACAAATGCAGTCCTTTAACTGGCAGGCACAGAAGCAGATTCGTTTCTGCTAGCAAAGATAATATCAGAAGATTTCTTCAAGCTACGCTCCTTTGAGATCATTATGATTTATAGGGGTTTCCTCCTCTTTAATGTTCATTTTGCAGGTGTAACTCCTTTATTGAAAATTCCTCTGCACTCAAGAAGCCCCAAGCAAAGGTGAAGAAAACGCATAATTTGGGCCATAAGAACAGCACCACGCCCAAAGAGCCCCAGCCTAAAAGGATGGAAGAGGTCTACCGAGCCCTGAAGCATGGCCTGGAGTAAGAGCCTTTATTCTGCTTGCTGATTGAAGCTTTCTCTCACATTTTAGAGCCTAGAGAAACATATCACAGGAACAGGGATCCTTAATCAAAGGAGAGGAAAATATACCTCTTGGAGTCTGGATTGTAAGACTTAGGATCTGAAATATTTGTATGGGAAACGGGGCAGAATCCCACTTCCACTCCAGTTGCTGGGAAAGCTCCCAAAGGCTGGGATTTCAACATTTTTTTCCTCCAAATTTCCTAGATCCCTATCAGAGGCTTGTATTGCCCTTAAGATAACATCCCAGACGATAACGGGGCTTTTACCAGCCAGATACAAGAGCAGCGATTGGAAGGCACCAGCCCCTAAATTAAGCAGCAGATTAGCTTACTTGAAACTGGTTGTTCAGCGTAAGGAGAACACCGAGCTCTTATATACAGCTAAATAAGTGGCTCCTATTTATTCCCAAACAGGCAGCAGGGAGCTGCTTTTAGGACACATCAACGTAAATGAGTTTTTGTCTGAAAATACATCCAGTGAGGAAAGCCATTTGTTGGGCAGATTTTCTTTCAGGATGGTCAGCAGCCAGCTTGATATGTGCTGCAGAGCTCATGCATCCCTTCTCTGGTTTGTGTTTACAGTGAGTATCTGGAAGTTCACCAGACAGAGCTGGATAAGTTGACTACTCAGTTAAAAGACATGAAAAGAAACTCACGCCTGGTACGTGTCACGCTTTTTCATCGTGTGGATGCACAGGAACCTTCTCGAGGTGCTGGAGCAGCCAGGGGGTGGGAGCGGGATATAGGGAGTTTGCATTGATGCTCTTCTTCCCTTCCAGCCCTGGTCTCGTTTGTGATTTCTATTGACTGACAAACATTGCTTTCTCATGGTGCTGTTCTGTTGCAAAATTAATCACAGTTTCGTGTTTTCTGTTGCAGGGAGTCCTGTACGATTTAGATAAGGTACGTTATTCCCTTTGACACTGGTTTTGCAAGGAAGTGTTAGTATCCGTACAGTGTACGTAGCTGGCACGGGAAGCCTCTCACAGCCAGGTCT
Source organism: Harpia harpyja (assembly GCF_026419915.1). Taxonomy (NCBI): domain Eukaryota; kingdom Metazoa; phylum Chordata; class Aves; order Accipitriformes; family Accipitridae; genus Harpia; species Harpia harpyja. The sequence continues at coordinate 11,323,577 of NC_068944.1, forward strand.
ACTACCCAGGCCAACACCACTGAGGGAGAAGTTACCTGACAATTTGCATTTGCGAAGGAAGAAGTCCCGCTCCCTTCCTCTTCCCAAGGGCTCTGGTACTTGCCGGGCACCTCCGCCAGCCAGCTATGCTCACTAACCCGGCATCAAACTTACCCCACCAGCCCTTTCCCGGGGTCTGTCGAGTTAAACTGGCTCAGGGACAGGCACAGAGAAGGAGGCAGACCCCTGCCAGGGGAGGAGGGAGGTGGAGGAGCGAGACCTCCTATTTCCATCAGCTGCCAGCCATTAAATCCATCGCCTTATGCAACTTTGCCCTGCCACGGGTGACTGTGGGAGCCGGGTCAAGCCCCAGCTTATCCCTGCTCCCGCCAGTTCTGGGGAAGGAAAAATTGCAAATATTTTTCCCCACAGGAAAATTTGAGTGCAACAAAAGGAAAGCTTTCAAAAATGTTTCTTGAACCAGTCTGGCTTTTTTTCAGTCAGAATGCCAAGCTTGGTTTTGCTGTCAAAAACAGTTTGCTGAGGTAGAGAATGGATTTTGAAATGCAAACCCCAATCAATTTTAATACAGGTTTTCAAAGTACTGAAAATACCATATGTCGTGGTTTAACCCCAGCCAGCAACTAAGCACCACGCAGCCGCACGCTCACTTCCCCCTCACCCAGTGGGATGGGGGAGAGAATTGGGAAAAAAGGTAAAACTCATGTGTTGAGATAACTACATACTAGAAAGAAAATTAACTCTATCCCAGCGAAAACCAGGACACTATATTTTGAGCTACAAAACCTCTGATCTTTTTTTTTTCCTTTTTTAAGAGTTCAAAAAACTAGGGAAATCCCATCAAAGAAAAACTCATCTTTGTTCAAAAATATATTAGGTACAGACGTCAGTGAGCTCCATTTTCAGCAGCAGATTAATGGTAGTAAGGTGGGACAGCTAATTCCAGATTCATGGGCAACGAAACCCTGTGTGTTTTAAGGAGGAGTTTCTCAGATTCATGGGGACTAGCAGAGCTAGCGTGGCGGTGTCTTACTGATTTATTTAAATGTGCCTCACCCTCTGCCTCTTCCTTTCCTTCAGCAAATCAAAGCGGTCGAAAGATACATGAGAAGGCTGGAGTTCCACATTAGCAAGGTAATGAGCGCTCCTATCATCTTTCTTCTGCATCTGCTCCTGTGTTATTAGAAAAACAAACCCTTGGCCTCCTGCTACCCCTCTGCTCCGGGGAGGCTGCCTTGACGATGCCTCTCCCAGATTCAGTATTTTATGGGCTGGTGGTTGGAGCCAAAGAAAGGGTTTCCACGTGGTTTGTAGCCCCTGAGGTCCAGCCGTGCCCTGAGACACTCCCACCCGCTTTTAGGCACAGAGAGAACATAGGGTCAGGCACTTGCTGGGAAAAATCTATCTCATTGCATGCTTATTGTTAAACAATAGGTAGAAAGAGAGTTGCAACTGACAGTAATTTAATTCAGCAGTTGTCTCCACCGTATGCAGCAGCTAGATTGGATTTATTCCTGGATTTCACTGCTAATACTTTTGCTGCTTGGTTTGGGGCCCACATCCACTTGATTACATCGGTGACAATATTCAGTAGAGGTACTTGTGATTTGTACTAATACATTTTAGAGCTGGACAAAATCCACAGCGTGTGTTCTCTTAGTTTTAAACATATCTGCTAGCGATTAGTTGCTTTTCTGAGCCTGACAAAAGAATGAATTATTTTTGATGGATTAAATGTCTTTTGAGAGTCATTTGAAAAGTGTTCGCACAGCTTGAAGTGCTCCAATTATGACAACTCATCCAAACCTTTTAATTTCAGACTTCTCTTACTCTTGGAGCCAAAAAAAAAAACAAACCATAAGGCGATAGACTGAAATTTTGTTCCCCAAACCACCTTCTCTCTTGCTGGCAACATGAATGGCAAAATTAGTGCTTAAGGAACATTTCCATTCAAGTCCTTCCCACTCCAGCCTGCTCAGAGCTAATGGTTTCTGGGATTATAATAGGACTGAAAAGCACCAAAAGCAAGAGGTAACGCTGGTCAGTATTACTCAAGCTTGCCGAGTACATTAGTTCATTTTCTGTAACCCACAGCAACAGAAACAAAAGGAACCGAGCTGTGCTGCGTTAAAGCTTACAGGCTTGGGCAGGTAAAGAAACATCTTTGTTTCTAACGATAGAGAAGGTCTTTTTCAGCAGTACCGAATCAGGGCCGCAGCGATGCCTTCTGCCATCTACCCGCCGCTGCTCCGTGCGGGAAGCAGAGCGAGGAAAACGGGATGTGCAGCAGCAGACCCCACGGATTTAGGGGGGCGGATGAGCGTGCCCTAGCCGCACTCACATGGGCAGGGGCAGGACATCAACCCCGGCTTAACGCTCCACCCTGATGGCAGAAGTAAATACTAAGTGACAGCTATTTATAGTAGCTGTCTTTAGCTTGCTGACTTGCAAGAGAAATAGGAGTGGATATGACTCCAAGAAGCTTTTTTTGTAACTTTGAAATGGCAAAATGCTACCTGTGCCTCCATTTCTCTTCGCTGAACTCTTTCACTTTGCAAAGCAGTCCCTGTTTTGGTTAGAGATCCCTCAAGTCAGGGGCTTCGGCCATCGGGAGTCCAAGCTGGCCTTGTAAAAGTCGACCTAAGGCTTTGAAGCTGTCAGGAAGACCAGTCCCATTCCAAACAAATAAGCAACAGTGCTTTTTGTTAGAGGTTAAGCAGGCTTGGAAAATGGGATTTGGAACATGCCTGGATTGTCACATCAGGCTTATCTCTAATGCAGCAACACAAAGTCGTAGACTGAAGAAGCCAAGGTGCTGGATGCTTTCACAGAAGGAAATTCTGCTGTGAAAATCCACTACTGAGCAACAACAAACATAGGGCACAGGGTGATCGCTTGATGTCAGAGATAACAAAGGAAAAATGTTATTCTAGGTAAAAACCAAATATCATCCTATCTTAGCAGGGACATTAGAAGTAGAAAGAAAAGACAGCTTCCACTGTTCCTTTCCTTCTCCTCACCCTGACAAAGTCAGATTAGAAAACCTACATCTCCTGTATCTGCAGATTACATTTATATAAATATATACCACTATATATACCGCTATATATAGCTGATATATATGTATATACACACACCAGCTATACCACTCCCAGCGACTCCCAGCTAACAGCTCAGATGGAGTAAATGTATACATTCAGTGCAGGAATCAGAGGGAAAAGGGAAACCAAAGCATAAGACACATGCAAATCCATTGTACTCTGAAGCTAGATCCAGGTGAGACTTCAAACTGTGTGTGAGTAGGCTTTGCAAAACTGCCAGAGTGCTTACGAAATGTTGGGTGCTTAAGTCATGCCAAAGGAGTTTAAGAAGATGACTAGGAAATTATGTGAATGCCTGGGGGGCTGAAGTTCCAAATACTTTCTTAATTTGACATCAGCTGTTTCTAAGCCCTTCACTTGTGCTGATTCTGACTATGACTCCCAGTTTCTGGAGGATGGGCAGCAAGAATTCAAAAAATCACTGCCTGCTTCCAATACTACCTATTAGTCAAGTATTGCAACAGCCTCGATCCACGCCTGACGTTAGCGATACAGAAGACATTGCTGGCCCTGTTAATTGTGCCATTTAATGCATCCAGTCCCATTTGGCAGTGTAGACGTTGCAGTTGCCTTTGAAAGAGCTCTTCCACACCAATACATTGGAGAAGCCTGCTACATGCCTGCCTTACTGTTACGATTGTACGTAGCCCAGACGGGGGAAAGGGAGTAGCAATGGTTAAAGGCATGCAGGGTGAGCAGGTGAATTGCTGGCAGCACCTGGTGTTGCTCTAATGAGATTTTTACAGTGGAAGTTATTTTTATCTTGTGTTTCTTTTTCATAGACTGTGACAGTATCACGGCTTCATTTGCTCAGCCCCCATTGGATCTAAGAATTTGGCTGAGTTTCCTTGTAATGCAAATGACTTCATTGTTTGTTGGTTTTATTTTGTTGGGTCAATACACCCTCGTTGTTCCCTCTAGGTGGATGAGCTTTATGAAGCCTATTGTATCCAAAGACGTCTCTGTGATGGTGCCAGCAAAATGAAGCAAGCCTTTGCAATGTCTCCTGCCAGCAAAGCAGCTCGAGAGAGTTTAACCGAAATCAACAGGAGTTACAAGGAGTACACAGAGGTACATCCTCATCTGTTTAGTCTTTTGCTCTCACACTGTTTGAAGGCCGTGGGAACTTTGCCATTGATTTCATGGAGAATTTCATCCAGATAAAAGAATTACAAGCAAAATCAGCAAAGAGGAATTATTGTTTCTTTGTTCACCTTCAGGTGAATACCTGATGACTTACAGAGATGGGTGACATGGGCTCAAAGAGTTCCTTGAAATAATAATGTTTATGCTCTATGAGGGCAGGGTTATACCCAGGAACTGCTGCATAAGAAAAAACCGTAAATCTGCCCCAAACCTACATAAATGCTAACTCTGTCCTTCCCACCCTGCAGATTTTGGGATAGCAGGTTGGCTGGAACCCATGTGTATACAGATATCTGCTGCATCCTATCCTGTTTTACTTGCTGTGATCAGCAGCTGTTTTATTAAACAGGCAGTAGATGAAGAAGGGTCTAATAATGTCACAAACATCCCAGCGCACAAGCTGTGACAGCCTTCCAAAATCTGAAGGAAGAACTGGAGAGGGTCCGGTACCCATCTCCCACAGTCTGTTTTTTTCTTAAGGTAGTCCCCGTTTCTTGAGAGATTAAAACCATGCTGGGAGCCACTCTGGCATGGAGCTGCTGCCGCTGGCACATGTCCTGGCTGGAGAGGACTGGGGCAGTGACCAGGTTACGTTTCAAGGGCCACAACTGCCTTCTGCCCACGGGAGGATTAGAACACAACAGAAGAAGAGCACAGGGTTACATTCAGCTCCGGCACGAGCAGGCGTAGCTGCCATTTTTAGGGCCAGACCTTGGTAAACAGCAAGGATGGCTCTGGCAGATTAACTTTATTGCAAAGTATCTTTCAACTGTCTAGCAGCAGCTTCTCTTTCCAAATAGACCTTAAAAAAAAAGGCAGAAAGAGGGTTTGTCTGACCCCACTATTCTCTTTTCCAACACAGAACATGTGTACCATAGAAGCAGAGCTGGAAAACCTATTGGGGGAGTTTTGCATCAAGATGAAAGGTAATTGCCTTTTCACCTTTCCCTTCTTTCCCCCTGAACAGTAGTGGTCTCTGTGCACGTTAATGAGGGCATCGAGACATGCTAGCGTGACGTGTATTTATGATAGGTGTGGTTTTCCCCCACTGCACCCATTGCTGAGCCTTCAAACCCCCAACTTAGACCTCTGCCCAGCGGAAAGGATCACAGAGCTAGGAACATCAAAGCTTACAGAGAGATTTCCTGAGATGCTTCTTGTTTTCAAGGCTAATTACCTCCCACAAACACTCCTCCCAACAGCCAAAGCAATTCAATTTCTAAGGCTGCTGTACCTTTTGCCTCTATTTCCATAATCCTTTAAGAAGATGACTGGGAAATTACGTGAATGCCCGTGGAGCTGAAGTTTTAAATACTTTCTTAATTTGACATCAGCTGTTTCTAAGTCCCTTACTTTTGCTGATTCTGACTACTATTTTTGAACAAATGGAAAAAAGCAAAGACCTGGGCGTAGTTTATCATTTAAACACGTAGATAATTCAGTGGTGGCATTCACCTTTCAGTTTTATTCCTTGTCTTTATGACAGGGGACTTTATGGGTTTGAATACAATAGAATCGGTTTTACCTGAAGCCTCGATGAATCACTAGGTATTGTTCATGCTGTGATTGCTTTAAGACTAAATGTCTTGAAGAGATTGTGGAGGCATATCTGTTTTGGATCTTCAATCACTGGCATGAAAGTAGTTCTATAAAACAAAATCAGCATCTAAACATTTGTGCAGTCTTAATTCTTTACTTGAAATCTCACCCATTTAAAAAACCCACGGTGTTGCTGGTGGAGTTTTTAGAGTTCACAGATCTCATACAGGGTTTTGCTTTTGCCTGTTCTGTCACAGTTGCGAGTTAGTTGTGTCCAGGGGTTGCAGTGCATGAGACATGATCTAGCTTAGATCAAGTTAAAACAGTTACTCCAGGCTTCCATACTAGAGAAGACAAGTGGAGCAGCTATCAATCATAGTTCTAGCTCCACCCCACAACACCAAACCTCACGTTTTAAAGCCCCCACTCTTAGGTACTGGAAAGGCAGTCAAAGATGCATAGATGTAAAGTTACAAGATGGACACACAGAGCCTGAACCAGATATTTCTATACAAAAACCCACAGCAGAACTGCAGCGTGGACATGCTGAAAGAAACACGAGGTCACGCAGTGTGGAAAGGGAATTGCATCAGGCCAGGCCCCTCGGAGCGTTTCCTTACTTGCTGTAAAAGCAGGGCAACACACAGTTCCTGACAGCAGGACATGTTGCAGAAGGCGTCATGGCATCGCAAACGGCTGGGCTGAAAAGGTCTGGCCCCTTCCCTTTTGAATGCCCAAATCCTCCAGCAAAGCTCAAGGGTGCTCAAGGAGCCAGATGCTGCACTCACATGCAGGAGCAGAACACGAACCACAAACAACTGCTACTTCTGAACACAGTTCTCATAACATAAAGAAGCCCAAATTAGAAATGAACAAAGAGAAATGCCGTATCATTAAGTATGCTCTAATTAGGACATCTCAGATTTCTATCTAGATAGTTTTCCTTAGGAATAGGAATCCAATAGGACAATCCAGCCATTGCTATTGCTAAAGCTCACAACAGCTCTAGCACAAAAGCCTGCAGATCACGCAGCAAGCTTCCCCCTTAAGTTATACTGCATGCAGCGTATCCAGCTAACTTTAGGATCTAATTTAAAATCAAAGCATTCCTCTCCCCAACGCTTATCCGTTCCTAGCCATTCCAGTGAAAGTTATTTTTATTTTCTGCCCTCTGTCACTTACACGGAAAGCAAGCCAACCTACACAGTGCTGTCAGGAAGCAGGGGACCCACACTGTGTTTTTATGACTGATATTTAAAAAAAAAGCCTAACCATTTTTCAAAATAAAGATAATAAACTTGCCAGCAGGCTTAGATTAGTGCTCAGGATTAATCAGCTGTTGAAATTAAACAGGGAAACCCAGCAAGGAAATTTAGAAGTTCCTGTGTGGAATCTGCATGTCCTGTTATGATGTATAGGGAAGTGCCCCTATACCTGTTGGAAGTGCCAGGACAGCGGGAGATGAAATGCCCGGCCGTTTCACACAGGGAGAGCAATACTCTGGCCAGGGGCTTTGCAGCATGGAGCCCAGCACCAGCAACCACAGTCCACGTGTCCAGCATCCTGCACACGAGCGGGGCTGTACATGCTGCGTGAGCTTCAGGTGGCCCTGCCACCTTACCACAGCCACGTACTGACCCTATCCCCTAATTACTTACGTAATGACCCTATCCCCTAATTACTTATGCTGACACCCCAGGAGCAATCTCCAATTCCATCTGCATTACAAGCCCAGTGCTTTTACAAAGGCGTGACATTTGAAATGGTACGATAGAGCCATTGACTCTTGCCAGGCATTTAGTCCCCAAAAGCCACTCAGTTACCAAAAAGTTGTTTCCTATGAAAGTACTTATTCCCTGTGATCAAGCGCTTAGCCCCCTCTTCATCAGGCTGAAGAGACTCGGCCAGCCTGGTTGTGCCAGTCACCGCTCACAGACCTCGGCCTCGGACAATGTCCATGTGGAGTTTTAAGCTGTGTTTCCTCGCCCTCCCACCCCATCCACTGAGCAAAGAAAGGACCTTTTATTTTCCTCAGATACTTTCAGTGATGTGTCCCAGCAGAGATCAAATTCACTTATAAAAGCATGCCTGGGGAGAGAGAAGCAGCGGTGGAGTGCTAGTAAGCTTAAATTATTTATAAACAGTAAATAAATTAGAAAGGAATTGGTAATATGAGCTCTGTGCAAGGGCCTCTCTGTTCTGCTACACAGTAAGATGAGCGAAGAAAACTCTTTTCTCGTCAAAGAAATGGAAGAGGAGGATCAGCAGATCATGGGGACAGGCCATGACTGCGTGCAGGGATCTAGTTGCTCCTACAGTCCAGCTAGCAAGACTAATTCAGCCCGGTAGATAAAGCCAACACTAGGGTTCATCATCCTTGCCTTGATTTTAACACACCCATATATGTTCAGTCGTGGCGTTTTAGGATAAATGCAGCCCAAAGACCCCAGCGAGTTTGTTTTCATCCCTTTCTCTGCCACAGCCTTTGTGTGTGTCCTCAAGATGGTTTCTTTGGGCATTGCAATGCTAGAGGCATAGTTTTAGGCTTACCCAGGCAAAGATGGGTAAATTTTTATACCACAGCAAGTGCAATAGCTACCTACTGAGGAGATCTGTGACAAAGGAGAGGTTCCCTCTGTGGAGGGAGATGGTTAGGTTAATGAAAAACAACCAGCTGAATCCTCTAGAAGAGCAGGTCGCAAGGCCAGGAGAGGGACAGTAACTTCTCTGGGATTTCAGCATAGTCCCTCGGGAAACTTTCATTTCATATGCACAGTGCCAATATAGAAATAGCATCATCGTGTCCTACCTTTAAAAATAAAATAAAAAAAAAAAAAAATTAAGCAAACATATACCACAAGTGCTTTGCTGCGCTACTTCTGCCCCTCTGGGGAAAGATGGGATAAATCTTGTGTTACAGATGTCAGTCATGTTTTGTGATGTACTTACTATTGAAAGATACTCAGCTAGTATGGGAATGATAACGTTATGGAAATGCCAAGCAGAAGGAGCCCCTCACTTGCTGTGTCTCTATTAAGATGTACTAAAACGGAATGTGTTAAAATGTATAGCTCGCTCTGATTAGTGTTAAGCAGCAAGCACTACACGTTAAGCAGCTCGCCTACACTTCATGATAGTAAGGGTGTTAAGCTGAGTTTCTGAAGCCAGATGACATCAGGAAGCTGTTTCTTCTTTTTCTATAATTATTATAGAAAAGGAAACTTTGAGCTCTTGTAGGAAAACAAAAGTTGGAAAGCGCAAATCTTCCGTATGCAAGAAACCACAACCCAATGAATTTTCTACAAAAAAAAGAAAAAAGAAAGAAAATTAAGATGGGGGGGGTGGCTGCTGGGATTAGTGTTGGTTCGGAGGGTGCGGAGGCAGCAGTAAGAGGGGGGGTTACAAACACCTCCCGGCAGAGCGGCTGTGCGGGCTGAGGTGGGGGGGCTGCCATGCCACCCGCTCCTGTCCAAGCGCGCGGCCCCAGGCCCCCCACTGCACCCCACTGCATCCCACTGCATCCCACTGCCGGGAACCGCTGCGCTCGGCAGCCCATGCCCTCCCACAGCCCCTCTGTGTCTTTCCTTCTCAGGTCTGGCTGGCTTTGCTCGGCTCTGCCCGGGAGATCAGTACGAGGTACGTCTGCGTCGGTTTATGGTTTGTTTAATAGCGAAAGAATGGCAGATTTCTGCTGGTTTTTACATCGTGGTGAATAAGGCCTTCTCGCATCAGCACCCTGAGAAACAGTTATTATTTTTCCTGTATATGCTCTGAAAAACCTTGGAGTTCTCTTCATGTCTGTCTAGGTCAGGACATCTGTCAGAAGACCTGAAAATTATATTCAAAGCACTGGATGATGGCTATTCGAAGAACTACATGCCCTTTTTTTTTTTTTACTTTTAAAAAATTAAATTTAAAAAAAAACCCAGACCCACAGGCAAAGCCCTCATATTTTTTAAGTGTCTCCCAGAATGAGGGCATGCTTCTTGTGTCTTATTCGTGACAAACTTTTCTAATTCCCCTGGAAAAAAGCGTATGCCCCATCCCATGCATGCAGAGCAAATTGAACAAGTCCTTGCAAGCATCCTTTACTGAATGTTTAGACTTTACTTCATCGTAAAGCAGAGTAGCAGAAAGACACAGAATAACCATTTCTTGAGACCCAGGTGTTACCTCCTGGGAGGCTGCGTCAGGACCTCCGGTCACTGCAGCGTTCCAGAGAACATCAAGAGCCGTTTAATTAGAGATGGATTAAAATAAAAGCCTCCAGCTCTATCCAGAACAGGGCTAACCCTGCAAGAAATTTGCAGCGGCTTGATAACAGATCCCCCCAGCTTGTACTTCCCAGCTGTCTTGATCATCGATTCATTTGTTCCCACTCTCGTTCCCCGTGACAAATCTCTCCCGCTGCTGTCACGCCTGCAAGCAGCGTGCGCTTTCCTACTTCAGACCCTTTCCCCAGTTCTGTTTCTGATATTTGTGCATCCTGAGAGCAGATTTCTCAAGAAAATAAGAGGATTTACCTTTTTTCAGATTTTCATGCGTTACGGTCGCCAGCGGTGGAAACTGAAAGGCAAAATAGAAGTGAATGGCAAGCAAAGCTGGGACGGAGAAGAAATGGTTTTCCTCCCTCTCATCGTTGGACTGATCTCCATTAAGGTACGCCTGCTAACTCCTTTGCCTGCAAGCAAGGCAGGAGTCAAGAAGCTGCCTTCTCATGCACCATCAGCAGATCATTAAACTCTTTGGAAATGAGCCGTCATTAGTATTTCCAACACGCCTACTAGAATGAAGTGCTATAGTATTGTTCGATCTAGAGAGCAGCATCTGCTCATCTGGAGAAATACAGAGGGCTCTCATCTGAACACACACAGGGCCAGCTGGGCATAAGCTGGAACAGCCCTGAGGTCCAGTCCCATCACCCTGTGCAGAACAACAGTGCTACACCGTGAGGTAGCAGCGCTGCGAGGTTTTTGCTTGCAGTGAGATGGAGGCACGTAGAAAAGCCACTCTGGCTTTTTGGCAGCTTCCTAGAGCACAGCAGTTCCCAAAATTTCTTTATGAAAGTCCCTCTGATTCCATGGCCTGTCCCCCAGGGAAAGAACAATTTTTGCAACTCCTAGCAATCGGCAGCGACTTTTCCTCCTAAACTGGAGTCTTTCCATCACTGCTCCATCCCCTTGTCGCCCCAGAGTTACAGGAGACAAATACATAGAATAGGGCTCCCTTGGGAATTACTAAGTAGGCCAGCTACATCCAGAGATTGCGTGACATGAAAATTGGCAGTTGCTGAGAGAATATTAGACAGGAAAACATCCAATATGCTCTCCCTGTTCCTACTCTTCCCTTGGGCTCTGCTTATGGTCACTGCAAAAGACCAAATACAAGGTCAGGTAGCCCCTTGGTCTGAGCCAGCATGGTTGTTCTCTTCTGACGCCTGTAAAAACATAAAGAAAACATTGAAGCGTGATCATATGCAACTATGTATTTATTAAAAAAATAACAAATCTGAATTTTCCCCTAAGTTATGAAGATGCAACAAACATGGTCATATTTTAAGAGCCTTTTAGGAAGGGGTCCAGGCCAGAAAATCAAACCCATTGCCTTGTAATTACGGATTGCAATGCCTTGTGTGGTCCTAGATATCCTGTTCTTGTCTCTTACAGGTCACGGAAGTCAAAGGACTTGCTACTCATATCCTTGTGGGCAGTGTTACCTGTGAAACAAAAGACCTGTTTGCGGCTCGGCCTCAGGTGGTTGCGGTAGACATTAACGACCTTGGCACAATAAAGCTGAACCTTGAAATCACCTGGTAGTAAGTAGAGTTGGTTGGTTGGTCACTGGGTCAAGCAGCCGTAAAAATTCAGCTAAAGAGAAAAGGTCCATCCATGTAGTCTCTTCTCTCCATCTTGCTCCCTGCTGAGGCAGTTGGGAAAGGAATTGCAGCCCAAGTTTGGGAGATGAGAAATGACTCATGGTCACCCACAGGTTCCCTGTGTTACCTGTGGCAAATGGGGTTGTGCCTAGTTTCAGCTGTTAAATTAGTTTTGGTAAGTACTGACATTACGAGACATGTGAAACAGATAGTGATGAGAGATCACAGAATTGCCTAAAGCGTATGCTTCTTCCCCAAGCCCAAAAAAGGGACATAACGGAGTGCTCATATATTCATTAAAATTTTTTAATATTAGTGTAAAGTTCAGTGGAGTCGCCCTGGGTTTATGCTAGCATAGCCAAGTACAGAAGTTGGCCCATCTATAGAAGCTGGCTTTTAAGGGCTTCATACCCCGTGAGGGTGGTGGGAAATCTCTAGAGTTGTCTGTCTGCATTGGTCAGCATAGGTAAGCTGATGGTGTTGGGATTCAAACCCAATTCTCACTATATTTTCATGAAATAGGTAAATGTCACTTCTGAAGAACCATTGATGCATTTAACTTTTACAGTCACGTATGCTGTTTCTTGTAATGCAATGAACATGAAGACAGCAGTAACAGCTACTGGTTTCCTTTATAACGCAACAGCTCTATTAATAGCAGAGCACCTTTCTCATTAGTATGTGTGACACTTGGCAACTCAAATCCAAGAATACTTTTCATGTGAGAAGAATAACATCAGACTACACTACACAAATGATTTCTGAGAGCAGAACACTTTTATCAGAACTGAAAACCACATTTGTGAGCCTGCTGCCTAATTAACAACATTTTCTTTTAAACCCTTCTGCTAAAAAACTTGCTACCTCTGGGTTTTGATGTGCTAATAAACCACCTTTTCAAAAATCCTTTCCATGGACCTGAAAGTCCTTCTCGCTCAGCCTAACAACCTTTTTTTTTTCTCTACTTGTGTGTCCATAGCCCCTTTGATGTTGAAGACTTGACCCCGTCCACAGGAAACGTGAGCAAGGCATCTGCTCTCCAGAGAAGAATGTCCATGTACAGCCAAGGCACTCCTGAAACACCAACCTTCAAGGACCACTCGTTCTTTGTAAGCTCTGTTCAGCTTCATGTTTATGTAATGAGAAGCCCTAGAGCAGTTCAAACACTGCAAACACTTCATTGCTTTACACGTCTAAGCTTTTTTTCCCCAGTTCGAGCAGGTTACCCTTACAAATACTTATAAAGCAAGTGCATTCCTAGCTGCTAATCCTAAAAGAAGGTGACTATGATCCTGGCATCTTTGAATCTATGTGGCCAATTATTGCATACCTATTCTTCTTGCCCGACTGCTGTAATACTTGAATAATCTTTATAAAATGTGTCTTCATTTGGTAACAGTAGTTGAACAACCATTATACCACTAGTATTTTTAACATATCCCATGATAAAATTTGCCCCTATACTGAAGATATTCACAGGGTGCTCCTACATTTTGCATGTATCAAATTCTGAATGCTTAATCAGGACTGTGTATAATCTGAGCAAGCCATCTGTACAGATACGAATTTTACAAGTGCTACATCCCCTGCCTGTAATTTAGTACTCTGCTACAAAGCATTCATTTAACTTGCCCTTCCTCACACCCTCTTTGCTTCAACTGTTGAAGAAATGGCTGCATCCCCTGCAAGACAGGCCAAAGTTGACAATCTTAGATGCTCTGCAAGACACTTTCTTTGACAAGCTTCGTCGCAGTCGCTCTTTTAGTGACCTGCCATCGCTCAGGCTAAGCCCAAAAGCAGGGCTAGAGCTATATGTGAGTCCTGGTTTTTGTTTGGTGAAGGATTTTTTCGGTCCCCATGTGGCATCTCCATTCCCACGCATGCTTCACGTGTTGCTCTCTGTTGCAACTCACTCATTTTGCTGACTGATTAGAGGGGAGAACATGACTGTGAGCCCATGCTGCTTGCGTTAAATCAAAATTCCTTTTGGTTTCTACAGGGATAATGATCAGAAGCCTGATCTGTGGGCAGAGAGCAGGGCAGGAATACAAGCCAACACGGTATTCTTAAAAATAGCCTGTCGCCTGCTGCACTGATTGATGTTATACATTTGCCTAGTAACATGACTTTCAGATGCTAAAAGCATACCCATGTTGAGGGAAAGAAGAAATAAACCTTTGAGTATAATTATTTGTAGGCAAAAAAGCTGCTAATAGCGCTGGGAAAAAAGATGCAAGTTTTGGACACTTTAACCTTATGCACCTTACCAACATGTGAATGCCTACAGTTCTTTCCAGAAAATTGTCAGCAAAATAGTAGTTGCCTTTCATCTGTGCTGTGCATATCCCTGAGCGGGCCACATAACAAAGCAAGATTTGTAGGTCAGGTAGGCCGGTTGTGACTTTTATAGTGATTTTTCCCCATAGGTCAGTCAGAGAGATGAACATTTCTGTATGCTGCGATCATTTTGGGGTCTGTATATGCTGGTTTTGCTTCTTAAATGATCAATGTCCTGGTCAATACACCACCACGCAATTCTTCTGTTTCATTTCAGCAGAAACTCATGTTGAACAGGACTCCTATGTAACTCACGTTCAACAGTTATTAGAGATCCATGCCACATGCAGAACATACTTTCAACAGAGAATAAATAGCATAGTAATATCACCATTAAAATGCCATGACACTAGAGAAACTTTTGGAGCAAACTGTATTAAATTTTAGGGGTTGCTACTGTAGAAGTCAGAAAATAAATACAACAGAAATCTGTAACAGGTAGGAAAATGCAGACAAGGTGGCTTAAGTACAACCCCATTAAAAAGAGACATGCTGCAGGAACTAGAGCAGTGCACTGGAAATGCTGTCTGATGGAATCTGGTAGGACGAGCGAATTTCGGGTCTGTGTTCTGGGACTCGCTCCCTAGAGCTCTCTGCTTACCAGAGAGGTGCTAAGCCCAAGTTTTCCAGCAGTTTTCCTGCTGAAATCAGGAGCCATGCCAGATGAAAGCAGAAGTTGGATTTGAAATATTTTTCCTGTCTCTTAAGTCTTGGATGCTTCTTTAATCTTTTTCCTTTCATTTTTCTTTCCTGGGCACACACTGGTGGTTGGTTGGGTTTTTTTCTCTTTCCAGTGCTGCGTGAAAAACATTTTCTCTCTTTCTCTCTTACCTTTTCAGTCGAATTTGCCAGATGACGTCTTTGAAAATGGAACGGCGACCACCGAGAAGCGGCCTCTTTCTTTCACTTTTGGCGACCTGCCTTACGAAGACCGCGTGCCCCCTGCCAACTCAGCAGAGTCCTCTTCTGCCCACATCAGCTCCAGCCCCGACATCACTGCGACCCCCACCCAGCACCGAGCTCTCAAGTCCTCCAAGAGCTCGAGCCTGGACTGTAGCGGCAGCGACTCCCGCAGAGACTCTGTCGCTGAGCCCAGGGACCTGCCGTCCCAGGGAGAAGGAGCGGTGGTTGAGAGCAAGACCGGCCCAAGGGCAGCTCCTGAAGTTTGCCAAAAACCCTCTGATGCCGGGAGCGATCACGTCTTTATAGAAACAAGCGTCCCGGTGTCTCTCCTGCAGGACACGGATGAAGGTTCGGAGCTCAAGCCTGTGGAGCTGGATACCTATGAGGGCAACATCACGAAGCAGCTGGTAAAAAGGCTTACGTCAGCAGAGGCACCCATGACCCCAGAGAGGCTGCCGTGTGAGGGATCGATTAGTGGGGAATCAGAAGGATATAAGTCTTATCTCGATGGAAGCATTGAAGAAGCCTTGCAAGGGCTTCTCTTAGCTCTTGAGCCACACAAAGAGCAGTATAAAGAGTTTCAGGACCTGGACCAAGAAGTGATGCATCTAGATGACATCCTAAAAGTGAGTACGTTTCCGAAAAATGAGCGGGTAGAATCTCCTCCCCTTCCTCGCAAACATCAAAGTAGGGTTTTTGGAGATCAGTAAAATTCCTCAGTAGCAGTAGATTTGCTCCTGCTTGGAGCACCCTTTCACAGTGTTGCATTTTGAAACTTCTGCCGGCAATGTGCTTAGCGTAGCCTTGTATCCTCAAGCGATGGATCTTTTAATCTGCTTGAAACCTGGGGGAAAGAGAAAAAGGTGCAATGGCAGAGGGGTAATTAAATTATACCCTTCTCTGAAGAAACTACTTATGAACCCGTTGCTTGTGCCATACTGGAGATCAGATTATAGCCAACCTTCTGCCTTTGAAATCTATGGGTCACGTCCTCAGTGGCTGTACTTTAGCATGCTACCCCTGAACTCTGTGGAGCTGTGCAAAACTACACCAGCTGAGGATCAGGCCTTGTAGCCATAGAAGCTGAATTTTCTAAATTGCCAAGAGGATTTAGAAGCACAAGTATCACTGAAGGTTGCCATCCCCACATCACCTAGGCTTCTTCCAAGCCTTTTCCTTTTTCCCCCATCCATTTTTAAAATGAGAGACATCCTGTCATTACACCAGGATGGACAGAAAGTGTTGAAAATTAGAAAGAAGAAAAGGGGGTTGCATGTATGTTGTTAATACATTTACTGCTGATCACTGTGACTCGTATCTTGCCTGTGGATAATAACTCATGACGCATTACTGTGCAAAGAGTATTATATGGGAAATAATCATTTCAAATGCTTCATATTCATATGCATGTTGCTCTGCTAGTCATTTAAGCCTCACCATTCAGAAACATGGCTGAGGAGAAAGGAGGGAAGCATTTGTCCTTCAGCATTATCTTTTTACGAAGAAACTTTGTTAACATCCTTGTTTCCATTGGTGTAGTTAAGTACTTTTTTGACAGCCTGCAGCCCCTGTTTCTTGCACTATTTCCCAAGGAGGTTCAAGCAGGCAAAGCTACCATTACTATTATTTTTTAACTTTGTGGCTGCTCTGCAGCTTGCATAAAGAGGTCAACTATCCAAACAGCAGAAGGACAACGGAGACTGGTTATTTACACTCCTTCCATCAGAAGTTACAAAGGGACAGACATGGGAAGGGGGAGAGAGAGGACAGACACGTGCAGACAGGATTCCTGCACGCTGGAGAAGGAGACCTCTTCCAGATCTCCTTATGTCTGCGCGTCGCCTATTGATCAGCTTGCAGACCGACACTCAGCATCGCCAGCAGCCGTGCGGGGCTCCCCAGGGAAAAAGGTTGAGCTGTAATCCAGCTCTGGCTGAAGAAATCTCTCTTGGCCATATTAGATGGGCAGAGAAAAGGAGAAGCCCACATGTTGCTGTTTGCTTTTGCCTGATGAAGCTGCACTACCAGTCCTGAAAGAAATGGTAGCTAAAACCATCGGTGCTGCAGAAGCAGTGGGATGCAGCACCCACCTGTGTCACAGATGTGTTGGGAAGTGTGTTCAATCAGCTTATGCCTGTACGGTCGGTTTAAGGAATCAAGCATCGTAAGTGCTAACATATGACCATTATAGCATTAATATTGTGTGCAAATGCATTGGAAACAGAACTCCAAGCCCCCTCGGCTCTATAGGAGCCAGTGCCGAGTCTGAACACGGAGGCATTTCTTTCTACAAGCTGAGACAAAGTCCTGGCTCCTGCCTGGGACTGGAAGATGCGGCTTGTGTAACAACACCAGTGGCTCCTGCCTGTTTCTGATCAAATAATCACGTAGTGCTAAAGGTGTTGAAGTCATTGCACAAACCAGCGGAGGTGATCCCTCAAGTTACTTCTGATCCCGCAAGGTGACCCGGGAAGCAGCTCTGTGGGCATGTCTGGATGAATCACCACGTGAGACCAGGGACTTTGATACTTCCTACAGCAGCAGCAAGGTTTCTGTCACATTTCTTCCCAGCAGCAAGATGGGATGGCTTCCCCCCTCTCTACCACTGTTAATTTCTGAGTTACAACACTGACTTTCTCTGTCATCTAGGAATCTGATACCTGATTAGCTTTTCCTTGATAAGCCATGTGGCTTCGAAGGCCACAAAAGTCCTCTCATCCCATGAATAAATCTGCAGATATGGGACCAAATTCATTACTCGTCAAGGTCCGTTGGAGTTACATCTGGAATAAATCCGATAGTGCCATTGGATATGTATAAATTGGCTTCTGTAGCTAGAACAGCAATTATGGAACATGCCTTCCCCTTTCAACTTCCAGTGCGTTAACTGCTGTCTCTCCCTTTGGAGGATGCCGAAAGCTGCGTCGCTTGGATTCAAGACGTTCTTCTCATTTCTATAAAACACATCAAATTTTGCCTTTGAGGGTTTTCCTTTGGGGAAGAGAGGGGGTAGGATGGGGAGGGGAGGAGGAATGGAAGGGGTTTTCCACTTCTCAGGCTTTGCTTGTATATGCTATGAATATGAAGGTTTGAAATGAAACACCCAATAAAATGAAGTTTTAAAAATAAAATGAAGAATTTGAAAGTTTTAAGCTTTATCCTTTTTTTTCTTTTCTTTCAGTAGTAGCTAATATCTGGGGTTTTCATTGGTTCGTTCTGCCTTTGCAGTGCAAGCCAGCAGTAAGCCGAAGCAGGTCCTCCAGTTTAAGTCTAACAGTTGAAAGTGCTTTAGAAAGCTTTGATTTCCTGAACACCTCTGACTTTGATGATGAGGATGGTGGTGGTGTGGAGGTTTGTAATGGTGGAGGAGGTGCAGACTCAGTATTTTCAGATACTGAGATTGAGAAGAATAGGTAAGTTTGTAGTAACTGCCAGCTGTGCTTATGCCAAACTGATACCCTAGCTCTTTGTCGCTAACAGGGGATCCCGGTGCACACATTATTCAAGGAAGACTGACTAATCCTCGATGAGTGTATAGGGTCAGAGGGTTCCCTGTGGCTGCTGCATACAAAATCTTTAGCTTCCAGGATCATTTTTTTTCCCTGTTCAAATATACGCAATCTGTCCTCCAAAGGAGAAGGGTAAATTAAATTAAGCTGACATCAATACTGGCAGAGCCTCTTCCTTGACATAGGTTTGGACCTGGCTTTCCTTGGATGTAATTACTAATTCCTCTGTGGTTTTTCCCCCCTCCCTTTGTCTTTTCTCTCTAGCCGAATGAGTCTTTGCAGTGGATTAAGCTTGTCAGTAACAGTAACACAGGGCCAGATTTAAGCAGCATGGTGTAGGTTTCCTTTGGAATGTAAGAGTGATGACTGGTACTCTGTTCATGGCCCTGCGTGTTACCTGCCCTTCTTTCATCACTTTTGGTCTTTCTGAGAAAAAAAAAAAATGCAAAAAAAAAGAAAAAAAAAAAAAGCTGTGGTGTTTGTGCTGTGGTCTGCCATTGTCGTGTGACCTTAAGATGCTGTGTTTCATTCAATCCTAAAAGCATGTTTGCATCCTCGGAGCTGACACGATGCCCAGCAGGCATGTAAGTGGCACTAGAGCCGGAAAAAAAGAAAAGAACATGGTTCCCTTGTACCTTACGCTTTCCAACCAGGGAGCTATACTTCTTGCAGATTATCGTGGCCTGTTTAGAACGATTTTGAATGCAAACAAGCAACCACCATGCAGTTCCCATCATCTCACTGCATATCCTCTTTCCGGAATAAGACTTGGTGGGAAGAAGAACTTGGAAAATCATGTTTCTTGCTTGCTAAACTGGTGCTCTGAGCTCAGTTCAGTCTGTGTTGACTTAAAGATCTGGCTTTAACCAGGCACTTCAGCATAAATTTAACGTTAGCAGCAAAAATTTAAGTTAGTTATAAGCTAACTTTGAAAGCAACTAAAATCATTTAAGTTAAAGTAGAAGTTAAAATTTCTTTTTTTCCCCTCTGGCTCATCCCCAGACAGTGAGACAGTGTAGATTCCCGCTTCCATTTTTAGATGTGCGTGTGACTCAGTGTGAAGGCTGCAAGTGTTGAAACTTCTGAACCTGCAGCCAAATACACTTGCAACCTGAGGACTGACCTCGGGCTTTGCATTTAAAGACAGGCAGGACCATTTGTGCAACATGGCAATGTTGGAAATAACAACGATTTAAATCACAGTGAGACTAGCTTTACGCTCTTACAGAAACAAAGCAAGCTGCACACATTGTGCCTAAAACAGCGTGTGAAAACATCATGTCTCTTACTGCAGCGGTGGTTTTCCTTTCCTTCTGCAACGAGCATTAGATTTGGCAGCAGGAGGACACGGAAAGCACAGAGCTCTTCTTAGCAGCTCGGTGCTTGGGACGGCACAAATTGTAACGGTGCTTAATCCGGAGCGGTGGGGGAGACGATTTTCACCAAGAGACGGGAGAAAACTGCCACCGCCAAGCGACGGTAGCCGCCGGTTGAAAAGGCTTGCCGTTGAGGGCGTTGGGTCGCTCAAGGCAAACCGGTCGGCAGGCAGCGAGCCGTCCCCTCGGCGGGCACGGCCCTTCCGCGCCCGGCCGGGGCAGCGCTGCTCCTTTGCGATATGATGTGTTCATCGCGAGGTTTCTGGCCGCTTTTTTCCGCTCTTCTGCCGTGCTCGTTGCTCGTCGCCCTGCGTGAGCGTGTGTGTGTCTGCGGCGGCAGCGGTCGGTGTGTCCCCCCCCCCAGCTCACCTCCCTCATCCCTCCCCAGTTACAGGACGGAGCACCCAGAAGCCAGAGGCCACCTGAGCGAAGCTCTCACCGAGGACACGGGTGTGGGCACCAGCGTGGCCGGCAGCCCCCTGCCCCTGACCACCGGGAACGACAGCCTCGATATAACCGTAGTTAAGCACTTGCAGTATTGCACGCAGCTCGTTCAGGTACTGGGGCCCAGCTCGTTTAGGGCGTCCATTTTAAAAAGAAATCTTCCCCGTGGGCACCGGTGGGCACGCAACGTGGGGTCCGAGCAGGCTGGCGAGGTCGGCGCTCCTTGTGGGAGCGCAGGGCCGGGACAGCCACCATGCTGGGGCGAAGATGATGCCGGAAAAGCCTCCATCGTTTCCGTCCTGGCCTGTCTCGGAGCAGAGCTGGTGTACAAACTATACGGGGCATTTTGCATCCCAGCGAGGCTGCCGGGCGGCAGACGGCAGGGGCAGCCCCTGCTCTGGGTTACAAATATCCGCTGGCTTTGCCGGGAGGTCGTCAATGAGATCGGTCCCCGGTTAAGGCAGCCCACGTCTTCCGAGGTAAAACAGAAGCCCGTGGCCCCACTGTTTAACCGAGCCCCAGACGGGGCTGCGATGTTCGAGAGCAGAAACGAATTTCTGCGCGTGAGCTGGAGAGATTGTCTGCGACACACGCAGCGAAGGCAGCGCATGGCAGGCCCCTCGGGACGTCAAAATGGTCTGTTCGTGCTCACAACTAACTAGCACAACCTTTTAGAGGGTTTTTTCAGACCCCAAGCACAGCCGATGTGATTTTAAACCGCCAGCAAGCCACTTTAGCAAGAAAGGGCATCGGGGGTTTCCTGATGAATCAAAACATACTGCGGCTTCCTCTTTGCAATTATTTGATTCTTCCACCTTACATACAATTCACTTTATTTTCCCAAAGGCCCACTGAAGCAATGCAGAGTGATCCTGATTCCGGCACCCTTAGTGCTGAGCTGGACACTCTGCTGACTCACAAGTATGAGAAAAAGGGAGGGTTTTGGCTTTTAAAAGCCAAACAAAAAAAAAAAAGCTTTTTTTTTTTTCTTTGTACAAGAGTACACAGTATATATGCAGCTGGGGGAGGCAAGCTTGAACTATGTCCACACACTGAGCAGATTTGATATGAACAATATTTACACGGACTGCTGAAGAAAATGCAGGTGTCAGCAGCAGGGAGTATTAGCAAGACAAAAGCACCAAATTAATAAAGGCACCTGGGTAGTTGATCAGAGCTGAAAGGGAGTGGAGAAAAAGCGACCTGTGGTCTGCCTCCAGGCAGGTATGGCCTGAAAGTCCACAGCCTATGTTATGCAAAAGTCAGACTAATATTCTTTTCTGGCTTTTCTTTTAAGGCTTATGATGATGGATTCTTTTAGCTTTGCGGAGTGTATAAATCAGAAATTACTTATGCAAATGGCTGCTTGGATACTCAAGTGCCTATATCTGGATGTAGCCGTTAAAGATATAAGCAGCAATGCCTATCAACCAGGACCATAAAATATCCCAGAGACAAAAAACTTTTGAAGTTAAGGAGATCGCATTGTTCCCGGCAATGAATTTGCCACTGTATTTCTTCAGGTGCCAGGTGTTTTAGAGGTTTTTGTTTTCTTCTGAGGTTGTTTTTTTTTTTTTGGTTCAATGACTCCTTTTCCTCCCTTCCCATTTGTCTTCACCAGCAAATTGTGTTCTCCAGTAAAACACCATTTGTGGCAAGAGACCTCCTGGATAAGCTGTCCAGGCAGATCCTCGTGATGGAGAATATCGCAGAGATCAGCACTGAGAATGTGGGAAACATCACTTCCCTTACTGATGGTAAGAGACAGGTTAGGGGGTTTCCTTCTGAAAAGGGTTTGTTTGGGCATGCGTGCCTGCTGAAATAATCGCTGTGCAGAGCTCACCATCACTGCAGGAGAGGCCACCGTAATAAGGTCAACTCACAGTTACCAGCAGACGTAGCAGTCACCAGAACTGGTCAGGGGCCTTATTCTGTCTTCAGCGCTGGTATCCAGAAATAAGCAGGTGAGAAGAGAAAGGACTTATCCTTACCCTGCTTGATGTGCAGAAGATGCATGGAGGTCGTTGCTGCCATGGGGTGGGGATGCTGCCACCTCTGAAGAGCCAAATTCTTCCTCCACCTCTCTTTCCTGAGGAAAGGCAAGATCTGCCTTAGACTATCAGAGGCATAATACAACCCCTTGAACATTTAATCCGTTTTATTTTTAGTCATCTCTATGGAGAATTATTTAGCTATTTTTCTTGTTGTTGCATCTATTTTAATACGTTGGAAGACTTTGACAAACAGGTAGTTACTCACCCTTGTGAGCACTCTGGCAGGATAGGTAAATACAACATGGTATATTTACTTTGTTTATCAGAAAACTGAGGCAAAATTGAGTGACTTACCCAAGGCCACAGAGCA
Source organism: Harpia harpyja (assembly GCF_026419915.1). Lineage (NCBI taxonomy): Eukaryota > Metazoa > Chordata > Aves > Accipitriformes > Accipitridae > Harpia > Harpia harpyja. The sequence continues at coordinate 11,346,171 of NC_068944.1, forward strand.
GTGCTAGGACAGGGACCAGTCTTGTGCAGACCATTTGCAGTATTCCCCTACTATTTCATGGTATTTAAAAGGATGAGACATCAGTGCCCAGAACTGGATCAGGAGCAAATTTTCTCACATCCTACCATGGGAAATGGAAAAAACACGTTACAAACTTGGGGTGAGCACATGATCACGCTCTGTGAAGGTACTGGCACAGGGTGACCCACCAAACAGTAATTGTCCATCAATGGGCTGGGGTGAGATTTCCTCCACTCTTACCATCTTTTTTCTTCTGGAAGTCAATGCTTCCAGCACGGCTTTGTTTCATCGTTCATTTTGTCTTCCCCGCCAGCAATTCCAGAGTTCCACAAGAAGCTGTCACTGCTGGCTTTCTGGATGAAGTGTACTGGCCCTTCAGGAGTGTATCACACATCTGCAGACAAGATGATGAAGCAGTTGGATATCAATTTTGCCACCACTGTGAATGAGGAGTGTCCAGGACTTGCAGAAACAGGTACCAACTGCTGCAAAAAAATTGTGTTGGTCATCAAAATGGAGAACAGCTGTGTACTGGGCTTTACTCAACCTTCATTGCTTTGTTTTCCAACCCCTTGGAGGTCTGTTTAGCCACGGCTCCAAGATCTCATTTGAAAACTAACGCTACAACTCTTGAAACAGTTTTGGCCCAAAATAATCAGATGAGAATAGGAAAAAAAGGTGAGGTCAGCAGAAGAGAAAATAGTGTTTTAAGGTTTATGAGCTAATAGGAAAGTAAGTCTATTCCCAAATACAGGTTTGTAAGTGATTCAGTGGAGTAGGAATCCTCTCACTTAATTTTATGTGTCTGTATAATGTCCATACCCCATTACAGTTCGCTGGGTTGGAATTAATATGCATCCAAGTGAGACTATCTGAATATGGGTTCCTACTTGGAGTGAGATGTACCACATCAACTAGCTCTCCCTGGGCTAGAACGGGGATGTAGGGTGACTTGCTTCGGGATATCGTTTGGGTAGAAAGGATGCTGTATTGATCGGATAAGAAGCTGCACTAGCCATCTGTAAACTGGCAGGGGTTCATCCTTACAAAGATACCCTCTGGTGATGAGAGCTAGACCTAGGGAGAAGGTCTGTTTAGCTTCTAACCTAACCACAGTTGAGGTTGGAAACGTTGGGAAGTATCTGGCTTTGCAGGTATGGTTCTTTCTTTCTGGCTTGGAAGTGGACTGCGGCATTTTGCCCACAGCTTTTGCTCTCACTAACGTGTCCCTTTGTCCACGGCTGCCTGCAGTCTTCAGGATCCTGGTATCTCAGATTTTGGACCGGACGGAGCCTGTCCTCTACTCCAGCATGTCCTCCGAGATCATTACCGTCTTTCAGTATTACAACTATTTTGCCAGCCACAGTGTTAATGACCTTGGAAGCTATTTGCTGCAGCTCGCAAAAGAAGGTAGGGTATATAAATTCTAGTGGCTAACAGGGGAGTACATCTGTGTACCTCTGAGCTCGGCACAAAACATTCAGCCCTGAGGCTGATTTAACAAAAGAAAGGGGGAAAGGAGACAAAGAAGTGCCTTGGATACTAAGTCTGAATGCACCTGAACAGTTATACATATCAAGGGAAAGGAGCTGATGCAGATACACCCTCAGTCATTTCTATTTCCATATTCGAATGGGAAAAAAGAGTTAGTTTTTAGGAAATGGCTGATGGTGGCAGGCCAGGCCCAAGGTCTGGGAAGTTTTCTGTACCTGCAGCTTGGATGATGTTCCGGTCTTTCACCATCCTTTATGGAGAGACCTTCTGAAGTACTGAGCAATTCTCAGGAGCCAAGGGATCACAGCACGTCAGTGTTTGGCAGGCTCTGCCACCGAGAGCTAAAGGGGGAAGCAGACGCTCAACAGAGCGTGCTAGACTGCAATCCCTGGCAAGCCAAATTTTCTTCTCTATTTGAGAGGGAGTCTGAGGAACCTTGCCCAGTTTTTGTTTTTATTTGGACATACTGGGGAGCTTTTGCTCAAAAACCTGGAAGGCAAAAAGCATTTCAGTCCACCTCTGAAACACATCAGCCCTGGCTCTTGGTAGTGGACATCAATCTGCCTAGGAAAAACTCTCATAAAGATGCTCTGGAAGTCAATGCACTGACAGGGATATTGGGTTTCACTTGGTATGGGGAGGATTTACATCTTCCAGCAGAAAGTGAAGATTTGACAGGTAGGCCCTTAGCTCTGGGTAGGTGTAAGTGCTGCAGTGTCCCACTTAGCCCATCCACTCATCTCCTCCTTTGGAAGAACGTCTGAGAAACTGGCCCAGCTTAAAGCCCAGACAATTCCCCATGCAGACACACTGCAGTGCTACAATTGCACGGATGGGGATTTTTTCATGTCCTTTGTGTGTACAGTATGAATTGAGGATTGCTAGTGGGGAAAGGAGCAATCTGAAATATTGAGAGGATAAAATAAGTAACAAGAATCTTTCTCTTGCACTTGTAGCCTCTGTGGTTCAGGTGCTGCAGTCAGTGAAAGACGGAAAACTGCAGCAAAACGTGGCCAAAATAAACTCCAATAACCTTCCACCACAGCAAGAAGTTTTGAGAGCTTTGGCTTTACTTCTCAATGAAAATAAAAATGAAGTCAGTGAGACCGTGGCATCACTTCTGACAGCTACCGCAGAAAACAGGCACTTCAGGGAGAAGGTAAGTGGCAGAAAATCACCTATTGCATGAGAGACCTGTATCATCATGACATTTTTTCTGCCTGTGTGTCTCAAATGTCTATGTGCATAAAATAATTGCTCTAAGCTTGACTTAAACTGATCCAGAGGGATTTCCTGTCTAATTTTTCTGCAGATATGCAGCTCTGTTTCTGTTGTTATGCCAGTCTGCTTCTACCTGTCATTACACTAAACAGGTACTAACCAAAACTCTGCAAATCCTTACTGAGTGCTGTGCTCTCCAGCTATCTTCCACACTTCAGCATTTCTGCTGGCCTGCCTCAGACTTGGCTTCAGTCCAAGGCTTCAAGGCAACAGTCCCCAGCATCACCAACACGCAAAGACATAGGGCTGCGATTTTTGGGGTTTTTTCCCAAAGGAGACTGGCATCTATGGGACCTCCCACCATTTCGGGGGGGGGGGGGGTGGACTGCCTTGGGCAAACACAGCTCAGCTGTGAGATCTAAGATTTGAGTCTATCATCACAGATACCAAAGGCAACAAGGAGGGCCAGATTAAACACAGAAATGAAAGAGAAGGGAGAAGAGGAATAAGAAGAAATCAGGGGTTGGCTTCTACCCTTACATGGCAGGCCTTTCTCTACTATCCTTCTTGTTCTCTGTCAGGACAGAGTGAAAGAAAAGGCAGTTGGAAGAGGAAGAATGGTGGAAGGAAGGCAGAGGGAGGAGAAAAAGGAGCTCACTCTTCACTGCTCTTCTCTGTCAATCCAGCCCCCTCTTTGCTTGCCCTCCCACTTCATCTTCCATTTTTGCAGCCTCTTGGTATCTCATACCATCCTTCTCCAGCCCCAGCTTCATGGAGGCAGCATCTCAGGGAAAATACAACCTTCTCCTGGAACAGGCGTGTGTAGCCCATACCTGGTTCACTGCCTGCAGGAAGGACCACAAGGTGCTTTGTGCGAGGACATTATGCGGCCTTATGCTGCAGATGAGCTCATGGCGCAGCTGACCGCCGCTGAGGTTTGCTGCTCACACTGGTTTTGTTTGCTCAGCAGCAGCTACTAATTTCTAGGGCCAAGCAATAAACTGGTCTAGCAGCTCTTGCTATCCTTGCAATGGTAATTTGCAGTGCCCCTAGGGTCCATCCCAGTCTGTTCATTACTATCCCTACATTAGAGAGACCATCTCAAGGGTCAGCTCTTGAGCTATTTAGACTCCAAGGCCCATTTAAAGCTCTTTGGCAATTTATGCGGAAAGGCCCTCAAGGGTGCCAGATTGGGCTTCTCACTTTAACGTGAACTTTTCCTCACCAAAAGCTGGCCTAAGACTACTAAGCTGTAACTCGTGGCCTGGCCTGGATCTGCTGTAGGGAATTATCCCACCACGTTACCTGTAGCAGGGACCGTGCCTCTCCATCCCACGGGCTCACTGTCCAGGAGGCGGGCTGCAATCCCTCTCCCTGTAGTAGGGTAGCAATGCCTCCACGCTCCACCCTTCTGCTCCACACAGGCACAGACATTTTCATCGCTACTCTTCTTTATCTGTTTTCAGGCCTTGATTTATTACTGTGAAGCACTAACCCAGCCCAACCTCCAGCTGCAGAAAGCAGCTTGCTTGGCTCTAAGATACCTCAAGGTAAGAGGCAAGGAATTCACTGTGGTACTTGGCTTTGCTCTAAAGAAAGGACATCTGATAGGTACAAACAACAAAATAGAAACTGCAATAGCAGCAGCAGTAGTGTTTTTGTTTTGCCTTGCTGCACTGCATCCTTTTACAGGTATCGTGCTGTTTGGGAACGGTTTAGAAGCTTCACTGCAAAAACAGCTGGGCTCTGTGACGATGACAAAGTTTATCTTTGGCATGTCATCTTTTCCTCCCTCTCATATTGACTTTAGGGGGCTTACTTCCACATCACAGAGGAAAAAAAAAATTCATCCAGGAGTACTGACTGAGAGGGCGAAAAGACATCCTTTCTCAGGATAAAATTGGCTGTAATGCATGTACGTTGCAGCAGTAGAAGAGAAAGGGAGAGACAGGCCACAGCTCATTTTATGACAAATAACTGGTACATCTGGGCACTACAGCTTCAGCTAGCATCTGGTACCATTTCTGCACTCCCTCTCATGACGGGAAGGAAGAATGCACTTTTATTTTGGCTGTATAGAGCCATGGGAAACAGCAGCCACCCAAGCCCGACTGATGCAGAACGTTGGGGCAAAAAAAGGTGTTCTGTGAGACAGACCCGCCGCGGGCTGACTATTTCTCCCTCAAAACTGTCCCCTGGAGAAGACAGCTCTAAAATGTAACTTCATCCCAGCCAGAACCGATACCATCCAATACATAATCCAATAGTTTAAATATGAAAAAACTGTTTTCCCTTAAATGAGATGCTAGCAGGCATCCCTGAGAGGCAATGGAGAGGGGCATTACACCTCTGCTGCATGCAGGGCACAGTGGGGTTTTTGATCTCTCAGGAAAAGCCAGACAGTGGTGGGAACTGGAGCTAGACACATTTAACTTGAGCAGTGTGGCTCCGATGCATCTTGAATAGTGAGAATGGCAATAGCTGGGGAAAAAAAACCTACTGAGGGGAAGTGTCCTCATTTGGGATCTTCAAATAAAAAGCTAAAGCCTTTCTGGAAGATGTTATTTCAGAGATGGGAATGCCACAATGGATAGGTGACTGTGGATGAGCTAATCCAATGGCAGTCTCATCCACATCAAACCACGTTGGCTGCACAAAGTCCCACTGTGAATCTCATGAGAGGTTTCACAGGTCGCAGCAAGCTCTGTGTGGCTGTGGCCCCATCACTCATAAGCATTCGAGCTGTAGTCACCAGTACGCACCCAGCACAGACTTGCCCCGAGTCAAGCACAGGCGACCACGTTGCAGATGGGGTGGTGAGATGTAATGGCTCTGGTAGCTAAGCCCTCATGCAGAGCATCGTAGACCAGACCTGTGCCCCTCAGATGAACAGGGTTCGTACAAGTACTGACTCTGTGGCTCAGCGCCTCTTCCATGTGTCGCACCGGGGCTGTACCTGCCCTTCCTTTCACTCGCCTCTCTTCTTGTCGTATTAAATAGCCTGCCAGAGGCACTATGACAGCTGCTCTCCCCAAAGGCTTGACATTTTTGTAGCAGAGAACAGGATGATTCCTTGCTTTCTTCCCAAAATAGCAGAGGCAAGGCAAAAATGTGGAAATGTTGGTGACTGCAGGTGTCGGTGAGGAGCCTGCGGTGAAGTGACTGGGCTGGCCAGCCAACGTGCCCCTGTAGAGACAGTTAGGCTGGCGAGAACAGCCTTCTCAGACCTACCAGGTTTGACGTGCTCAGTGTGAAACTCATTCCCTTGACGCCTGTCTCCCGTTCGTCTCCCTGCCGTACCTGTGCCTTGGCACTTTTACGGCCTTGGACCATGGCCCATCACCCAGCCTAGAGTCAGAAGGGGCACACATAGCTGGTCAGCCAGATTTATGCATGTAGCGCATAGGGTAGGAAATTTAGAAAGAGTCCACACCGACAGCAGAAAATATGCCTTCTCCTAGATGCTCCCTCTCAGGGAAACCCCGTTCCTCATGTCTCCACCAAGGCTCTTCCCTTGGTGTAGGAAGGGCAACATAGAGGATAGTGACTATTTCCACGCAAGGTTGTGAAATAAAACCACAGTGTACTACGCAGTGCTAATGCGGTTCTTTTCGCGCTTCCCAGGCTACTGAGAGTATTAAAATGCTGGTCACACTCTGCCAGTCTGACAACGAAGAGATCAGAAAAGTGGCGTCCGAAACCCTGCTCTCCCTTGGTGAGTTGCCTGTTTTAGAGCAGTAGTTCATTTTCTAACAGAGCAGCATGTAAGACACTCGAGTTATACAAACATGAGACTCTAAATTGACACAAAACTTTACCTAGAGACTCAAACAGGTTAGAAAATATAGATTCTTAAAAATCATTCGGTTTGAAAATCATGAAAATGAGCCAAAAAGAGAGAAATTGAATTGTGTGAGTCTGGAGGGGGAAGTAGAAAAGGAAAAATAGCAAAGGAGAAGTTGACAGAAATAATTCATAACGAATTTGAAAACCAAGCAGCATTTAAAGTGTCAGGACCAGCACACTGCCTGCTGCGTCTCATACACCCTCCTCTTGGGGATCCCCTCCTATCACTCCTGGAGTGCCATTATCACACTCTCAAGTGCCATTAGCACTGCCAAGTGCTTGTTTAATCTAAATTATCTCTATATGCTTATTTGGACAGACCCTAGCCTGCAAGTCCTCCTTCACACAGTACCTCAGGCACCTTGCATTGACCCTCATTTGTCCTTGAGACAACAGATACCCTGTTCATTAACCTGTAATCTAGCTCTGTAGCAGTGTGTGAATGCAAGTGTGGCTGCACAGTTTCAGGGCACCGGTACTTCAGTGGCACAGAAAAATTGCATTTTTCTGGCCTTTAGGCTAGGCATGAATTTCTGCTCCATGGGCGTATGTCCATCTGTGATTTTAGTTATGCAAACTCTTCAAACACACACTTCTTCATTCACCAGTTCAGCAGGAATTCACTCTGCTGCTGGACATGTTATTGCTCAGGTTATAAAACAACTAGCCCGGGGACACTTTTGTAAACTCTGGGAGATTGTACTGGCATTCTTCTCGATGACATACAGTGACCAATTTGGTTCCTAATGGTCAATTCAACACACTAGGCTCAATGCTATCTGCAGGTACATATAGATGACAGTACCTAAGAGGAAAAGGTTTGAGACACACAAATAGTTAAATTTAGCAAATACACTGCTTTTTCTTTTTCAGCGGTATATAAGATGTGGCTAGACTCACTTCTTTAAAGCACCAGGAGTGAGAAGTGAGTAAAATTTACATTGTCCAAAGTAGAAGTGGATAAACATCATCTGTCTCAAGTATATCCCAGCTGCAGCTGAGACCTTGACAAGCACCATAGGTCATTTAGTAAGACAAGTGTACAGATACTGTCATCTAATCATACAAGCCATGTCTGCTTCTGTTTTGCTCTAGGTAGAACCAGCAAATTACATGAGGAAATAAAAAAATAATTTGAATATTCAGAGCATGCTTAATTTTTCCAAGTAATTTCTGAAGTTGCCTTCAACAAGATAAATTTTAAGATAAATTTTAAGAAGGGGAAGAAGATACTGGCAGATCAGTGCTTTCTAACAGCAGAGAATCCAGTATTTTAAATGTTGTAGGGCAATGATATAATACATTATTATGCTTTAACATTTTGCATTCAGGTGAAGATGGGAGACTGGCATACGAACAGCTGGACAAATTTCCCCGGGAATTTGTTAAAGTTGGAAGCCGCCGTGGAACTGAAGCTGCCACAGCTTTTTAGGTGGAAAAGAAACTGCCTACATTTAACAGGCATTAAAGTAGGATGGAGCTGCGCTTCAGTGTGGGGAGCAGAAGGAAGACTTGGAAGAATTCTATGAGATTGTCCCAAAATGTAGCAATTTACAGACTTCTTAAGGAAAAGCAAAATCTAAAATCCAGCTTCGGGGTTCCTATTGGCTCTTCTTTGCAGCTTATGATGGAGCAGTTGGATGTTGAGGAACAATGCTTTCTTGACTGATTCGTAACAAATAATGTAATTGCAGTTACTCAGCCTCAGCAAACTTCTGTGAGTTTTTAGAATTTGGCATCTTCATATATTTTACTGAGTATTACATTTACTTCCTTGAAGTTGTCGTGAAAGCTTGAGACGTGCAATACTGTATCTAACAAGGACAAGTAGGAGGCCACCTGAGCAGGACTGCAAAGCAGCTTTCTCTTCAGCCCCGGGCTAAGCGTCTGCTGCCATGTAGTGACCCCAGCAACGCTCCAGCAGCAGAGAACACCACTCGGCTTTCTCAATTTTGTCTCAGTAATAAAATACAGAGCAAGTTTCTTCAAGTTTTGCCTCCAGAAACAGCATGATGTAAACCCTGGGAGGTGTCACTTTGGTGACTCATTCTAAATGCCTCCTCTGGTCTTTTATTTCCTTTCTCTTGCCCTCCAGCAACAAGCCATCATTAATCCAGAGATTTGTGAGGGGGATCAAACAATCACGTAGGCTTCTGAAAACTAAATGAAAAGGTAAAGTGCATTTATTTATTCCGAGAAGAAGGAGTGAATACAGCTAATTGCACGAGTCCCCAAAGCCATTTGGTCCCCTAAGTTGCAGGCAGAATTAGATTTCATACACTCTAATTAGTGGATCATAGCTTCTATAGAATGATTTCAATATAAAGAACTAGAACAAACTAAAGTGGACCTCGGAGGCAGTAATAAACAGAGGGTGAAGTGAATGCATTTCCTTCCCCCCCTCACTGCAAGGATGAAAGACAGCAAGTGCTTCAAAATGTTGATTACGAGCCTTAAGTTAACAGAGGAGGTGAATAGAATTTAACAGAAGAGTGTTCCTGTACTGTGTTCATTATGCATGAAATGCTATTTAGATGTCAATTAAAGTATCCAAATTTGCATAGACTACATAGAAAAGATTGCAAACAATTCACATCAAAAGGAAGCCTTGTGCGCCAAACATTGGCAGGCAGGGGTCATTTTGTTTTGGGTTTTTTACTGTGAATGTTACAAAAATGTACATATCTGTATATTTATAAATATATATATTCTTCCTTTAATTAAAAGTACATTTTGTACAGTTCAAAATGCTTGTTTACTGAGGGATATAGACTCTTTTTGCAGAAGGTGAAATAACCATGTTATGGTTTTTATACCACGCCTATCCCATCAGCTGAATTCTTCCAAGGTGTCCTTTTGTACTGACTTCTGCTTTTTTTTTTTTTTGCTTTTAGTTTTGTGGCATTTGTACTCACCATATTTCCTATCACATTTAAGTTATAATAAAGATTATTTTTTAATTACTAAGCACATCAGTCCATATGTATAGTCACTCTTTCTATCAGCAGCCTCTCCGCTGTGAGGCTCATACAACCTTCAAACATCATGCGAGTCAGCTCCCAGTACCATAGGTGGCTCAGTAAAAGCCACCTACTTGCAGCTGGATTTCGGGCAAACTGTTAGGGAGTTGTTTAATCATATTAAGGGAAAAGGCTTCTAGGGAATATTTGTCTTTTCAAGCCTGGTCACCAGGACAAGACTTTATGACAGTCTCAAAACAGTTTAGCTAAATTAATGAAGTCATCTGCTAGATTTCTGACAGCGTAGAAATAATTTCATATCACATAAACTTTGTTAAGACTTAGAAGAACATTTTACAAAAATATCTAAATTGGAGCAAGTGAACAATACACGTAGCAAGGACTACTGCCTGAGGGTGGACAGAGAACTGCAACTTCTTGTGCAGGGGGAGAAATGGTGCAATACTAACTTGTGTTTTAATATGCACAACTCCTGCATTTTCATCTTTCTGCTGGCCAAGGGGGGATAAGTGGCAAACTATTTTAGTAATTGAAATAAACACACAAACCACAAAAGTAGGAAAAGTAGAGAAAGGATGAAACTATAGTGAAAACAACTACTCTTAGTTGTACCTCTGTGAGGTGAACCAAAGCACATTTTTAAAAAGCCAGTTTTAAACTAAAATGCTATTTTGGAAGCAAGGGGAGGACTGTGCCCTCTCAGTGTTCCTTCTCTGGTTGCTTCAATGTGCGTGTGCAGGCCCTTGCTCCCATCCCAGAGCATCAATCAGCAAGAGGCATACGCTATTTAAAAAGCAGATGAGAATATTCTTATTGTTCCCATATCTGTCAAAAGCTCCTGCGTGTAATACATACTGTCAAAAGCTCGCTTGTAGTTTGCGTATCACTGTGTGCAACACGACTTTGTTAAAGCAAAAGCTATGATGTCATCGGGTTGCAGGTGCCTCTTTCTGAGCTGTTGCTTAGGAACGAGTGAAATAAGTTTACTTTCAAGCAAGCACTAGTGCCTTACGTTTCTAGCTACTCCTAGTTTAAGTTCAGAGCAAACCAGCTTTGCGTATCATTCAAGATACTTACCAAGAAAGGCTCCACAAGGACTAGCAGAAAATATGCTGAAGAGGCTCCAGGACTGTTCCCAAACTTCTGCTGATTATGTCTTCCCTTTTGTGAAGACAGACTCGTCTCAGACAGAAGACGCTCCTTTTCCTCTTGCAAATATTCAGGCTTAGGGCGCAGACCTGGGGAGCACAGAACTGCCTATGGAGCAGAGAGCCAAAGCTGCAGAGAGCACAGGGCTGCTCACATGTACAGGTACCATGCCAAATGGAGCTTATATCTACTTACTTTCATCTTATTGTAGTTTTAAATCCACCCTTTGAGAAGTTTATTAACCTAAAGCTGATCTGCCACACCATTATGACCATTAAAAACCACGTATCCAGCTCATACGAACCAGATAGGAGCAAATCCTGCTCTCAACAAAGTCAATGAGGAAATTCACAGGAATTTTAGTGGGAATAGTTAGACCAAATTTAGTACCTGTTGTGGTATCCGAGACTGACAAGCTTGAACCTGGCATATAGACGTATAGAGGCTAAATTTCACTTTAAGCATTTATACTGTTTTAGAAATCTAAGTAAAACAGAGAGTCACATTCTAACATGATTCATGACAACATATGAAACCCCCACACACACTCAATTTAAGAACAAAACCAAGCAAAGTCCCATGAGTTTCTGCCCTCAGGGTAACAAACCCTTGAAAAAGGGAACAAACCTTAAAGCTTCCAAAATGAGAAGGCAAATTAAAAGGAACAAACTATATATTTGTCTCGTAACTTACGCATTTTTATGCTCGCAGAGCTGACAATGCTGCCCTTTCCTACCACGTTAATGCAAGAGCTCTCCTTTGTGTAGTAGGAAAAAACAGACGCACAGAGGTGAATGTAACAAGACAGATGCTTACCGACTAGCAAAGAAGGAACCAGAAGGCAGTAATTATAAAACTTTTCTTAGGGCTGCAGCAGGTTGTTGACTCAAGCAAATTTCAAGGTGTGGGCCACAGCAGAAAAGTATGTTAGGAAAAAGTTCCTGTACCAAAATAACTCGGCAGCAGTGCAGACTGAAGAAATAGGGAGCTTGCCAGGAAAAGCGTACTTGGGAAAGGGGTTTGCCTGGTGGTTTTGTTGGTGGCTTATTCTTACCTTATGCTTTTCATGAGCTATGGTAGTTTTCACTACCACTGCCATGCTATTGTCTCTCCGCGTTGTGCCCAGTAGCTATAAACGTGTAGTGCCTTCACACTGCTATCGGTAAGACTCCTCCTCTACCCAGTATACCTTCAGAGAAGGTATCTACTATAGCTTTACCCTGTGCTGCAGTCTGATATATACAGATTATTGCTGAGTTTAAGCATTCAAAATTACAAGTCAATACGACTGCCAGACTGTGTATCTCAAGTATGGAACCCTGCTTTGCTGATTTGCAATGGAATTATCCTGATGACAGGATCCACGGCACCTCCCTTCAAATGGCTGTGGTGCCCCTGGGGGTACGGCAGAGGTATCATCATACCCAAGGGTTTCACCTTGAACACGGCCGTCCACGTTTCATTACAGGCGGTTTTTGGCAGATTGACAAAGCAGCAGCAAATTCAAGTTTCTCAGAACACCACTATCATTTGCTGAACTACTTTGTGTAGTTACAAGAATGGAAAGAGACATTAACAATACACAATAAACATTTTCTGCTGAAGAAAATGTTAACATTGCAATTCAGTCTCAAGAACAGCAGAGCACTGGAAACACGCTGTCTTGGCAGATTTGCAAACCTTCTGCCCAAAATCTCAAATGCAGTCCTGAAAACAACCTCACATGGCCCTTAAGGAAAAGTAAACGGATATGCATCATGCTTCCTTGCAAAAGTCAATTACCAACTTCATTACTTATTCACAGGCTGCAACATCAGCTGCAACACATGACAATGCTGTAGGCCCTCACGTAAGCGATGCAATGCCAAGCACCAAGTGAGCTTCAGTTGCCTAGCCAAGTAGTTATTATAGTCTAATTCACCTCTCCACACATTGTCTTAAATACAATGGGTGTTTACACTAAAATTGTTGTTTTTGCCAAACCAATTAGAAGCTCTTCCTCACACAAACCATCCAGCCGCCCCACAGTTTGCCTGCCTTTGCTAGCCCTGCACAGCTGTTCCTTCTTGAAACATCTGACACCTGCAAATGGCCTGTCTCCCCACACTTCAGTCTTACATATCTGAAATTCTGTCCTGTTAGGACACGCACATTTTATGGGAGAAGTGCTAGGACACAGTAGATGCATCCCACTTCTGAGCAGCCTTAGGATACTTCAGTGAAAGACGGGATTATGGCCATAGGCTCTGCAATGAAAAGGAGTCGGCATGCTGGTCAAGTTGGTGCACAAAAGCATTTATGACTTCTTGGAAAGAATCACATTCTGCAGTTAGCTTCCAGAACTGGTAGTTTTATTCTGCTAGACAGAATGTTCTCTGTAATTTAGCTGGATATGAAATTTGTCTTTGGTGATTTTCAGCTGTTACATAGCTATGTGTCAGTGGTAAATGAGAGTTTCCCTATATACTTAAACAAAAATAAAAGGTCAGATGGTTGTTAGAGAACCAATTACACAAATCTCTGTATAATTTCTGCACATTTGACAAACCTTTCACACAAGCATACAAAGTTCCTAGATTTACTATATAGTTCTACTGCATTCATGTTTTAAAAAACACTCAGGAATTTTCAGGACAATGAATGAAACTTGATCCTTTTAGATTACTTTTAAGCAGCAATTAATGCAGCATCATAAAACTTCTGACATTACTTTCATACATTAATATTTCTGATATAGTAGGCATAGGGAGATTGTTTGGTCAAGGTCCAATACATCCATGACAGACAGAGCATGTATATGGGTTTTATTCCTATGCCACAAATCAGCTCTCATGCCTGGTCTTCTCCTGCAGCATGTTTTTTCCAAGAGTTTATACAGCAAACTATCCTCTATGCTAATGAATTAAAAGTTAATAAAACCATAGTAGCCTTGGTTTGAAGACTTTACGTTCAAGTGTACATATTACTAAGTAGCACATGTCTTTTTGATATAAAAAGTTCTTCTATTACAGGTGGGCCAAATGCTCCAATACATCCATCAGCCTATGTGAAGAACTTGCATGATGTATTTTGTACACAACCCACTTCAGCAGAAGTAAGGATCCAGCTACTCAAGGGACTGTCTTGTCTGTTATTTAAATAAAATCAATCAAGAAAAAGCACAAGATTTAAATCAAATAAGCATTCTTCTTTACCATCTTGATGAAAATAAGGAAGAGCCAGATGCAGATAATGTATGCAAATTCTGGATTTGTTGCTTTCTGGCAGTTCTTTGTTCTAACAACAGCACCTGTATTATAGCAGTTCACAGAGCAGAAGGTAAAATGGTGGAAAAGAAGTTGCACTTGCTGTCTCAGTTGGATTGGTCTGCCTGGCCAGCTAACTATGCAACAGTGCTTTCTTCCCTTCTACAGTCTGCAAATGCAAAATATTCCTGATGTTTAAAAATAAAGCCACCTCAATAATGACTGTTAATATGAATAAACTAAAGTGCACTGCATAAAGACTATTATAACAAGTTAAATTTTGTGTTTCCTTATTTTCTATTGTTGAGGAACTACTTTGATGTGAAAACTGCTCAGAATCTGAGACAGGAGGAGAGGTTTAAGTCACTTGACGGTATTATCTATTTCTTTTGATCAGAAAACAAAGGTTACTCTACAGAGCAGTTATCCAGCATCCAGTTGTTTTTTCTCAAACATAGCATCAGCACAAATTGAAGGACACACCTTTGTCACCATTTCTGCACTGTGATGGAAAGGATTATGTCTAAGCACGCTCTAGAGCACAAATTAGAAGGTATAATCTTTTGTTTACAAAGTTCCCAGGAAAATGTGATGCCTCACCTTCTGGTTACCAGATTCAAGGTGAAATGGAAGCCAGAAGGAACATTACTTCCTACAACAGTTGGGACATTCACAACTGAAATCAGTTGTGAAACATCTATTAAGTGATACCCACAGGGAGACAATAAGATGGAAGGAATCTAAAGGTGCCAATCTGATAGCTCCACAGAGGTATTCACACACAGCCTGAAGCACCCATTTTGGCAAAGCCTGATAGATCCATAAACCAGAATCCCTCCAATTATCTCCCCCTCGTGAAAGCCACTCAGCTTTAAGCTCTTCACAAGATATTGCAATGGCCACCATCTTTTAAAGCCTATACTTGGAAGGCTTTGTTACAGAACTGCTGAGTTCACTCAGGACTGGAAAACCTGTATTCAACTTACACTCCCCTTCTACCTCAGTCACTTTCAACAGCAAGCATTTTCCCCCCTACCATATGGATGCCAGATAAGGTGCTCAAAGTTTTAAAAAAAGAGTTCTTTTTATTTCTGTAAGCCCTTCAGAATATCACTGTCTTGGTAAAAAGGTGCCTTATCTTTTGGTAAATACCAGAGCAGTACTTTGAAAACATACCTTGAGTTTCCTTTCAGAATAGCTCTGCTGTGTAGGTTGCTTTGTCTCAATCTAATTTTCAGTACAACTGCAATTAGGAGCAAGAACACCCCACCTTTTCTTTACATGCCAATAAATGTATTTCTAAAATAGACTGTCTAATACTTTCTACTTACATAAGCTCTCATCTATACATCTTGGGCAAAGCTCTTTTAAAAAAGACAGAGGCAATTATTAAAAAAAAAAAAAACCACAACCCTGACTCTCATTACCCATTCTTGACTTTCTGAACCTCACCAACAGCACACAAGTTTTGCCTCCCCTATCCACCAAAACCACTCTGTTCTCCAGAATTCTGGAAACCTAAGGAGTTAAAAACTGTCCAGGCACTCGCTACAAAATTTGAAAGCTTCCATCTACAGTAGTCACAATTGACTTAAACCTAGAACTAGCCATTCCCCACTCAAACAAGAGGCTATTTTGGTAAGGCAAAGATTTATTTATCAATTTGCATATATCATGTCAGACCAACTGATAAGATATTTACACAACAGTTTGAAATACACAGTATTTGCATTTTATACAAACAACTAAGAGCAGCCTGTAGTAAGTTTTCTACGCAGTATCCAGATACTCCCACTGCTAGATAATTCCAGTTAAAAACCAACATCTGTAATGCTTCCACAAAAGTTTCTATACCTGAGAAGTTTTAGTATATCCTTTCAAGAGGAAGGCTGCAATTAAAAGCCACATACATAAGCCTATTTAAAGGTTGTCATTCCAGTTGCAAGTGACTTGCTTCCTTTGAAGCAAGATCCAATATACTCTCCCTTAAGCCACATGATACTTGCGATGGCCCTTCTTCAGAAGTGCTGTCTGCATCATCTCCACAGTTAAGCTCTTCATTTTCTTGTTTGGATTCCTCTAGAGCCAGACTCTTCAGTGTCTCAAGATCATCAGGTGCTTGCCCAGTTAGCCGCTAGAAAGAAACAGAAGACAATGAACTTAATACTTTTTCTACTTAATTAGCCAGTGAAATAAGATTGTGCATATTGAATTAAGCAAACTAGTTATCTTCATTTGGAGGTTGTTGGTATAATTAAAACACTCCTCAGTCACAAAAATCTTAGACACTTAAGTTCAACTCAAATTGCTACCTCTAACTCACAGACCACATCTGCTTTGTTGACTGTTAAGTCTTCCTTAGGTTCTTCAGTAGGACAGGTTTTATCTTAGGCAACCTAAAATATGGGAAACAGCTCCCAAGTTAAATATTACTGTAGTACTATATAGGTTTAATTTTAGAAAAATCACTATACAACAGGTTGGGTTCATAATATTTAGTCAGATATAATGAAGCTACATTAAGTCAAGAAGACCCAGCAGTTTCTAGCACTTGATGACCAAACTAAAAGTTCCTCACCTAACCTGATCTAAGGAAGAAAAACAGGACTGTAAGAGGCTACTTTTGAGGCTTCTGGTTGTTTGATATATCACTTAAGGCTCATTAAAGCCTCAGAAGTAAGCAGCTTACAACTAATAAGTGAACTCGACTGTTGAGGAACTGCAGAGAGGTTTCCAACTACACTAGTTCTTTAAGTCCTTAAGCCATTTATTTTCTGCCTGTGGGCTTATCACTAACAAAAGCACACCCTGAACACACACACACAAATAAATTCAAGTGTAGCAGATTAGTGGAGTCTTTCAAGACTGATCTAAATAATTGCACTAACTGAAAATTAACTTGATCAAGTTTACTTCTTGATTAACCAAGTTGCTTGCAATAATCTTCCATTTTGTTTCCACCTCCCCAGTCTAATGAGAGAATCAAAATATTTACCAGGCATACAGCTTCATATTCCAGTTGAGAGCTCAATCCCTACAAAACAACCTAGCTGATAATTTTAGTATCAAGGTTCCATGGCTATGTATTTATCACAGCTTCAGAAACTGTTACAGACAATCCATTCCCAGTAGAAGAGTCATGGAATCAGTGACACAACTACCCATCCCCAAGGGATTATCAGAGGAAATGGTTTTGAAATTTACAAGTTTATGAACCCTACAGACTCTGTGCATTAGCTCTTTTTGGGCCATGAAACTGGCAATTCCTCAGTGAAACCTTGACTTTAAAGAGCATAGGTGCTCCTTTCTCCCTCTCACTGCTCCACTTCATGTCCCTGTTTCAAGTTTAGTTCCTCAAAGGACAGAGCCGGTACAAACACTTCATTTAGCCAGCAGCCTCACACAACCTATTAAGCATTTGAATTTAAGTCATCTCAGAAAAGTGGAAATGAACACTTCCTTCCCTTGTCACAATATCTAACATGCAAAGCCTGTTCTGTCAAGACAACAGGTTGAATCTCCCCCTCAGAAAACATCACTCTTAGTACTTTCTCATTATTCCTGTGGGTTCTAAGGTGGAAAAACTCATCCCCTGGAAGGGGCTTTATGCCCCTGGGATTAGAGCAATCCCACAGGAAACAAGTCAGACAGTAATTTAATTTTAAGAATTGTGTAAGCACACAAAACAGAAGTCATGATTCATTAAAAATACCTTTGCTGGTTTCTCACTTTTTCATTCTACAACATCAACTGAAAATTCCTTTAAGTACCTCAATCATGCTGGTCATATAATGCACATGTTCAGCAAGGGACATGAGCTCTTCATTTTCTTCTTTTAGGCGGGCAATTTCACCATCTTTCTGTTCAATTTCTTTGTGCAACTGAGTTCAAATAACAAAATGTTAAAACAGGAAGACAATGGCCAGTGGTAAACAAGTTAGTTATCTTTCACTAGCTACCTTTTCATTTTCTTGAAGCACTTCATACAGAGCCTTCCTCCTTTCTTCAGCCACTTCTTTCCAATACTGAGATGAAGGACTTCCTGAAGTAAGAAGCTACAGTAAGTCTGTGCTAAGACTGGATTCTTGAGAGCACCTTAAGATATCCAACTTGTATACAAGTGTTCTATAAACTGTGATAATAAGAACTCACCCTATATAGTTTTCCCAGATTAGTTCTAAACTTACAACTAGAGATATAAGCTTACAGAAAACAGAGTTCCTACACTGTATTAATGGCTATACAGGTAGAGTCAAGAAGCTGCCTCAAGCATGGCAGCAGGCTTTGCAAGATGGTCACATTTGCAAATGTCAGTCTTAATGTGTACTTTGTGGAAGACAGAAGTCTTACTCCCAAGTCACTGTCCATACTGGGCTTAATGGTTCTGAGAAACTGCACACACAGCACACTATGCCAAAACAGGGCTTCATTTCAACTTAATTATCAGTCACTCAAAAGCTCGTAGCCAAGGCAAAGTAACAAACTACAGGACTTCTTAACACTGCTTGCACACAGTGGTTCTCAGCTACTGGTTATGATACACTCATTCTTAAACATTAGATATCTATACTGTATTTACTATACTATAGAGGATAAGTATTAATTCCTGCTAAGAATTACAAAAAAACCCACAAAGCCCTTATCTAACTGACAAAGAAAGGAACCATGTTTCAAGTTATGTTCCAATGCGAGCATAGCATTTTAAGTGCAAGAAAACACTTCAGGAATTACCATATACCTTTTATCATGAGATCTACAGCTTGAACAACATCATTCATATTCCCATTTTCTTGCTCCTTGTCCACAGACACCTCAGCTTTACAAGCCTTTGAGGTGAACTTGTTATTCCAGAGTTTCCTTTTGACTGAAGATTTCTTCTGCATAAAACACAAGCAGGTTTAACTTCAGAGCAACATTTCAGCTTTTTTAGAAATACATACTTGTAAGTCTGCTCACTCATGACTGCAAATAAGTCTTATAAGCTCCACTTTCTTCACGTTATAGTTCTAGTTTGCAGACATCTTCCTTGATACCCATAGGTTTAACAAAAGAAAAATCTCAAACATTTTCCTGAAGTACTCAGAAATTGCTAGTTTTTAATATTGTTTATTACTAAAACAATAGTAAGCTTAAGTTATGTCACACATCTGTTAGCAGATTATGTTTTTTCAAATATATTAGTTTTCAGTTAAAAGCTCAAAAGCATTTCACTACGAGTAGAAATAATTACACATCTACAGGTTATCTTTTAATTCATACCTCATTATGTCTGCCAACCAGGCAACCTGTTGCTGAAGGCTGAATCATTTTAAGAGTCTGTCTTGGGGCAGCACTGCATGTGGTGTCTGTGAGGTACTTCTGAAAACACAAACATGGCTTCAGATGATTGCCAATCTTCTCCATATGAACTGAAACTTAGGAATTTGTCATGCTTCCATTAAGGTAACCCATGGTTCATCTTCTCAAGACAAAAGATGATACTTTAGACTATGTTAAGCCTTGTGTAAAGAACGGGATCTAGTTATTTGCAGCAGGGATGGTTCTTAGTCACATGAAGTTATGCTCAGTCCCTCTTAGAAAACTCTTACACCCTTCATAAAGGAACCTGAACAGGTCTTACAGCAGAAATATTCTGACTAGATTTCAAGGCCAGTTACAGCGCAGTGACGCATGTAAACTTTAGCTGAAGCTCTCAAAGTTATATTTTTGACAACAGCAGTATTAGATTTTGGTGGACAGAGACAAAAGTGACTGCAATTGCAAGGCCATATGGTAAAAAAATTACACACATCACTTCAGGCAGTACCTGGTTTTTGTTACCTGTGAACACACCCTCAAGTGGTGCTCATTTAAATAGATGTGTTGCTTCAATTATCCATTAAAATGGATCTAAAGCTTTCTTGCTTCGATCCAGACAGGCTATTGTTTTGTATAAACAGTATGTTTATCACCTTTCCTGTCATGCATAAGTACCCATTTCCTGCATTAAACCTTTCTGATTGGGTTGGTTACACTGCCACCATGGGATAGCAAACAGTGGCAGACAACCAAGCAAGAAGAGCCAGAATACAATGCCACACCAGCGTGAGAAAGTTACCGATTCACACTGTACTTCCTATGACAAGAGTTCGCCTTTCCCACGGTAGTTTCTGCCACCAATTATCCTACTGTTGAACTAAAGGACAAACACTAACTGCTGTGGGAACAAGAATCACCCTGTGTCAGACACTGCTTGCTGCTATTAAAGGTTAGATTTAAGTATACTCTGCCAAGAAATTATTGACTAATACTCGAGTTAACCCACTGAAAGTGCAAAAAGCCATGATAAAGGGCTACTAGCCTCTATTTTATATGGTATTTGTACAATTCCGGTTAGGGCCTACATTAAACAGTTTAACAAAAGTCTTGTAACAAGACTGGAATAGGTATAAACTTCAGTAACTTCTTACCAGTCACCTCCTAAAAACTTTACTCCTTTACACATTCCCACCAATTCCAAGGCAACTATGGTTCATGGGGGTGACTGCAGGAACAGAACTGCCTACATAAATACTTCAGTTAAACCATGCTCAAGTTAAGACAGATTTAAGTCTTAGCAAGTTCATCCCTATAAAGGGCAGGCTACAGAACCTACTCTACAACCCGTTAGTAGCCAGACTGATCCAGTAATCAAACTAAGGCAGGTAGCCAGCACATAAAAAAAAGTATCACATGGAAAGACAGCAAGCTCAGTGTCAAAGTAAAACAGACTTGCTGAGCAGTAAGAAAAAAAGTAGTCATAAGCACATATGCCCAAGCAGGACAGATTGTTCCCAAGCCACGCTGCCTGCCAGGAGGTTACTCAAGCCAACAGGACATAAGCCAGGTGGAAGCACATTGCAACAGATCCCTTTGTATTCTGTCAGTGGATGTAAAACTTGTGTCGGACAGAGGGACCATTTCCTAGAGAACTGAGTGCAAGCCTCACAACAAAGCAAAGTCTGCGTTTGAGATACTCTTGATAAATGTCATCTTCGATTTTCTGTCCCTTATCGGCTCCCATATTCTAGTTTCAAGACTTTAAAGGCTATACCTGCAAAGATCCTGATGATTTCTCCGCGTTCAGTTTCTGTCTCATTTTGGAATTCATTGGATCACTGCAAAAAAAGGTAAAAAAAAAAATAATAACAGCCGGCTGCAACTGAAGTTCAGGCTCACTCCTGACAGAATATTGCAATTTCAGTTTATCAACTTCTATGACAGTGGTGGTGGCGGGGGGGGGGGGGGGGGGTTAACCACACGCGCACACCCAAGATGGCGGGGGGGGGGGGAAGCACCCTCCCGCTCCCGCCAGCCGCGCGCCCGCAGCACCCCTCCTCGCTCGCCGGCGCGGCCAATGGGGAAGCGAGGCAGGAGCCCGCCAAGACCCAAACGCGCGAGCCCCCCGCTCACCGCCAGCCGCTGCCGTTCGCCTCCCGCCAGCGCGCGCACCCAGCCAACCCCCTTCGACCCGCCCGCCCTGCGGCTATAAAGAGCGCGGAGGGCGGGGGGGGCGGTCACGTGATCCGCCGGCCGCTCTCCCAGCCAATCGCAGGGCCGCGCCTCTGCCATCCCGCCGGCGGAGCCACGCCCCGAGGGTCGCTGGCGGGAGGACGGGGGCCGGAGGGGAGGGGCGGGGAGGGCGGCCTGAGGGGGCTGTGGAGGGTCCGTGGGGGGCCTGAGGGGTCCAAGACCCGCAGGAGGTGGGGCAGAGTAAGTGCTTCTGTAGGTGGTCCGGGGAGAGCTTTTCATCTTGAGGAAGGTGAGAGGAAAACTCAAGACTACAGCACTGGGATATGAGACACCTTCAGCCATGAACTACCCATCCTGGCCCTGCCAGTGCCACGGGGGGGGTGGGGGGGCACAGGCCTGTGTGGTGCACTCTGCCCCGTGGCTGGCGTCGTCGGAACGGAAGCTGTAGGAAATGAAACACCCGAGCATTGCCTGGGGCTCATCTTGGCTATTGCAGCGTTGGGTGGGAAGTCTACTGCTTCCACATTCAAAATCTCCCTGGAGCTTGAAACTAGGTACAAAGTGTCTCTGGCTGCTTCCTCAATCCCATTATTTGTTGTAGTTTATAAAGACGTTGTACCAAACCAAATTTAATCACGTATCCACTTTATTGTTATCACTCCTATCTAAATACGGTGCAATCTGCAAAACTGGGGAAGAAAACTAACACGCTTAAGCCACAAAACCTGATACACAACAACAATTTTACATGTGATACAGACTGCAACTCGCCATTAATTATGCATAAGGTATGCTGTTAAGTTTGTTAGAGGCCACTTTACAATTATGTTCCTGCAAATATTTTCATGTTTATCTTTTATTTATGCTAATGGTATCTTCTGTGGACTTGTGAGGAAATGTTTGTAGAGTTAAGGACACATTCCTTGCAATAAAGGTCTCAGCTAGCTTAGAGCAGCTATCAGCATTTATTCCAGGTGACACGATGGAGATATTAGAATTAGGATAATTACAGAGACAAGTATTTATTTACTGTGCCCATCTGTCAGTTTTCTGTTTGGAA
This sequence comes from Harpia harpyja, assembly GCF_026419915.1. Classification (NCBI taxonomy): domain Eukaryota; kingdom Metazoa; phylum Chordata; class Aves; order Accipitriformes; family Accipitridae; genus Harpia; species Harpia harpyja. Next base: position 11,368,679 of record NC_068944.1, read on the forward strand.
ATAAACTGTATGGCACTTATGAGAATGTCTTAAGGGGAATGTCATGGTCCAATGAAAGAAAGGCAGAACATAAAAAATGATGAATTAGGAAATCTTTAAACAAGGATAAGGAAATAAAGCTGATCTCTCTTGCATGAACTTGTTCAGTCTCCCATTGACCCATTTAAACTTTCATTGTCCACAATATCCTTTGGCAAGTACTTCTACAGCTCAAATAGCCATTGTCTGAAGAACCCCCTCCTTTTCTTTTTTAATTTTGAACCCCATTCCGATAGCTTCATTTGACGGCCCCAGTCCTTGCACAGGAAGAGACAGATTACCCTCCAGTTCTCTCTTTCAAGACTACTTAGCCATCCCTTACATGAAAGCTGTTCCATCTTTCTGCTCTTTTGTGAACTGTATGCTGTTTTGTTTGCCATTTTAACCACTGCTGAACATCAGGCTGAGATTCTTGTGGAAATGTCTGTCATAAGTCTGAGATCTGAGTCAAGGGCACCCTCAGTAAGTTTGCAGACAACACCAAGTTGGGAGGCAGGGTCGATCTGCTCGAGGGTAGGAAGGTTCTACAGAGGGATCTGGACAGGCTGGATTGATGGGCCGAGGCCAACTGTATGAGGTTCAACAAGGCTCAGTGCTGTCGGGTCCTGCACTTGGGTCACAACAACCCCATGCAGCACGACAGGCTTGGGGAAGAGTGGCTGGAAAGCTGCCCGGCAGAGAAAGACGTGGGGGTGCTGGTCAACAGCCGGATGAATATGAGCCGGCAGTGTGTCCACATGGACAAGGCGGCCAACGGCATCCTGGCCTGTATCAGAAACAGTGTGGCCAGCAGGAGCAGGGAAGTGATTGTCCCCTGTACTCGGCACTGGTGAGGCCGCACCTCAAGTACTGTGTTTAGTTTTGGGCCCCTCACTACAGGAAAGACATTGAGCTGCTGGAGCGTGTCCAGAGAAGGGCAACAAAGCTGGTGAGGGGCCTGGAGCACAAGTCTTATGAGGAGCGGCTGAGGGAACTGGGGTTGTTTAGCCTGGAGAAGAGGAGGCTCAGGGGAGACTTTATCGCTCTCTACAACTACCTGAAAGGAGGTTGTAGTGAGGTGGGTGCTGGTCTCTTCTGTCAGGTGGCTGGAGATAGGACAAGGAAATGGCCTCAAGTTGTGCCAGGGGATGTTTAGATTGGATATTAGGAAAAATTTCTTTACTGAAAGGATTGTGAGGCATTGGAACAGGCTGCCCAGGGAAGTGGTAGAGTCACCACCCCTGGAGCTGTTCAAAAACCATGTAGACGTGGCACTTCAGGACATGGTTTAGTGGGCATGGGGGTGTTGGGTTGATGATTGGACTTGGATGATCTTAGAGGTCTTTTCCAAACTTAATGATTTGATTTGATCTTATTCTTGAATGATGGTCAGTTCAAAGTCTGTTGTTCAATATGTGAAATTAAGATTTTTTTTTTCCTATGTATGTTCTTTTACATTTATCTACATTGAATTTCATCGACTGCTGTATTTGCCAGTTAGTTACTCAATTCCATAATGCCCTTCTGCAGTTTTTCAGTCAGCTGTTCCTATTATCTTGAATAATATAGTGTCATAAGTAAGCTGTAACCTCAGTAAGCTTTGTCTTCTATCAAGAAAATAACACATGCAGAAATGTCTATCTAAATCACTAAGGTTCTGTTACAGTACTAAAAAAAAAGTTCATGCTCTTAAGTTAATTTAATTCTTGTTGATTCTAGAAGAAAATTTGAAATTTCCGTATTCCAAAACACTAGCTGATATGCTGAACTCTGGTCAAACATACATATGAAGCATTAAGTGTCCTTTCAGAAGGATCGGGATACAGGTAATGTGTACATAAACACAGTATCAAAACCCTCCTATTTTTATGTTTTATGTATTGTTATATAGCAATATAAATATGCAATATAAAAATACATTATACAAAAATATTTAAATTATATGCACGCATAGATTTATATACATAAAAGGCAATGTGTGTATGTCTGTGTCCTGATCCAATGTCAGGGAAGGTTTCGATATGATCCCAAGAGCCGGATTAAGACACAAATGAGGTCAAATGCCATATAGCCAAACCAGCTTTTATTATCAAAATTATCAAAAGTAGAAAATAATAGCGATAGGATAGAATGGAAGAAAAAGGCAGAAATCAAGCAAGCACTTGGGATAGGGTTGCAAGAATAGTGACCACCATGGATCCAGCAGCGTCCTGTTGGTCCTCAGCCTTCAGTTCTTCAGCGGTGGGTGCACCCCACAGCTTGTCTCCATGGTTTTTTATAGGGCACGGTCCCATGCGTGCACATACGTACTGTTCACGCACTGTAGGTTTCGTCTACCACACAACCTTCACATGATCAACACCAGAAACCAGTACGTTATCTCAAGGACCACGGTTTCCATGAAAATGGCAGCCTCCGCATTCCTGCATGCTTCGGGCGGCTCCAGCCCCGCTCCTCCCTGGTAGTCCTCCCTGGTAGTCGTCCTTATCGCATTCAGCAGCCAGAGGAGTGTCCTGCTTAAACAAGCCATCCTCGAGACAAATGGCTCGAGGTAAATAGTTCACCACTCCATGGTTCAAAGATTGCTTCAGGTCCCATGGTGGTTTTGAGAAAAGATAGTTATGTAGAAAAGGCCAGAAAAGAGCATGTCATACAATCCATACTACCAATGGCATGGTTTGACGCACAGCGCGAATTTGTTTAACACCGTCAGGTGAAACAGTAGTTACAAATTGCATATTAGTTACAACAGGTTGAGTCAATTGTATAAAACATGGAATGATACATGGTAAAAACAACAACATGGCAAAACCACATAACAAGTAGAATAGGATTCGCTTAACCCGTGGACCACCAGGGAGCCAGGAAAACATATCAACGTACCAGCCTTTCCATGCCTGGACAGGAACATGGGCCAGCTTTTGTATTCCCACGGTAATTTGTTTAACAATTTTCCCGCTGACATCAATTTTTAAGCAACAGTTAGAATCATTTAGTTTACCACAAACAACTCCTTCTTTGGCTAGCAGGTAATCGGGAACCATGCGATGCTGTAATATTGCTGTTTGCATTTGTGTGGCTTGATCCACCAATAGATCAAGGGCATGGGCTGTCTCATTAGTAATGATCTCTAGAATGGCTTGTAACCAAATAATGCAATTTAAATTATAGATAGGTTCTCGAGCACCGCTAACCCACTCGTTGGGGTTCCAGGTGGCAGGTCCATAATGTTGTACAATACGTTGAGGGGTCCGCTCGTCTTTGCCCCAGGTTTGACCACTTCCACCTGCTATGGAAGTATCAATGGACCGCCGATATCGACTGAGATCGTCATATACCTTAACACCCAGTCTGTCACCTTCATCCTCCGGGAGCAGAAAAAACAAGGGGTGAGTTTTACCCCCACATAACACACTCTGGTCCAATTTGCTGGTAACAGTTTGTAGGCATGTTGGCCACACACCCAATAGTGGCCCTTTAAGGCTAGGGTACCATTTTCAAACAAACCGGTGGGCGTCCGTGGTGACTGGAAATATGTTGTATTACCTACTCCTAGAGGATGATGTGACGGACCGTTCATCAACAACCTGTCCATGGTTTTTCCTACCTCCTCCGTGGTGCCCCAACAGATAGGAAGTCCATCCGGACCTATGCTCAAATGTCCGTGACAGTGGTCTTTATTATCACTTGACCACCAAATTTGAGTCCCGTCAGGGAGCCGAGAATATGTTTTATCAGTGAATTTGCATTTCCAGGCACCGGAACTGCGGTGCCAAAAGCAGGTAACATAAGACAGTTATTAGACTGATCAGTGGAAGACCAAAAATTGGCAAACTGTTTTCTGTGCCCTGTTTGATTCACCCAAGCCCATTTGGGCCAGCAAGGTACAAAATTTGGAGGACTGGAGCTCAAGAGGCAACAATATGCTTGGTCATCCCTTTCTGGCAATGACGTGGTTGCCCCGTGGTTTGAACAATCAACTGGTCTACAACCATCAGTGAGGCAATGGTTGCTGTAAGTATAGGTCCAGTTGCACTTGCTATTTCCTACAGGGACACCATCTTTCTGTGTTCAGTTCAAGCAATATTTGCCTTGGACTGTGTATTGTATTGTCCAGGGCTGTGTGTCTTCACCCCAGTAAGAATCCTTTTTGACCTCACTGTAATTACTCACTAACCATTTCGGGGAAATAGGGACAGCAGTCCGTGGCCAGCTTTCCAAACCTACGGGCCCACCACATACCCAACAGTTAGTCAGATTAAAAGTGTTGGCCCCTTGCTGGCCTAAAACAATAAATTCATTTTGCCACGACAAGTCAAAATGGGGGGGCGCAAGGGTTCCCCAAATATTAAAGCCAGCGACAAGGGTTGACCAAAACAACGTCTGCGGTGGTATGCCAAACATCCTATAAATATTAACAAAACAATCACCGACAAAACCACACAGACAATCAACAGCTTCACATGTTCCTTCAGGCAGGCTCCAGAGTCTTCACCTGAAAGAGAAAAGAAAACAGACTCGGTTCGTTCTAAGGAACCGGAAACAAGTTGTTATTAGAAGGATGGAATAATCCACCTGGTGTTGATCTTATGTTCTTTTCCATGAGAATCTTTTGCTTTCCAAGCATATTTATTCATCGGGGTTTCCAGTACCAGGGGTACAGCCCCCCACCATGGGGAGTTCAGCTAAGACTGGTTGGCCTGGGAAATGTGATGGATTTCTGGGATGACCCAGGCCATCTGGGGCTGGTATAATGCTTGGGGCCTTCGGGCAGAATGCTGTAATTTTCGGGCACCCGTTTACTCCCCAATGACTGTTAACAGTAGTCACTTTATCCCATAGCCGTTCGGCCCATCCTGGCTTATGTGGTTTGAGGAAGCGTTTCAGTAGGCCATTCGTTCTTTCCACAATTCCGTTTGCCTGTGGATAATACGGAGTATGGCGTACCCATGAGATTCCTTCCTGGGTTGCCCAATCTTGGGACTATTTTAGCAGTAAAGTGGGAACCATTATCTGACTGAATCGACCGCTGTTTGGGGAAGGTGCCAAACCACTCTTTCAAAGCTTTCACCGTGTTTTCCCCGGTAGCTCTGGCAAATGCTTTGGCTTGGACTAACCCTGACACTATCTCTACTCCAACTAACACATAATGCTTTCCTTCTGATTTTCGGAAAGGGCCAATGTAGTCCACTTGCCAAGCTTCCCACAGCCCTTTCCCCTCCCTTGAGTGTAGGGGGTCACCTTCCCGGGGGTGTCTCTCTAAGCAGGTACGGCATTGTTCACAGGCGGACACACAAGTTTTACATTCTTCCCTGGTAACTGGCCAACCTCAAGCATGGGCCTCACAGTAGAGATCTTTGACCCCTGAGTGTTTCCTCTTTACACGCAGCCATTCTAACAATCACTCCCAGTCTTCTGCTATTGGGGTGTTCTGGAGGGGAGCTAATTGCGCTAATTTGTCAGCTTTGCCATTCCACTGGCTAACGGGTGTTATCCTGTTGGTGGGAAGCCATCCAGGCTACTGCAAACTTTCCTTGTCTAGCAATGGTTAGAATATCTTGCCACCTTTCTTTCTGCCATACAGGTATCCTGTTGACCTCCCACTCATTCTGTTCCCAGAACAGAAGTCATTCAGTACAGCCTTTAAATACAGCATAGGAGTCAGTATAGATATAGACAGGAGAGGTAGATTGGGCTTCATGCTGGAAAACACTCCATACCGCAACTAATTCCCCTACTTGAGCACTACCTTCCCCTTCAGTGATTATTTGTTCATCGGTGTCTACGCAGAGTGCTACAGCTCGATATTTCCAAGTTTTTCCTTCTCGCTTAGAGGAAGCATTGGTAAACCAAACATCCTGCAACCGCTCGGAAAACAGAGGGGCCACTTGTATTACAGGAGGGAGTTCAGGTGTTTCTCTATCTGGGCTCATCTCTTCTTGAATGGTTAACATCTTGGCAGCTCCCTCAGACACTGTAAAAATGTCACAATAATGCTCTATCTGGGCATACCATTTCCACACAGAGGCTCTCCGAGCCACCCCGTCAGGGGCTGGAGTTCCTGCTAAAACCATTTTGGTTACCTTAAATGGGCCTCTAAGCACTATAGGCTGTTGCTGAATAGTCTGTTCAGCCTCTCTCAAGGCTAAACTGACTGCAAACAAACCCTTCTCCCAAGCAGTATGTCTTTTTTCCGCATCCTTAAAACTGCGAGAATAGAACCCAATAGGTCGAGTGGGTCCTTCGGGGCCTTTTTGCCATAAATGTATTGATAGCCCGCTCTTGGCAAATCCCCATTCAATATGGATGGGGTCTGTGGGGTGAATGGGACCAAAAGCTTGATGGGCAGTCGCTTCAAACACTAGCAACTGCAATGCTTCTTCGTGGGGCTTAGTCCATTCCCACTGAGCCCGTTTTCGCAACAAGTCATACAGGGCTCTTGCAATAGTTGAAAAATCAGGGATATGTTTTCTCCAAAACACAGGTAAACCTAGTACGTGCTCCAAATCCTTTTTTGAATCTGGCATTTTAATCTGATCTAATGAGGAAAGGGTGTCTGGTGGAATACATGTCATTCCTTCCTTCCACCAAACTCCTAAAAACTTTACTTTGCTCGAGGGTGTTTGTATGTTCTCTGGTGGAATTTTCAGCCCCAAGCTTTATAAGTGGGAAATTATATTATCCTGAGTTATCTGAACTTTTTCTGTCTCATCCCCTCCCACAAGAATGTCGTCGATATATTGGTAAACACTGACCTCCTTCTCTGTCTGAACTACTTCTAGCTCCTGCGCTAACGCATGATGGGCTAGAGTGGGGGAATGCTTATATCCTTGTGGGAGTTGGGTGAAAGTAAATTGCTGACCCTCCCAAGTGAATGCAAAGCGGTCTTGGTCCTCTGGTTGCAGAGGGACCATAAAAACCGTATCTTCAACATCCACTGTTGCCATAATCGGGTGGGCTCATTCCTGGGTTGTGGTTATAAGCTCAGCAATATTAGGTACCGCAGCTGTCAACGGACCAGTATTTGCATTAAGTCTGCAATAATCTATAGTCAATCTCCACTTGCCATTAGGTTTTTGTACTGGCCACACCGGGGAGTTAAAAGGAGAGTGGGTCTGCCACCCTGTAACCAACTTTTCTAATTTGTCCGTTGGCAGCCCGTCCATTATGTCACGCGGGATCCCCTTCTGCTGTCCCTCTGCCCACAGTCTATTACATTTGTTCGGGATGTCTCTCCCTCCCAGCCGTTTGGTGAGGGGTGTTCTCTTGTCACTCCCAGGGCGCGGAACTGTTTTTACTTCCGCTTGCCTCAAGCCCCTGGAGTCCGTTTTGGTGGCTGGAAGGTTAACGGGAACATACTTGTGCCCGTAATTAATCAATTCCTGGGCCATTTCTCCCCAAGTCCACATTTTCCTACCTGGGGGTCGGCGGTGCCCATCGGGCGTGAATCCTTCTAAAGCAGCCATGACTCTCTCACCCTGGGGCATCGCCTGTATCCTTCCTTGTAATTGTATACCAACGGGCTTCAAAGAATCGGGGAGCCCCCTTATAAGGGGAGTCATTCGCTCGGGATCTACCGGCATCATCATCGGGGACTCCTGTCTAGGCTCTAATTTTCGGTCATACATCATCTGCAGACAAGCCGCCTTCTGCACACTCTCCACTAATTGATCAACAGTCCCCGTAATTGTGAGGGGATCCCCCCTCTCCACGGGGTTCAAACCCCCCGCCCAATAGGCTGCCCGTTGGGTTAAAGACCAAGGGGCACGGTGATTCCCAGTAGTTAAAACCACTCCTGGTCCCCAATACCCTTCTGCCTCCTTTTCACTTAACGGAATGTGGTGTCCCCCCGACAACGATACTCTCCACACATACTCCGTTTCTGACTCCTTAGGGGTTCGGCCAAATTCCTTTTTTAGTTTCGCCAACTCGGTGGCGGTATAGGGAACCTCTTTAGTCGTAACTTGGGTGGACTGGTCCTGCTCATCATCGTAAATATACTCAGTCTTGACTAAGGGTTGCGACGAAGGCAGTTCTAACTTCTTTACTCTCTCCTTCGCTGCCTGCAGGTCGTAAAGTGGGTAGCCGATTTCTGATCTCGGGGGAAATTCCTCGCGGACAGTATCCGCAAGGAGCCGCTCCTTAAGAGCAGTCTGCAAACGTTTCACTCGGTTCTTTTCTGCTTCGAGCTGTTCTTTTAATTCCGCCACTTGTCCCTGAAGGGACCGAGCGAGGTTTTGGAGGGATTCAGTAAGCTGAGATTCTGCAGCGAGGCGGCAATCCCTAGCCTCTACTGCTGCGGCCAGACTGGCACCGAGCACGGCGCAGACAACCGCTTTTCCTTTCCCCGACCGCACTCCGGCGGCTTGCTGCAAAGCCACCACCCGATCAACAACGCTCTGCAGGTTATACCAGTTTCCCCGAGCCCAGTCTACCCCGGGCACAGAGGGTCGCGCTTTGTGTTTTTCTAAAAAATCAAACAAAACTTTTTTCTCCGCAGGGGCAATTTTACTGTCGCTCATCTCGTCTAAAGCGGGGAAGCGGTCGTCTCGGAAGGCAGCTCGTAGATTTTTACACAAACACAACCCAAGCTCGCCCCCTCACGTTCCTGAGAGGTCTCACGTATGTGGGAAACAGGACGGCACTCTCGTCTTAAGGGATCCTCACCGTGACGCCAATTTAATGTCCCGATCCAACGTCGGGGAAGGTTTCGATATGATCCCAAGAGCGAGATTAAGACGCAAACCAGGTCAGATGCCGTATACCCCAAACAGCTTGTATTATCGAAAGAAGAAAACAGCAGCGACAGGATAGGATGGAAGAAAAAGGCAGAAATCAAGCAAGCACCCGGGACAGGGTCGCAAGAATAGTCACCACCGTGGATCCAGCGGCGTCCCGTTGGCCCTCAGCCTTCAGCTCTTCGGCGGCGGTGGGTGCACCCCACGGCTTGTCTCCCCGTTTTGTAGGGCACGGTCCCATGCGTGCACATACGGACTGTTCGCGCAAGCGCTGATCAACCCCAGAAACCAGTACGTTTTCTCAAGGACCACGGTTTCCATGACAATGGCAGCCTCCGCATTCCTGCATGCTTCGGGCGGCTCCAGCCCCGCTCCTCCCCGGATCCCTCGGTGGCCTGGTAGTCGTCCTTATCGCATTCAGCGGCCGCAGGAGTGTCCTGCTTAAACAAGCCATCCCAGAGACAAATGGCTCAAGATAAATAGTTCACAGTTCAGCCTCTCACAGCCTGTGATACAATTTTTGTCGTACTAATGTTTTCAAGTGAAACTTTCTCAAGGACTGCCTTTTCAAAATTCAGGTTTCATTCATAAAAAGCTTTCGGGTAGATACACGGTTCAGAATTGGAATAGCTGCTTTCGGAAATGTTGATAATGGGAAAGGACCGAGGTAACAGGAGATGGTTCTGATATGACAGATTTGTTTGGTTTTCCTTTTAATTTGTTCCTTGCTGGAGGTTTATGACAAAGGTGCTGCTCCTTCAATTTGTCCAGCTGAAGTACATGTCCTGTTATGAACCACTGTGGCTCCGAGTTTTCCTTCCGTTCGGTTTCTTCAGTTTGAAAGGTTTCTCAGGAGGCCCTTCACCATATCAGAAAGAACTCAGAGCTTATTATTAGAAGCTTATTCATAGTTTTAACTGTGGGAAAACCGTAAAATTACATAAAAATATAATGAAAACGTTTCAGGTTACTTTATTGTAGTAATTCTCATTTTTGTGGCTGAAAGTTAAATTTAATGACGAGTTATGGCATTTTTAGGGAACTACAGACACAGGGGCAGAGGAAGAGACACACGCACCCTGGCCATGGGGGCATGGGGGTGGGGGCAGACAACCCCCACGGACACGGGGGGCAGGGGGAGGCACACACACACACACACACCCCCCACCGCCCCCCCCGGACACGGAGGCGTAGGATCCAGGCAGAGACACGGCCAGGGCAGTCTGCCACCTGCCCTCCTTATGGCTCTCCCCTCACCATCTCCCTTTGGCATCTGGCTCCCCACTGTGCATCTGCAGCAACAAAATAAAGCAAAGCCAACCAGATGCTGACAACTACCCCAACCAACAGTAAACCGTCCATGTTTTGACGTCTTCACCAACCTTGTTGATCTGTGCTTTGCTCCAGTCTGCCGTGCTGAGCCAGTTACCTCAGCAAGTTCAAGAAAAACAGTAATACCCGCGAGAAGCATGCACCCATCCCTCTTCTTACCCCCACCGCAACAGCCACCTCCCGGACTCCCCCTTTGCCCCAGCAGCCTAACATCACTCTGCTCTCCTCCAGTTAAATCTGACCTCCAGGGTCAGTGGCCGCATCAGGTGCCCGCGTGTCTAGTCAGGCCGGCTCTGATGTCTCGGGAACCACAACCTCCGATGCCAGGCCCGCCTCGGGAAAACGCAGAGAGGCACACGCAGATGTTATATACCACTTCCCAAAAGAGAGAGCCTGCTGTACAAATCAGACTAGCAACTCCTTTTGACTGACTTAAATACTCGGGCAGCACAGAGACCCCAAAAGAACAAAACCCAAGCAATCGACCTCACTCCCCATCACAGCACACAACACTGTCCGCTTGCCTTTGCTGTTGTGCCTTGCTTAACTGTCCTGCTGTTACTAACTAACTGTTACTGCCGGCTGATTCAAATAAAGGTAGAGGCTGAGAGAGCTCAAGAACTCACAACAGACAGGAAATAATTAAAAAATAGCAATAGGCAGCTTCATCAAAGTAGACATAGCATCATGGTTTAACCCTGGCTAGCAACTAAGCACCATACAGCTGCTCACTCACTCCCTCACAGTGGGATGGGGGGGAGAATCAGAAGGGTAAATGTGAGAAACTCACTCATGGGTTGATATAAAAACAGTTTAATAATTAAAAATATATTTTAAAAAACAGTTGTAAGAGAGAAAAAAAAACTAGCAACAAAGCAATTGAAAAATAAAACCCAAGAAAAACAAGCAATGCAAATGAAAACAATTGCTTACCACCAACTGACTGATACCCAGCCAGACCTAAGCAACTGGCTACAGGACAGAGGAAGGAATAAAAAAACAGGATCAGGGAAACAGATAGGGGAAGACGTAGAAATTAAATTTAAAAAGTAATGGTGTACCAGGCAGCATGGAAAAAATAAACAGGGAAAGGAAGCTCGTAAGAGAGAGACATATTAAAAATTTAAAAGGCAATGGGGTACTGGGCAGATTTGGCAGGAGAATAACAAAAGTTTTGGGAAGCCATACATGTAGGTGGGCAGGCAGAGAGGGAGACGGAGGAAGGGGCAGGCAGAGAGAGAGAGATGAAGGGAGGCAGGCAGGCATCTGAAGAACGGTGGCAGGGATAGGCCAGGACATAGAGGAGAGGACTTGCAACTCGCCACATCTCCTGGCACCAGGCAGGAGACCTTCACCTCTTGGATGTTTCTCTCTCTGCCTCTGCCCCTTCCTCCTCCGCAGTGCCGCCTGCCCGACCCTCGCCCTCAATGCTCCTCATCCGCAAGGCTTCCTCAGTCCATGGTGGCTCACGCATGTACCTGATGGAGGCCAGGGACAGCTGATACATTGTACATTGAGATAAAGACAGTTTAATAGGACAGAAAAGGAAGGAATAATAATAGAATTTACAAAACAAGTGCTCACCACCTGCTGACCGATGCCCAGCCAATCCCTGAGCCGCAGTGCTCCCTGGCCCACTCCCCCCCAGTTTATATACTGGGCATGACGTCACATGGTATGGAATATCCCTTTGGCCAGTTTGGGTCAGCTGTCCTGGCTGCGTCCCCTCCCAGTTTCTTGTGCGCTCCCAGCCTCCACTGGCAGGGCAGTAGGAGAAGCTGAAAAGTCCTTGACTTGGTATAAACACTGCTTGGCAGCAACTAAAATGTCAGTGTGTTATCAACATTCATCTCATACTAAATCCAAACCACAGCACTATACCAGCTACTAGGAAGAAAATTAACTTTATTCCAGCCAAAACCAGGACAAATGGCCAGCTTGCTGCTATGAGGACAGGGTTTGGAGGCAGTCGGTGGCCATGGGACAGGCTTCAGGGGAGGTGCTGGAGCTGGGGGTGACTGCATGGGGTGAGCAGGGCTGGAGGAGTTCTGTTGAGTCGGAGAGGCACCCAGCACCTTTTCCAGGGAGTGGGAAGGCCTCCAGGTACCCAGAGGGATGGGGGCAGCCATCTCCTGGCCCTCTTCCTGCTTTCTCTCCACCAGCTCTCAGAAAATCCCTGGGAGCTGCCCTGATGGGGTCCGACTCCAACTGACCATCAACCTGCTGCACTGGTGTCGTGGTTTAACCCCAGCCGGCAACTAGGCACCACAGAGCCACTTGCTCACTCCCCTCACAGTGGGATGGGGAGAGAATTGGAAGGGTGAAAGTGAGAAAACTCGTGGGTTGAGATAAAGACAGTTTAATAGGTAAAGCAAAAGCCGCGCGCACAAGCAAAGCAAAACAAGGAATTCCTTCCCCACTTCCCACGGGCAGGCAGGTGTTCAGCCATCTCCAGGAAAGCAGGGCTCCATCACGCCTAACGGTGACTCGGGAAGACAAACACCATCACTCCGAACATCCCCCCTTCCTTCTTCTTCACCCAGCTTTATATGCTGACATGATGTTACATGGCATGGAATATCATATACATGGTCAGTTGGGGTCAGCTGTCCCGGCTGTGTCCCCTCCCAACTCCTTGTGCCCCCCCAGCCTCCTCGCTGGTGGGGTGGGGTGAGAAGCAGAACAGCCCTTGGCTCTGGGTAAGGACTGCTCAGCAACAGCGAACACATCCCTGTGTCATCAGCACTGTTCTCAGCACAAATCCAAACCATAGCCCCATACCAGCTACTAGGAAGAAAATTAACTCTATCCCAGCCAAAACCAGCACAACTGGTCAGCTAGAAACACCTTAGCAGCCCGCTGGCACTCTCAGGCAGGCATCCCCCCCTCCCGGCAGCTCCATCCCCTGGGGCTGCAGCCCTTTTACCCAGAGGGGCCACGGCCATCAGCCTCACTGGCCCTGCCTGGGGCTCCTCCAGCCCCAGCCCACAGCTGCAGCCATGGCCCCTTAAACCCACTATTTAACCTGCTCCCCTGGACTCTCTGACAGCCACTCACCAAGTGCAAAGGGCTACAAACACAGCCATGAGTGCAAAGGAAACAGCAAGTGTTTATTTGTTAATGCATGGAAGTCCCAGGAGTGAGTCTGCTACGGGGCTTGGTGCCTGTACACTTGCCCTTCCCCTGGGACAACTTGGCAGTTGTTACTGGAGCAGCAGATACAGAAAACGAAAATACAGCAGTGGGGAGCAGGACAGGAACAGAAAGACAAAAATAAAATGAGGGAGAAGGACTGAGGAGCGGAGAAAGAAAGGTACAGGGAAAAGCACAGTGAGTTGGAGAAATCAATAAAAAAGGGATGAGAAGCCCTGCAGGAACATAGTGGAAGAAAAACAGGGTCAGGGAGCAGGACGGTTGTAAAGAGAGAGAAAATGATGAGTGGGGAGCAGAACAGATGGATCGAGAGAAAATGGATGACAGGAATAAGGAATGAAGGAGAGAGAGAAAAAGAGATAGGAAACAAGCCAGAGGGATTGCAGAAAAAAGAGGGAGAGAGAGATTATCAGGACAAAGATATCGAGAAAGAAAAAACAGTGATCATAGAATAGCTTTTCATCCACCAGTACCCCCAAGTCCTTCTCGGCAGGGCTCCTCAATCCCTTCATCCCCCAGCCTGTATTGATGCCAGGGGTTGCCCCAATCCAGGTGCAGGACCTTGCACTTGGCCTTGTTGAACCTCATGAGGTTCACATGGGCCCACTTCTCAAGCTTGTCCAGGTCCTTCTGAATGGCATCCCATCCCTCAGGCATGTCAACCACACCACTCAGCTTGGTGTTGTCTGCAAATTTGCTGAGGGTGCACTCGATCCCACTGTCTATGTCACTGATGAAGATATTAAACAGTACTGGTCCCAATACGGACCCCTGAGGGACACCACTCATCACTGATTTCCATCTGGACATCGAGCCGTTGACCATTACTCTCTGGATGCGACCATCCAACCAATTCCTCATCCACCAAACAGTCCACCCATCAAATCCATATCTCTCCAGTTTAGAGAGAAGGATGTTGTGGGGCACCATGTTAAAGGCCTTACAGAAGTCCAGCTAGACGACATCCGTAGTTCTTCCCGTGTCCACTGATGTAGTCACTCCACCATAGAAAGCCACGAGTTTGGTCAGGCAGGACTTGCCCTCGGTGAAGCCATGCTGGCTGTCTCAAAATCACCTCCCTGTCCTCAGCTTAGCTTCTAGGAAGATCTGTACCATGGTCTTCCCAGGCACAGAGGTGAGGCTGACAGGTCGGTAGTTCCCAGGGTCCTCCTTTCCACCCTTTTTAAAAATGGGTGTAATGTTTCCCTTTTTCCAGCCACCAGGGTCTTCACCTGACTGCCATGACTTTTCAAATATTGTGGAGAGTGGCTTGGCAACTACATCAGCTAATTCCCTCAGGACTCTAGGATGCATCTCATCAGGTCCCATAGACTTACGTATGTTCAGGTTCCTCAGGTGGTCACAAACCTGATCTTCTTTTGCAGTGGGAGGGACTTTGCTCCCCCAGTCCCTGTCTTGCAGTCCATCCACTCAAGAGGTGTGGGAAGAGAGCTTGCCAGTGAAGACTGAGGAAAAAGAGTTGTTGAGTACATCAGCCTTCTCCTCGTCCGTTGTTACCTGTCCTGGTTTCAGCTGGGATAGAGTTAACTGTCTTCCTAGTAGCTGGTACAGTGCTATGTTTTGAGTTCAGTATGAGAAGAATGTTGATAACACTGATGTTTTCAGTTGTTGCTCAGTAGTGTTTAGACTAATGTCAAGGATTTTTCAGCTTCTCATGCCCAGCCAGTGAGAAAGCTGGAGGGGCACAAGAAGTTGGCACAGGACACAGCCAGGGCACCTGACCCAAACTGGCCAACGGTGTATTCCATACCATGGGACGTCCCATCCAGTACAGAAACGGGGAAGTGGGGGGCAGGGATTCGCCGCTCGGGGGACTGGCTGGGTGTCAGTCGGCGGGTGGTGAGCAATTGCACTGCGCATCATTTGTACATTCCAATCCTTTCATTATTGCTGTTGTCATTTTATGAGTGTTATCATTATCATTATTAGTTTCTTCTTTTCTGTTCTATTAAACCGTTCTTATCTCAACCCACGGGTTTTGCTTCTTTTCCCGATTTTCTCCCCCATCCCACTGGGTGGGGGGGAGTGAGTGAGCAGCTGCGTGGTGTTTAGTTGCTGGCTGGGGTTAAACCACGACATTACCAGTTTGCCAGCCAAGTTCATCGGGGGGTACACTTTCTTTGACATCCTTTTCTGGATTACATACCTATGGAAGCCCTTCTTATTATTCTTTGCATCCCTTGCCAAGTTCAGCTCCAGCCACGCCTTGGCCTTCCTGACCCCATCCCTACACAAGTGGGCAGCATTCCTATACTCTTCCCAGGATACCTGTCCCTGCTTCTACTGCCTGTGCGTTTCCTTCTTGCCCTTCAGTTTGACCAGCAGGTCTCAACTCATCCATGAAGTCTCTTGCCTTCCTTTCCTGATTTCTTACACCTGGGCATTGAGAGCTCTTGCATTCTATAGAAAGCGTCCTTAAAGATCTACCCGCTCTGTTCCCTTGTCCCTAAGGAGAGTTTCCTAGAGCATCCTGTTGACTAAATCCTTAAACAGCTGGAATTTTGCTTTCCTAAAATTCAGGGTCCTGACTTTACTCTTCACCTGTCCCATATCCCTCAGGACTGCAAACTCCAGCCCAGGCTGCCTCCAATCTTGATGTCACTGATTAGCTCACTTGCGTTGGTGACCATTGGGTCCAGTATCGCGTACCCTCTGGTAGGGCTGTCTATTACCTGGCTTAAAAATTTATCCTCCATGCACTCCA
This sequence comes from Harpia harpyja, assembly GCF_026419915.1. Classification (NCBI taxonomy): domain Eukaryota; kingdom Metazoa; phylum Chordata; class Aves; order Accipitriformes; family Accipitridae; genus Harpia; species Harpia harpyja. Next base: position 11,384,645 of record NC_068944.1, read on the forward strand.
GGAGTCTCCTGGATTGCCCACAGCTCACCATGCTACTTTTCTAGCAGATGTCGGGATGATTGAAGTCCCCCAGCAGAATGACAGCCTGCGAGCATGATGCCTCCTGTAGCTGGAGTAAGTAGGCTTCGTCAATAGGCTCCCCTTGATCAGGCGGCCTGTAGTGAACACCAACTACAGGGTTCCCTTTGTTGCCTCAGTCTCTAATTCTTACCCATAAGCTTTCAACCTGCTCGTGGCTATTATTCAGACAGCTCTTCACAATCTATCCATTTCTTGACATAGAGGGCAACCCCTCTGCCCCTCCTTCCTCACCTGTCCCTTCTCAACAGCCTGTAGCCATCGATAGCTGCACTCCAGTCATGGGATTCATCCCACCAAGTTTCAGTAATGGCAACTAAGCCGTAGCTTTCTAGCAGCATGGTGGCTTCCAACTCCACCTGTTTGTTGCCCATGCTGCGTGCACTGGTGTAGAGGCACTTCAGCTGGGCTGTTGGCCATGTCACCTTCTTAGAGGAACACACCTCAGTTCCTTTGAGGTACTTCACCAGTGTTTCCCTGTTGGCTCTTCTTACCTCAGGAGCCCCTGGCTTATCTCCATAAGACTTCAAGTGTGCTCCAGTGTACCCAGCACGTCTCAGAGCAACAGGCTGAGGGCCCTTACTAGCACCCTGTCCCTCTAACCTTGGTGTGTCATCCCACAGCTTGTCATGGGCAAGCCTGTTATTATCCCCCTTCAAGTCTAGTTTAAAGCTCTGTCAATAAGCCCCACTAGCTCATGAGCAAAGACGGTCTTCCCCCTTTGAGAAAGGTGAATCCCATCTAACGCCAGCAGGCCTGGTGCCACGTAGACCATCCAGTTATTGAAGATGGTCTGATGGACTGCAGGATGAGAAAAAAGGCCAGGGAACAGGACAAAGGGGAATAATGGGACAGCGAGCTTGGCAGGCGGACACAGCGAGAAACGATGGGATAGGCAGTAGTATGGAGATATACAGACAAAAAGTTAGGGGGAAGACAGAATAAGAGAAAAGGGACAGGGAGCAGGGCAGAGATCAAGAAAGAAACATTAGAGATGAGAGAGGAGGAGAGTGACAGGACTGAGGCAGAGAGATGGAGAAGGGAAAAAAAGGCAGTGATGCGTAGCAGGCCAGAGGGACGAGGAAGGACAGAGGGATATAGAAAACAGGTGAGGGACAGGGAGCCAGAAAGCAGGATACTGTGAAAGAGAGAGGGATGGGGAGCAGGACACTGGGATAGAGAGCCAATGAGAGCAACAGAGAGAATGACAGAGACATGGAGCAAGAGAAAACACAGCAACAGAGAGCAGGACGGAGAGGTGAAGAAATAAATAATAGGGACAGGGAGCAGCACAAAGGGTCAGAGAGAGTAAGAGATGAACAGGAAAGAGGATGGGGACAGTGAGATGCAGAATGGAAAATACCAGCGACAATGAGCAATACAAAGGGAGAGAGGGAGAAAGAAAAGGAAGGAAGGAGAAAGATTGGAAGGCAGGGACACAGAGGAGCACATACCGGCGCAGAGGGGAAAAGAACACCAGGGAACAAGCCAGAGAAATCGTGGGGGAAAAAAGAGGCAGATGCAGATCAGGACAAAAAGATGGAAAAGGGAAAAACAGCGACTGGCTGCAGGACAGAGATGGAGGATGAAAAAAGGAGGGAGAGGGAGCAGGACAAAAGCACAGAGAGACAAAGAAAAGGGAGTGGTAGAACAAGAGGGAGGAAGAAGGAGCAGGATGGAAGAATAGGGAGGAAAGGTACAGGGAAGCAACAAAAATAATCACAGCAGCATGGGAAAGAGAAGGGGCCAGGAAAGGGGCAGGGAGGGCCTGGGACGCACAAGAGGGGCGACAGGGCCTCAAGGGCCCTGGGCTCATCACAGCTCTCCCACGGCCAGGAGCCCCCAGCCCCCAGCATCGCCTTGCCACTACGGCAGCAGCCTGTTAATTAGTCTTTTCTGAACGTTCAGGAGGGTGAGAAATGACTTAACAGCCCAGTTTACACCATCCAAAGGTGGTAACTGCTTGCTGGGGGGTACAGGGTTTACATTTCCCTGCCCTTTTCCCACTCGCAGCCCAGGCAGTTATCTTCATTGCCTCCGTACCAAAAAGCACCCAAGTGGCTGGAGCATTTCAGTCCTTTGCATTTGACTGCTTTAAAAATCTGACGGTTGCTTCTGTCCGTGCCTCCCACACCATTACCCACGGAGGAGAAGGAGCACAGGGAACCTGTGGAACAGGGTGGTGGGGGGGGTCCCCCGGAGTGAGCCCCAGGGATTGCTGTATGGGTCTGCACCTCACATCGGGGTTGTGGGAGTGACAGTGTTGTGAGGTGAACTTAACAATTCATTAAACGACAGTAAATAACATTGATAGCTCAAGGATGCTTGTGAATAGGCTTCCTGGTTAACCAGAGATAACTGGAAGGAAAGAATGCTTACGTCTAGATAAGCGCCGAAGAACCAGTTGAAACTCACCGCTCTTGCAACAATCCGAGACCAGATGGTTGATGGGCCAACTCGTGACCATAAAGAGGAACCCAGGGTTCACGGGAAGGACACTAAGAAGTGCCCTTTCACAAGCACTAGGGACCACCAGACATCTATAAAGACCCCCATGGAAGCCCCTCAGAGACCCAGGCTGCCTGCGTAATGACTATGTAAATATGATAATTAGTCCCAGGAAATAGATTGAATAAGTATAATCATTCTGGGAACTTAATGCATATGTATGTAACAGGGTAATACAAGCTTTGACTGATGCAACGTACGGCATGCACGATAGGCCGAGCGATCCCCCGTGCATCCGGCGCTGCAATAAAGAATGCCTGCTGCTTAATACTACATTGGTGTTAATAAGTTCATTTCCCGATTTCGGTGACAACGGCAGCGAGTCAACACACGCTGGCGAGAGATTTAAAAAAAATAAGGCAACACAGATGACGTCCTGAAGGCAGGCCAGAAGAGACCGAAAGCTGCTTTGGGTGAGAGGGGCAGCTATGCTTAGCAGGAACAGCGCGTCTGAGCAGACCAGATGCAAGCGGCTGATCTGCAGATGAGCGATACGCTGGTGATCCTTGGGCTTTTTTGCGGAGGTTGCACCTTTCCTCACCTCTGTGCTATCAGCACTCTGCTCTCCTAATCCTGCATACACACAAGGCTTCCTGTGGAGGCTTTGTCACTTAGGTAAGAAACACCGCACGATGTTACTTACCACCCTGCCCTCCAGCCTGCAAAGTAATTAGATGTGAAGCAAGGAAAGCAAAAAGGGGCACATCAGTATATTAGATGTCCTTAGCAGATGACTGCAGAGCCCCGGAGGTTCCATCTTTGCTCGGTACAGGAGCGTGGCTCAGCACTCCGTGCCGCTCCTGCCAGCAAGCGTCGCAGTGGCACTTTGCTGGCTGCAGCACGCAATACTTAGTGGGCTGGATGGGCTGCTCTGCCAACGTGTCGGCTGAGCAGCTCAGTTCCTTTGGCTGCCTAATTCGCCTCCTTAAAACAAACACTCGCTTTCTTTAATTCACACCCCTCTCAATCTCTCCTGGCCTGCAAGCCATTTTCAGCTAGCAACACAGCTGAAATACAGTGCTGGTAGAAATCTAGCTGTCGTCTTGCTCTGATGGCAAAAGGCTTTTGTAACTTGAACCCCTGATTGTTTTGGCATCAAGACCGCAGGGCAAGAAATACGCCTCTACTTGAACAAGCGAGAGACACCTGCCAAACAGCTGGGCACAGTGATACATGGCTGCCTGTGACCGACACCTTTTTCTGCTAAAAGCAGAGCACGGCTCCCTTGTGACGAGCCATTAGCAGTGCAGAAAGGACCTCAGCTTTTCCTGCACCGGGTCCCCAGAGAACGGCGTCTTAGTCTGACTGGAGCGTGCAGCAGCCTGTTGTCATCCCAGCCCTTTGCCCTTGAGAAAGCGGCTGCCTGTAGCAGAACCGCTGCTGCCCAAGGGGAAAGGAATGACCGGGTGTAAAGCTCGCCAGGGTGCCGGTGTCCCGTGCAGAGTCGGTGACCTCGGCAGCCTGTACACAGTGCCAACCTGACAACCCGAGAAGGAGGCACGGGGGGTGGCAGTTTCTGCAACAACCGTACTTTCCAGACGAGCTGGACAGAGTAAAAGGTGAGAGAAAGGGGCCTGCTGGGTCCCTTGAGAGGCAGAATCACTGTAGGTTGTGCCACGGCCGTTTCGCTCTTTGCCTTTGGCAGAGTTTACTTCCCAGCGGTTGGGAGACGGCTATGCTCGCACGGCCCGAGTACTGCTGCCTATGGAGCAAAAGGCACTATAAAGCAGCAATGAAGAACGAGGACGGCCTATCAGGATGGTAGGAATAACACGGAGAGCCTAAAGCATCAGCCAGGCAGGGCTTGCAACTAACCTTGTGCCGTGGTTTAATCCCAACCGGCGATGAAGCACCACACAACCGCTCGCTCGCTCCCCCCCGCCAGTGGGACGGGGGAGAGAATCAGAAGGGCAAAAGTGAGAAAACGCATGGCTTGAGGTAAAAACAGTTTAATCATTAAAAAGTAATAACAACAACAATAAATGGTAAGGAAAAGAAGAAAAAACCTAACAGAGAAAAATAAAACCCAAGAAAGGCAAGTGATACAAATGAAAACAATTGCTCACCACCAGCCAACCGATGACCGAGCAGCACCCCCCACCACCCCCCCTCCATCCCCAACCTCCATCCCCAGTTTTATTGCCGCGCATGACCTCATGCAGTCTGGAAAATCCCTTGGGTCCCTTGGGATCGGCTGTCCGGGCTGTTGTGAGGAGCAGAACAGCCCTTGGTGCTGGGCAAGCGCCGTTCAGCCATGACTGACGCGGCCCCCCCTGCCCAACGCCGTCCCCAGCGCAAACCCAAAACACAGGAGGAGGGAGACTGGGGTGGGAGTGGGACGCAGGGAAGCTGGCGGGGGGGGGTGTCGGAGTTTGGGGGGGGGGGGCAATAGGCGGGTTTGGGGTGCAAGCGGCGCCCCAGGGGTCCGGAGGCAGAGGGGTTATGGGGGGTGCGTGGTGTGGAATATGGTGGGGTGGAGGGGGGCTTGAGGGGGAAAGAGGAAGGGGGGGGGAGTGGGGGCACGGGATGCGGGCGGCGTGCTGTGGGGGGAAAAACTCGCGTGGGGAAAACCTCGTGTGGGTAAAGGGGGTGGACAGGAAAGACAGACATGGGGGTGGGGGGAAATACACTGGGGGGAGGCGTGGGGGAGACAGAGACAGATGGACAGCACGGGGAGGGAAGAGGGAGACAGATAGACATGGTGGGGCGAAGAGACAGACAAACGGACACGGGGTGGAAGAGACAGACAAATGGACATGGCGGGGGGGAAGAGACATGGACACGGGGGAATAGACACAGCCACGGACAAGGAGGGGGGGAGACACACTCAGGGACACGGGTGGGGGGCAGAGACCCACCCATGGACACAGAGTGAGGAGGGGAACAGACACACGCACGGACACGGTGTGGGGGAGAGACACGCCTGCAAAAATGTGTCAGCCCAACGCTAGCACAATACATATTTCTTCAGACTGAGTGCAATATAATGCACTTCAGCTTGTTTGTTTCATAAAAAAGAAAAGTCTCTGTCACGAATACTTCTGACTATTTGCAGTGCAAACCAGCCTAGGCAAACACGCTGAGGTTTCCCATAGAGCTCCGCCAATTTGTTAGATTATTCGTGGCAGTAGAGAATGTGTACTTTTTAGGGCTTTTATACTCCATTGCTATTGATAAATGTTAGCAGTTTTTATAGCAAATGACAACAGAAAAAAAGCTTCTTGGAGGGCTTCATGTGCCTGGGAACATGGGAATAGGTGGGAAGGCACTACCCAGTCCCCAATAACTCTGGGGTCCACTCTTGCTTAGACGCGTGCGTGTGGAAACTTCCCAAGCATTGTACAGAGAGAGTTTGGACTTGGCCATCTGAATCAAGTACTGGCAAAACAGTATTTCTACTTGACAGCCACATTGTGCCTTTTGCCAAGGCCTTTATAGTAATCCACAGGTAATTACCTAGCTCTGGGGTGCTTAAGGACTCTTTATTTTTACCTGCTACATTAAGTACAGGTAAATTACATTGTAATTTTGTATTTTGTAAATTACATTATTATGTAAATATCATAGATGCTTTCCTATTTATTAGTATTTAATGTAAGCAACTGCTGTAACTGTTTTAGATGCAGAGAACTACTGTGCAGAGGGTCAAGGGAGTCCGTGCAGCGTTGTGCCTCTGAAGCACATGGATGTTGTACCTCAGTCCTGCTCCGGGTGCAAGCCCTGCAAAAGGCTCCAGGGAAGGAAGCCCCGAGGCTGGGTTTGGGATCTCTGAAACAATAAACAGGAACCGTGGCTCTCACGGTCCCTTTCTGCTGTTCTCCTGGCCCTTCTGCCCAATAAAAAGATCATTAACCAAAGGGATAAATAGGTTCCCCGCAATCCGCTGGATGACACTGTAGGTGACAGCATGGCATCACGCTGGCTAATGCTTCCTTTCCCTCAGCATCTTGATCCTGGGGTATTACATTGTATAGACAAGTGTTTTGTGTGTTACTGTCATGGTTTAACCCCAGCCAGCAACTAAGCACCACGCAGCCGCTCACTCACTTCCCCCCCACCCAGTGGGATGGGGGAGAAAATTGGGAAAAAAAGCAGCAAAACCCGCCGGTTGAGATAAGAACGGTTTAATAGAACAGAAAAGGAGAAACTAATAATGACAATGATAACACTAATAAAATGACAACAGTAATAATGAAAGGATTGGAATGTACAAATGATGCGCAGTGCAATTGCTCACCACCCACCGATCAACGCCCAGCCAGTCCCCGAGCGGCGATTCCCTGCCCCCACTCCCCAGTTCCTATACTGGATGGGACGCCACACGGTATGGAATACACCGTTGGCCAGTTTGGGTCAGGTGCCCTGGCTGTGTGCCCGTTTTATGACCACAGCCCTACAACTAGAAGGCAGGACATAGGGAAGTGATGAATGAAGCTTAATATTGTAGCAATAGCTGTGCAGTGGATATACATTTGTCCACAGCATGATGTGAGGAATGTTTTATGCATTAAACGTTGCCATTTCTCTACACAAAAGCATTCCTGTTATGTCTTAGAAACGAATGTATTCTCTAAAGGCAGGAAAGAGTGAATCACAGTATATTCTGAAGTACATGAAAGAGTTTAAATTGCCACCTAATTTGTTTTGTTTGAATTTAGAAAGAATACTGATTTATTTTTGTCTGATGCATAAACATTTGGCACTGAATTAATCACAGTTCTGTTTTTGAAGCGAGTAGCTTCAGGGCTGGTACAACTCTAACACACACAGCCAGTACAGTATGCGTGGCAAGTATAAACAGAAAGATAACAGAATCCATTTCATCTCTTCCTAACTATAACATATATAGCAATTTGCTGCGATCTGTTAAAAACTTATTATTATCTAGAAATTATTAAGTTTTAAGTAACTAATTATTGAGCTGGAAATTAAGAGCAGAGGCATTAGAGTACAATCTTGCCCATATGCTTATGAGTAAATATTTAATTCTGAAAACATGAGTTAGATTCTGAAATCCCATAAATTTTGGAAAAAAAACCCAACAAGGTGTTTCTATAGAGTTATCAATCCTTTTTAATTTACAGAAAAAACCACAACTTATTATGCAACTGAAATGTGAAAAAAACTACAGTGCTTAATTTCACTGAAAATGGCAAGGAAACAATAAAATGGTGAATAGAAAATACAAGTTTTTCAGAGCAGAAAAGGAAAAAATATACAAGCAACCAGGCATTCCAAACTTGCAGTGCTTCTCAAAACTACATTACTCAAACACTTTCTTTCCCAAGGAATATATTTTTGTGACAAGGTCTTTCCTACCTAATCCCCCCCCCCCCCCCCCCGGCTGCAGAGACCAAAGTCCCTTGGGATGTGCGTGCATTTGATTCCCCAAAGACTACAGGACTGCAGCTACATGGTAACGTACAAATTCCTCCTCACTTTGAGTGGCAGAAAGACTAAAGGACACCAAAGTTAACCAAGCAGAAGCTGACCCACTCTACTGACTGCTTTGCTCAGCCTGGATTTAACATGCACAAGAAACACTATTTTTGCTGTGCTAATGGGACTGAAGCCTAAATAAAAAACTATTACGTATTTTGCATATACTGCCACAACCTACTTGTCAGTTTGTTTTGTATACCACGCACATTTCTCTCTTCTTAGTAATAAAGTTTATATAATTTTAAACTAGATTTGAAGAGAGGCAGTCTGTCATTAGACCAAGTGTTATAATGGCAAAACACACACCAGCTTTCAGGCACACAAGCCTCTCTTATAAACGGTACAACATTGCATAACCAGTAAAAAGCATAACAATAATATACAATTATCTGGTCAAGAGAATTATGGCTCAATAGCATATAAATATTTATTTTGCTAAGTCTTAACTCTCCATTCAGTGAGAGATGTTACTTAATAATATATATTTTCACTAAGATGCTGATATTTTTCTACTATATGAGCTTCATCATTGTGCACGATGGAAGAAAAGAAGCACAACTGTATAAAAGTAGGACAAGACTCAGCTCTTACTCATGGCTTTAATAGTGCAGAAATTTCTGCACATATATGTATAATAAACACTCTTTGGTTGGTTGATGTACTCATTTGTGTAAACATCGTCAGGATCTCTTTGCTAGCCCATAAGAGAAAAGAAAAAAGTCTTCTCTGAGTTTGGTAAGGGAGGTAGTTGCCTATATAAGGAGGAGCAGCAACCTATACACAGGGAACCTGGAGTGATTTCAGTTCCCCATCCCCTTCTGAAATGTTGTGAAAGGCTTTGAGCAGCCTGAGTTTCCAGAAGACAGCTGGTGGCTGCTTAACATGTAATACTCTGTACCCGATCCCCGTTTCCTCTAGGTATATATATATATATCTCCTCTAAGTATATATATTCCTCTCCTCATAGCTCTTCTAGAAAGTCCTCCAGAAGAAAAACTGTTCTTGGCCAGCACTACATTTGACAAAATTTTTTGGATGCATTCCTCAACCTGGGGCTGGGCACCTGCCTATTCCCTTGTGACAAAGGGCAGTAGCTGTGGCTGCATCCCTGCACTCGAGAGGGCAGCTGGAGTTACTGGGCTGGAAGAAAACTCCTTCCTTTCTCCTCCGCAGGCAAGCAAGGTGCCGGTTCCCTCAGAGAGCCTTCTGTGCCGGGGCGATCCCCACGTCAAGCAGTGCTGCTGTGCCGGCACAAAGAGGGTCACAGGCCAAGTGTGAGTCACAGCTTAAAATAGCAGCGGGCACAAGACGGGAATTTCAGACTGCGGCACAAAATGCCGTACAGGGCAGCATGGCAAACAAAAGTGCTCTGACTGAAAAAGTGGGTAGCTAAACACAGCTCTCGTTAAGGGCAGGCTGATATTACAGTTAAAGAGTGTTGGCATTTTGAAACAGTCCCAGCAGTGCAGAGCTAATGTAATACCCCTGTTTAGATGCCTTGCTTTTTACCTCCAAATAAAGGGTTATTTTCAATAGGCGTTGCCATTAGGAGCAAACAGCAGTCTCTAAGTGGGTAAAAATTACTCGTTTCTGCTCTGTTCCTGTTCAAACAACAGGGGAGCGTTCTGGGTAACGCCTGTGACAGGGAAAGCAAGATTGAGTGTTTGCATCCGAGGGCCTGACTGATGCCGGGTGAAGACAATGAGGTCTAAGGGCTGCGACAGAGGACAGGCAGGAGGAAAGTCGACAAGGCGTCCAAGGGAAAGTGCGTGAAGGTGTGCTAAAGGGAGATAGCTAACATGAAGGTCAGGAGAGAACAAGGGAAACCAGCAGAGACAAGTAAGAGCAGAGACCAAGGGAAAAAAAGACTGAAATCTACCGGAGTTTATTGGAGAGTGCCACGGCCGTGCTGCGTGGGCTTGGAAAGACAACCAGATGAGATAGACGGTGCCCGCACTTGTCTTCCGCTTGTAATCTTTTTAATATCGTTGCTGTTCTGGTGAGTCACAGGCGCCAGCTTCCAGAGGGAAGGTGGGAGAGACGCCTTCGCCCACCTCGGCGGCCTGCCTCTCCCTCAGCGAGTCACCGTCCCCTTAGCTCTGGCGCAGCTGCCAGGCGTTTTGGAAGCACGTCCAGCCTGGGTAATTCTGGATGGCGAGGCTTTCCCTGGCACGCCTGAGGGGAGACACGAGAGGTGGGCCATCGAACGCCTGGGCCGGGCGCTGAAGATGGCGGTTCTCCCGCCTCGCCTCCGGCCTTCCGATACAAAGCGCCCAGGTCAAAGTCAGCTGCGTCACAGGGAAGGTGAAAGGAGGGAGGCATAAGCCTTTCCTTGTAGTACAGAAAGAAAAATGCTTACTTTTCTCCAAGGATTGGGTCTGCGTCTTTGCAATAGCCATTACTTATTTATAAAAATTAGGCAGCCTCCTCAGGAAGCATTACGACCACTGCGGAGGAACACGGATTGTCCTACACGGGCTAGGCCCTGCTTTCTGTTGCAAGATCAGTACTGGAGACGCCACGTAACCTTTTAGTAAATGTTAGATTTTTTTTTTTTTTATTTACAGTTTACTTCACGTATGTACGATGGGCCGAACACCAACCCCAACGAACGAAATTAAACAAAATGCACCACTACAAGACTTAAAAGCTGTATTTACCAATAACATCACGACGCTTAAGGTTGAAAAAAGTTTAAATATTCCCTTCATGTACGAAGAGGGGGGGGTGCCCCGGGCAGATACCACCTCAGGGAGGGGAGGGGAGGGGGGGCGGCGTCCCCTTCCTCCCGTTGTGCCTTCCTGCCCTGCCCCCGCTCCCCCCCCTCCGCTGAGAACTGCGTTGAGCAGCCCCATCCGGGTCCTTGTCCGGCGGGCCATGCCCCACTCGGCATCACGTGGGGCAGGAGGGCGGTGGCACGAGGCGTGACAGTGAGGGGGGGGGGGAAGGAGCAGGGAAGTGCGACCCGGATTCTTGGTGTGGCGACGGCTCGGAGATGCTCTGCCGCCGTCGTACTCTCCCCTCCGTCTCTCCCGAACAGGAGTGTCTGTGGCTAGCGAGGCTACCGCTGAGCCTTACTGCCTGGAGCGCAACGTTCTGTGCCCCCCCCCCCGGCGGGGGGGCTCTTGCGCTTGGTACGCGCCCGTCAGAGCGCGCCTGCGCAGTGCGGGCAGGGCGGTGTCTGTGTGACTCAGGCGCTGCCATTTTGAGTGGTGGGTCCTGGCCGCGCAGCTCCGCTCCGCGCTCGCTCCCTCCCGTGCCGAGGCACAGGCGCAGACCGAGACGCTTCCGCTCGCTCCTGCCGTCGCCTTCGAGGACGTCCCGGGACCGCCTGGGCGAAGAGAGGCTCGCCTCAGCCCTTCCGTCCTTCTCCCGGCCGTCCCCGTCCTCCTCCTCCGCCGCCGCTCCGGGATCTCTATGCCCGCCGCCCTCCGTAGGAGCCACTAGCGCAGGGACCCGCCGCCGTCTCCTCCTCCTTCCGCTCCTGCCACCGCCGTCGCCTCTTCCTCCTTCTCCTCTTCCTCTCTCCGCCACCATTTCCCCACTCCCCGGCACCGGGGCGCTGAGCTAGACTATGGGGACCAGGTTGGGGCTGAGCAGCGGCAGAGCGGGCGGCCCGGTCACCGTGTCCACTGCAGCAGGGATGGGGGGGCTCCGCGGCTTCGTGGCTTTATCTTGACATGGCTCCTCTCCGTGCTGCTAGCAGCGCCGCCGCCTCCACTGCTCCTCCTGCGCCCGCCGGCTGCGGGTAGCGAGCGGGCCACGGTCTCGGTCTCTTGTCTGAGTCTCTCAGTCTCTTGCTTAAGTGGGGGGGGAAGTTTTGGGAGGGGTTCCTTTTTTTGTTTTTTTTTTTTTGTTTTCCTTTCTTTTTTTCTTTTTGTCAAGAGAGGAGGGGGAATACTTTTTCCCCTCTTCTTAACCTGGTCTGACGAATTTGCTAACCTAAAAACTTTTAACCCCGACTAATCAAACGCCTGGGGGGGAAAATGTCTGGAGAGAGGAAGAAAATAACCTGATAACCGGGGATTTGCTTTTTGGGGGGGAGGGTGTTTTAGAGGTTTAAAATTGCAACCTAGACTTGCAATTAAAAAAAAAAAAAACTCGCAAAAATTTTGACACCGAAAACCTGTTTTGCGAGAAAAGCAGGAGCAAAACTCTCCATGTTTTCCAAGTCGTGACCATGAAGTGAGAGGGGAGACGCCGTGCTACTGTGGGTGTCCCGCTGCCCTGGGCACAGGCCACCCGCTGCAGCCTCTGCCGTCTTGTGTAGAGAGAGGCCTAAGGAGAAGCGAAAAGCATTGGCCATGCACAGCCTCGGCTAACTGTGCTCGCTGTGGAGCGCAGCAGCAGCAGCAGAGAGAGAAGGATCCCCGGGGGATCAGCAGCCCAGGGAGCGTGTGAGGTGTTGGGGGATGTAGGGCTCTCCCACTGGTAAGGAGCCCGGGTTTGGGGCACTGATTTGGGTTTTAGTCTCTAGGTGAGATAATACTGTCCCTTGAACCCCTGCCTGCCCCTCGTCTATGGCCATCATGATCCCTCTTCTCTTTGGCAGCAGTAGCCTCAGGGCAATGATGTGCCTGATGATGAGCAGGATGAAGTTAGAAATGACTCCGCTGTTTTTTCTCTTTGCTCCCCTGCAAACCAGCACTGTGTTGTCTGTAGTTGATTTTGTTGTTGTTGGCAGAGAAATGTCATACCTCCCAGGATGTGCACTCCTCCTTTGCACCCTTTTCTCTGCTCTCCACCAAGTGTAATAATTCTAAAGAAAAAAAAAAAAAGACGGGCAACATAGCAATAGTGGAAAGCTGGGAATAATAATCAGTAGAGTCATGAATCTGGCTGGGGTAAAACGCAATTTGTAATTTCAGCTTCATTTTTTTTTTGTAAGCAGAGCAAAAGTACCCCCCCCCCCATGGATTGGGCTTGTGCCAGTTGCTTTTTATTGTACACATAAATTGTGATAAGATTTGTTTTGTTTTGTTTTTTTTCTCATTCTTACCCACTTATTCCTGCGGCTAAACTGTTCAAATTTTTGTCTTCAAAATTCTTAGGGTTTTTTTTCTTGGTTTATTGTAAAACCTCTTGTCCAGCCATGGCTGGACAACTACTTACTTTGTTTCTTGACCCCTCCGATACGACATTCTCGTAAAATATTGCCTGAGGTGCGGTTTTGGGTTACATTAGTGTTTTATCTATTCAGTCGTATTAGCAGGAATAAAACGACTTGTTTCTGTTGTACTTGAGTCTTACGAAAAGGTGCCCATAGTTTAGCAACAGTTTCCAAAGGCTTTAGTACCACCTGTATTACAAAATGGGGGACCCAAACTCCCGGAAGAAACAAGCTCTGAACAGACTTCGTGCTCAGCTTAGAAAGAAAAAAGAATCTTTAGCTGACCAGTTTGACTTCAAGATGTACATTGCCTTTGTGTTCAAAGACAAGGTAACTTGGTTTTAATGTTTCTCTCTTACTGTGTTGTCTGTTGCAATGCATGTTGACTACGCTGTGCAAAGTCTTGCTGCCTGATTGCATCCTATGGTTTCTCCTTAATAAATTCCATTGACTTTCTAACATTTTTTAAATGGCTAATTGCTATAAAATTTACTTAGTTCATGTTTGCAATTTTGGCTTTTTGTATGTTTGTAGTTTTGTAATGCAGAGGGTGCTAGTGCCTCATTAAATGATTACTTGGTGACTTCTGCATTGGGTAAATATTTTTCGAAGTCACTGTAACTCATTAAGCCTAATTGGGGTCTGAATTGCATAATTGTTGGCTGTGAACAGTGGAGTTTGAAAGGGAGACCTGGCTGGAGCGATTGCTGAAGTTACTGCGTTTATCTAGTTAAAGCAGAAGGGAAGACCTGGCAGTTGAAGGGAGGAGTTGTAAAATGCAATACTGAAATGGCCCAAGCAGGCAGACATATGTGAAACTGCTGCTACCATTTTGAAAGGGAGTGGGGAGGGAAAAGAGGAAGTCTTCGTTTGCTTGGTTGCCTCGCCTGCTGCTGGATGCTGCGTGTCTGGGCCAGGGTGGTATTTCTAAAGCTAATTAGACCCAGAATTGTAGGAGAGTTTCCGTCCACAGAAGATGAGAAGTAGGTGCTTATAGTAAGTGAATGTGCTGAACAAATGATGAACAAGTGAAAATAGAAGCAAGTGGCAACAGGGTACATAATGTGCGAAATGCATGTAGATAAGCACTGAAATTCTTTAATCCCCTCAAATGTATAGTTTTTGCATTTGCTGTAATAGTTGTGTGTGTTTTAATGAAGGCTCTGTTCTTTGAACTCTTAATTGAAAAGTTTCCATGAAATTCCCAAGTTCAGTTTGCTTTTGTTCATCAGTTCTAGTGCAAACAGAGATGGATGTAGTGGGATGTAATTTCTTGGTACTGTCTCATAGTCATAAAGAGAAATATGCATGTTTAGTCAGTGGTAACAATTAGATTTTCTTAGATGATAGGACTTTAATAGTTTTAGTTGGAGCATTCATACTACTTTCTGGTTGCTTTGGAGAAATTTGTTGCAAATGCCTGTTTTAAATCCTGTAAAATTTGCTTATCACAGTGAACTGAAGATGTCCATCCAGTACCAGTTTGCTTAAAGTAGAAGTTCAGCTCAGCCTAGCTTGGTCAGCAAATAGTTGCCTGTTATGTATGTTCTGGCTGGCGGTGTGAAGGATTATTTGATAAAATATGCTTTGCCTGTTATGTAGTTCTTAAATAGGTCAAGACTTCTCATGAGCTGTAAGAAAGCTGTTAGAAGGAGACATACAACTTTAAGCGATTTTGCATACAGCAAAAACTCTTCCAAATTTCCCATAATGTTTTGGCCTTGTTTGAGAGATACTGAAATATTTGTAGTCAGCATAAAGGTTATTTAGCAGATTAAGATAGTCCTTCTTTGAGGAGGTTATGACTTCTAGCTAACTTCAGATTGGATCTTGATCACGCGCTGCTACCAAATGTGGCGTTGAAAGACTTCACTTTTCATAGAAGGCCAACTTTAAAGTATTGCAAAGGCGGGGGGGGGGGGGGGGATGGGGGGAGTGTTACTTGATTTGCAAAGAGAAGCTTGCAGAGGGCTCTTGGTCAGCCCAAAGTCATGTAATCTATGTGATAAAAGGGCAGTTCTGTTAATGTTTGGATACAGCTTTAATGTTTGCAAGATTGGCATGTAAATCTGTATCTTTGGAGACTACAAAAACATCTTCAACTTCTTCTTATAAAAAGTTGTTGGACTGATTCTGTTTAATTTATAAAATTTTGCATGTAAATTTTAGTGTGGTTTGTGTCAAAGTCCTAACTTGTGATATGCACTTTATATATGAAAGCTAAGAGAAAATCATAAACTCTGAAATAAACTGTTACCTATAATTGCCTAGAAGGGACTGTAATCTTGATGTAACCTGTGCTTTTTTTTTTAGAAGAAGAAGTCAGCGCTTTTTGAAGTGTCTGAAGTGATACCAGTCATGACCAATAATTATGAAGAAAATATCCTGAAAGGTGTGCGGGATTCCAGCTATTCTTTGGAAAGTTCCTTAGAGCTTCTGCAGAAGGATGTAGTACAGCTTCATGCACCCCGCTACCAGTCTATGCGCAGGGTAAAGTTCCTCTTGACACTTGCTGAATTCTAGTTTTTCAACACTTGTGCTTTTTCTTGTGAATCTTAAGGCTAATCTTGCTTTTTTTTTTTCCTCAACTCCTGTGCTGCATGAGGGTTCTGCAGGCATGTGTTTATGGGATCTAGTTTGAAGGGTTAACAGCCTATGTGTTCTGTTCTGAAATTCTGTTTAAATATGTAGTGCTCAAGCTTGACCTTTCATCTGTCTCACTCAAATATGCCTTGGGAATTATATCTTCTTGCCATCCTTGTCCTTTAGTAGGCATGTGTTAATTCTTGCAATAACTCGCTGTACAGCTAAGTGGGTTTGCTCTATGAATATTGAAGATAGTCTTTGCTAATGTTTTCTTAAAGTTGGAATTTATATTAACTGGATTCTGATACTAAAACTCAGTGGAAGGCAAGGAAGACTTTAGTTGTGCTACGAGTAATACAAATGGAAAATTACACAAACATGGTAATAAGTACCACCTTTAAATGGTGTGCCTGTATAGATTAAGTTGCTTATCTGTATCTTTGACTATAATGGAGGGAATGTAAGTACAGAACTTTACTACTTACAGGATGTGATCGGCTGTACTCAGGAGATGGACTTCATTCTTTGGCCTCGTAACGATATTGAGAAGATAGTCTGTCTCCTGTTTTCTCGGTGGAAGGGATCTGATGAACCCTTTAGGCCTGTTCAGGTATTTGTTTTTGTTTTTATAACTTCAGTAAGTAACTTACACCTGGAGGGGAAGGTAAGTACTGTCTCTTCTTAACCAGTAAGTTGATAAGGTATGTGACTTCTGTGGATATTAAAGTATGCTGTCTGTTTTTATTTATCAAGTAGTCAGTGTTTTGAATGCCAGATTCTCGTTCCTATCTTTATGCACTGTTATATTAGCACTTCCAAAATTTAAGCGTCTGAAGGACCTTTGCAAATGATGTGTATGTACAAATACATGCATGATGTTAGTATTTGTACAAGTGGATTAGATGTGGCTTTTAGTACAGTTGAATCTTTGTCTAAATATGATGGTGTCATTAAGGGTCTGCAAGTTTCCTAAGTTGCTGTATTTTGTTAGATGAAAGAGGGTCTGAGATGGAATTTTTTCATAATAATTTTACCTTGAAATAAACTTCAAACATTTTAGACTATTTTTTCAGTAGCCACCTTAAGCCGTTTACATTCAGATTTTTGAACAATGTTACATGTATTTTCTGTGCTGGTTCTGCAATAATGGGAAGCTGTTGGAAGAAATGTGCTGTATTGTTGATGCACAGGGATGTTCTGCCACAACAAGCTAAATCTGGTTTTGTACATGCAGTTAAAGTTGTACCTTTGAATTGTTAATCCATTGTTGCAATGACTTAACGTCAATGTTGGCAAAATGAAACTAGGGAATGCTTTAAATAGTGCCAAGACTCAAGTGTGGTGGTGTTGCTGTGGTCCCCAATTTTCTGCTTTTCATAGATGAGAAAAGGAAAGAAACAAAAGTCATGGTAAAGCCCCAGATTGAAGAAGATTAATTGGTTAAATGTGAGCTTTAGCTTAATAAATATTTTATTCCCTTCCCTCACACAATGCAGGCCAAGTTTGAATTTCATCACGGTGACTATGAAAAACAGTTTCTGCATGTTCTGAGCCGAAAGGACAAGACTGGAATTGTTGTCAACAACCCTAACCAGTCAGTGTTTCTCTTCATTGACAGACAGCACTTGCAGGTAAGTTTTTGTCCCTCTTCTTAACAAGTGTCTTTTAATGATAAAATACTTTTTCTTAGGAACATCAGTGATTTTACTGCAAAATACTGAAGTAGAAAAATTGGTCATGCATTCATGCTTGCATTTCAGCAGTTTCAGAGGAACCTTACGCTATAAATAGGATTCATACATGCAAAAACTAGCTATGGGCCACAGATGTGTTCACATAGAATGAATTTAATGTTCTTGTATTGAAAATTAAGTAAGTTCTAAAATAGACTTAACGGTGTTTTGGAAGAATTAAAACATTGGCTTAATGTGGGTGATAGTACAGAAATTATTCAAGTGAAGAATGAACAGAGTAGTGAAAATATTTTAGTCATTACAGGTCGCAGACTAATTTTGAGCTTGGGCTGTTTATGCAGATGAAACAGTGGCTTTTAAATGTCTGTGGTTCCACAACCAGCAGCAAGCTAATAATTGGGCTTGATCTGCTGCGGGTCTGCCTGTTAGTCTTGAGTTAACTTTCATGTTTAATAGTTTATCTTTGGGTTTTCTTTGCCTCTAGACTCCAAAAAACAAAGCTACAATCTTCAAGTTATGCAGCATCTGCCTGTACCTGCCACAGGAGCAGCTCACTCACTGGACGGTTGGTACCATAGAGGATCACCTCCGTCCTTACATGCCAGAGTAAGGTACTGGCCAGCAAAATGGGGAAGATCACAGAATGCAGCAGTGGATTTTCACTTTCCTCACCACTTTATTCTTTCAGAATTTAGAAGAAAATGGACTCATGTTCAGAACACTATACATTGTGAAACTTGATCATCCTGGATTTTTTTTATCATTTGTATCTCAGAACTTTACAATTTTTTTTAGATGTTTTTTCTGCATGGACCTTGTGAAAGAGAGGATGCTCTGCACGCTTCTGCACTGCATCAGCATCTTACTAAAATGTGAAATGAAGGGACTGTACACTGAAACAAATGTATCCGAAAGCACAAAGTGATCATTTGTGGTGGTGTTCCCATTCGTGCTGGTCATGCCCCCTAACATCTATAATGTTAACCATCAGTATTTGGAGGGTGAGAAGTGAATGTAACGGGTATAAAAGCCTTATAGCTTTGCTGTTAATGATTGTATCAAAGAGCACTATCATTCATTTTAATGAACAGAAAAGTGGCTATTACAATAGGAAGTAAATGCGGGAAAGAAATCTTTCTTTAAAAAAAAAAGCATCTCATTTAATGTGTAGGCATTTTTTGCCTCTTTTATTTTGCTGGGCCATGTCTAAGTTTACTGGCACTTTTGTTTTGGATCTCTTTCCCCAAGTTGCTGTATAACTGTATGAAAGTATTCTTTTTGAGTTGGATGCATTTATACAGATGAGGCAGACCTGGAGTCTGAAGTTGCTAAAGCAGCTAAAAATAAAATAATAGCTGCAGAAACAATGTTGGTAGAGGATTATTTTTTCTTGAGAGTTGAGACTTGTAAACTTGCAGGTGAACTGTGCAGGACATACTGGTTTCTAAAACGTTTCTTATGGAAAACCCGTTGAGGTTTTTTTCTTTTGGAATAGACATTATAAAACAATGTAAAATAGTGTTTGGAGTGTCAAAAGTTGGTTCTGACAGAACATTTTAAGATTGTGCAATGATAAAAGGAAGACTACTGTATAGTTTTGATGACAAAGAAGGCTCTGCTTAAGGGTTGAGTACTTTACTGGAGTAAAACTGCATAAGCCTGCTCCCTTTGGATAAAACTAGTGCTTACCTGTTAAAAACTTGTATTTAGCTTTTGTTTGGAATTGGAAAAAATTGGAACTTAAATAAAATTAGGTGAAAGATGACTGGTTTTATTTATGGAAATCCTATGAATTGAATTTTAGCAGCGTCTTGCATCTTGGCAGTGTCACCCATTGCAAACACTGAAAATGTACAGGCTGTAAAATGGTATTAAGATTAACAAAGATTAGTGGCAAAGGTGTTCTTCTGTATGTGGGCAGTATGTTTGTTCTGAAAAGTAGCTGTTGGAAATAATTGAATTACTAGCATACTATTGTATTGGTACATGGATATTTTTAGTTCTTTGGTCATCCTACAGGTTAAACTGGAGCTCCGTAGAAAAACACCACCCAAAAGCTGCAACTTCACATTAGTAAATGCCTTAAGTTACAAAGAAATATCTTGAAAATGCTGCTCTACAGAATGCCAAGACTTTCTAGAATATTTAGTAACCACCATACCTGCTAATAGTACTTAAAATTTCCCAGCTTAAAGTGCCCCTTCAAATGGCCTGTAAGACATAATACCAAGTGTCCACATGAAGCTTGAGAGACGTTTTGTAGGGTCTTGAATGCTCAGGTTTCATGAGTTTGGATTTTTTTTCCTCGGTGCAATCCCTCTGTTTCTTCTTAATTTGTTATTTTGGACATCATCTTGCAGCAGTGAGAGTATGGCCATGGTTATCTTGGTTAGCAAAGCAAATGACTTAGTTCTTGCAATAGGAGTTTTGGTTTTCTTTGTTCTGATTTCTCGTAGAAGAAGCCTCAAGATGTTAGCCTGAGTGGCTGCGTACAATGCTTTTTTAAATGTCAGCAATGGTATGATCCTTAACTTTAATTCTCTGTATTGCAGGGAACAACCTCTTCAGTTTAACTGCTTTTTTAGTTTTGTGTGGGATGCACAGGCTACTTATTTGTTCTTTGTGACAGTGATCCCAGAGTTAAATAATACTGTGCTTTCTTGGGAGAACATGGTTGTATAATACTAATTTTGTTAAATGTGGTCTGTTCTACCCAGCTAACAAACATTACGCTTTTGCTGTGCTATCAGGTTGAGTTGATAGCTATCTGCATTGTGTAAGTTGTGGAAGAAAGATAAAGGGGAACAATAGGCTTCAGAGCATGAGAATCTCTGGGAGTGTATGAGAGTTTGTTCTGAAATCATTTGGCATCTTTGAAAGGTGTCTGTTTCTCCACCTAAACAGGATGACTTTCGAGGGAAAAGATTAAACTTGAAATTGTCCTACTCCTCCTCAATGGAGCTTCTAGTTCAATCTCGGAATATTATTCTGTTAAGTTTCTTCAGCAAAATGCCCTCCAGAAGTGAATGGAAGCCGTTCACAATATCCAGCTTTTGGTTTCAGGCCCTCTTTATATCACCTTAGTGGCTTTTTGGTAGGCTTTCTTAACTTCAAAGTGTAGGTTTTATTTCAGAAAACTAATGTTTACAAAGCAGAGTTTGTGACTGTGTAAACCTTATTGGTTTGTTCAGTGGAACTGTTTGTAAATACAAAAAGGCGTCTTTTTATAAGACAAGAATTTTCGTTACTACCTGCTGTCAGCTGTTTGTGTTGCTTCTTTGGATATGCTAATACCAAGGATTGAAATACGCTCAATATCTCGCCTGAATATGGCAGTTTTACCAGGCTATTGTTTGAGGATTTGTCATGTGAACTTGGCGAGTGTGAATGGGGCTGGGATAAATGTGGAGGCAGCAAAATGAAGTAGAGAGAGGCCCATTCAATCTCTTGCATCTAAATGAAGTGTCTGGTGAAGGGAAGCTTGTGTCAGGTGCTTCCCAGATGACGAGGAGAAACTTCTTAAGTGTCATAGCCTATACATGGCTGCATAGTTTCCCTTCACTTTTCAAGCTTCTTCAGCTGCACAAGTGTTAACAAAAATATGGCAAGATGGACAGAACGGCTCATACAAGCATTGTACAAATGTAATAGGCCTGTAGCTAGTTGGCAGTTGATGCCCTTTGTCACATCTGTCTCAAACAAAGCATAAATTGCTTCTCGAAAGCTATTCCATTCCACTAAAATTGCTGTTAAGCGATACATCAAGTACTAGAAACACATTGGGATTATTCAGTGTTTCTCTTTAAAAAAAGAAAAAATGGTTACTCAAACTAGAAACTAAATCTTGGTGCATTGAAAGCTTTAGATCAAGGTACTGATCTCTTGCTACAAGTTGATTTTTTTGCATAGCAAAAGGTTAAGCCTATGAGAAACAAAGCTGGTGGAAAGATGGTAATTTTGCCAGTTTAAATTTTCTAGACCTTTTAAAGAATTAAATCCCTGAAAGATCTACTTGATCTGTATTAGCAAAATACAAAACAAGCAGAGGATCAGTTTTCACTACATGTGGGTGCTCTGGTCCTTGTGAATATCCACATCTTTTTGTTGACACATTAAGGCATGATGTATTAGCTTTAAAACCCCATACAAGTGCCATAAAATCCTGCTCCTTGTACGTACTTCCAGCTTGTGAGCTCTACAGGCGTCCTTCCCTGCCCGTTTCTGTTTTGCTGCCGGGAGAACACTGGATTTTCTTGTACTTGTCATGTGCCGAGTCATTAGGTGACTTGCAGTTAATGAACACCCATCTCATGTTAAATCTCGATCTCTGGGGGTTGAACAGTGAAAATGGTCACTTAAGGGTTTTTTGCTCCTTAAGTGTGAGATTATTCTAATGGACTGCTACAGGCTTCATTTAAGGTTATGTTAAGGTTCCTGCCACTAGTATGATAGTTGTTAAAGTCAAGAATTACTAGACTACATTTACTAAGCAGAGACACATGTGGTGTGAGTTTACTTAATTGCAGTTTTACTTTATTGACCTGGAGAAGCTTCTCCCATTTTTAGTTTTGTGGTTTGCAGCAGCAAAATCAGAAGCTGTATAAGCCTACAGATTCTGGAACAGCTTTCCGGAATGAAGTAATGAGATAAAGGGTTTTAATAGTGTTTTACAAAAGGGGAAAAAAAGTTTAGCATGGCTGTTTGAGGCATGGGACTAGTGAGTGGTGTTTATTCTAGAATTCCTTTTGAGGAATTTTTCATTTTGGTAATCTTTACATATAAACCACTCTTTCCCAAACCATAAGGCCAGTATTACTATTTGTCCCTTATTATCATTAGCACACAAAAAGGACATTTCTGTGTATAGGTTTGGCCTTTGTTTGCACCTGCACTACTTGGTGCCATGCGGGTGTTGTGACAGCAAGGCCTCAGCTTGTAGGTGTCTTCTGTACCTGCTAGGCTACTTCACTTCGCTGCAGGAGCTCAGCATGGCTGTGAGTTAAAAGGCTCAGAGTGAGCAAGCGAGCCTCTATGCTGCAACTGGAAGTTCCCTTAGCTCTTTCCCTGCTGTAGCACACAGGGGCTGGGTGCTTTGCATTAGTTTGGTGTTTAGATCTTCCCTGTTACGGTGTTCTTGGAGTACAGATGAACTCTCTACTGTCAGAAATATGAGGAGGAAACCGCAGTTCCACCTACGGTAGATGCTGCACTTTCTGGTTTGTGCACCGCAGCGGGGGGCTCACAAGGCTGACCGTACAGTGCTGATGCTGAGGAGGGGTGCATCACCTCTACAGGTTCACTGAAGCAAGCTAAGTGATAAGCATCATTTCTGTTCTGCATGGCTGACTGAAATGCTTTTTAGGGCTGAAGATATCTATGACCTAGTTCTGCTTGGAAAGGATTTACATATGGAAAGGTCCCTTAATTTGAGCACAATTACTGTATGCTAGAGCACACGCTCTACAAGCTGCTTTCCTGGACTCTTGAAATCTGTTCGAGCAGCTGCTGCTTTTAAGCAAAAGAAATCAAAGATCCAGAATCTTACTGCGGTGGTACAGCCCCAGGTACCGTTTTGGTGAACAACAGTAGTTTGGTGTTTTTTCTGGAGGACAGCCAGTGTGTCTTGTTTGATTAGAGCTTGCAGGTAATTTACTCTGGTTTAGGCAAGAGCTGTATATGCTGCAGTGTCCCATGACCATGGCAGCTTGGGACCAGGGGATCTGGTCACCACAGTTGTTCAGCGAATGCATTGCAGAATCACAAAGGTAATAACTGTCACTGTGTCATCTCTGAACTCTTAAGTAGCAAAATAGGAATCAAAATACTTTTTTCTTCATTCCTTTGGACAGTGAGGTAAGGGAGAGGTTTTGAGGTTTCTTTCTACTGGCTAAATGGTTTCTGCAGATAGAGGATTCTAAAATGGTTGGTTAGTGATAAAACGCAGTTGGAAATTCTTCTGTACGCCCTGGCAGTGGCTCGGAGCCAGTCAATGAAGCTGAACAGAATTGAACTGCTGTTCAGAACAGTTACTTAACAGCCTAATTCTCCCCGCCCCGCCCCCCATCCCCTTTAGGTGGCAATGCTTGCCAATTTGAGAATTGTAAACCAACTAGTTTGTAATTAAATTGGCAGAGTAACCTGGGTGAAGCAGCTCAGCCAGGAGACCCCTGTGACAGGTGGCTCAACCTGGAAGAGTAACAAGGAGTCCTGATAGTTTAACGCCTGTTTCAGCAGTGATGTCCTTCCTTACCCTCTCCTCCCCACTGTTTATCGCTGACAAGTTGCCTCTTCCCGAGAGCTGGAATCCTTAATGACTAAATCCCTTCTCACAGCACCTTAATCTGTGATCGGTATTTGCCCTGATTAGTATCTGGACTCTTAAACGCCAGTGGGAACGATTCTGTTCTGATTCCTCATTTTCTCAAGGGATCTGTAATGCATAGTTCTACCACAGTGCAAATGCCTGGCTGTCAGTCTGAATGCATTCCTGCAATAGCAGTGACATGAAAACAGCATGAAAGTCTTGGCTGACCAATATTGGCACGAAGTGGGAAGCTGCAGTTACTTTCACTGATAGAAACAAACTGTTCCACAACATGTTGTGTACTGCTACATGTGGCCCTCTGTAAGGACAGACCTTTAGACATCAAGGAGTATGGTGTAGGTGTTTGGTATGTTTAAAAAAAAAAGACTAGAAAAAAGAAACCCCAAACAGCACAATATGGGAATGACAGTCTCATTTGCAGCTGTAAGATATGGAGCTTACAGATGTCTGTCAGTTATTGGATATGTAATCTGGTGTACTACCAAGACTCACAAAATGATCTCATCAGGTCACTTTATTTGCTTGCTTGTAAGGGAATTATACGTAAATCTGCAGTGATGGAACCAGGTCAGCCCCACAGGAGATGTTTGTTCTGATGCCAGGTGGAACCATGTACCATTTGTCCTTATTACAGTAATTTTCTTCCATTATTTCCTTTGAGATTCAGCTGAGGTAAGATACAGATTTTTCAACATGTAGGTTAGGGTGAAGTTAGTAATGAACACTTCCAAATATTAAGTCTGATGTTTGACAGTTTATTCCCAAAGCCAAGCAAGCTCAACTGTGACAATTCCTTCTAAGATCATCTCAAAGCCTAAGTTAGTTGTGAAATAAATTAAGAGTTACACATGCTGCTGCTGGTGGAGGGATAACAGACAAGGTTGTCTTAAAATAATCAGTTTAATGAACCACTTTAAAATAACTGGCCTGCATATTAATGATGTCCCTCTTATTAACTGGGCAGCACTAAAATACTGTGGTGAATAGTCTGTTACAAGGGAGAAGAGAATTCACTTGTTACATCAGGAAGGGGTTTTTTTTCCATTTCCTTCTCGGCCTGCAACAGTCCTTGCCAGGCTCAAACGGGAACAGGAGGATACTGTTGTTTCTGGTGTTGAGGTTTGCCACTCTTAATTTGCCTGGACACTTTTCAGTTCTAATTATGTAGATACGATGAATGCTAAGTGATAGAATGAGACCAGTTAACTATAGTAGGTTCCTGACGCAGCCAGCTTTGATTGAGGGAAGTCATGTGAAGTTGCAGTGGGACAGTTACACAAAGACAGGGTTGCACCAGCACACAGAGCTGAGAGCGTTCCCAATTTTTGGCACGTATTGAATTTGGCACCTCCTTCATTCTCACCCTCTGCCTTTTTACTTCAGATAATAGTTGAAATCACTCGTGTTCAGTGAAGGGGGGTGGGTTTATAGTAGTTGGGGGAGCAGTTTTAATCCTCACTTCTATTTCCTCACACTCTACTACATGGGTGACCTCTGGAAGAAAAGGGGTAAACTTAAGAATGAGAAAAAAAGATGACTGGAGATGCCAGAACATGTTAATAGGAAGACAACCAGAACAGAATTGCTAAACCCACTAGGTGTGTCCGCATGCTATGGTGGATTCTTTCTGTCTGCTCATGCCAGTAACTGCAGAGGAGCTGGAGATGCTTAAGACTCAGTAGAGCTCCAGGCAGAGGAAGCTGTAAAGTGAGAAACAATTTAATGCAGTGAAGCATATAGTTCTGCTGAGCAAAGCTGTAAACAAAAAAGGTTGCTCCTGTAATAAGTATCTTCACAGAACTGCTTTAGCAAAGCATTGTGTTTCTATAAGTGAGATTCAGGGATGATTCTGAGCATAAGTGCAAGTACTGGGGAAAAAATAATTATGAACATACTGTGGAAGAGAGGATGCTACTATTAAAAGTTCAACTAGCCACAGGCATGTAAGCCACGTATGCTTCTGAGACAGTCTCACAGAAAAAGCTTTTGTTGAGAATGTATATAGTACAAACAACTGTTCTAAACTTGCTGCAAAAATACACGCTGATAGCCTGAGCCCACTGTAGGTTGGTTTGGTTTTTTTTTTTTTTTTTAGAAAACTTCCACTGAAGGGTAAATTATCAGCTATATCACTTGTTTGAAAGTAATTTTGGAAAGATTGCTGATGTATTAGTAAACTTGTTCATGCAGACTGATTTTCAATATGAAGTTGAACAGGTCACTTAACTCATTGGAAATTATTTCTTTAGGTTTAGGAATGCACAAAAAAAGCCCTAACTGCACATTTAATCACAAAATTCAAATCACTGAAAACAATGAGTCAACTCCCATGAGAAAAAGAATTAGGCATGCCCTTTACCAACGTAGATTAACTTTTTCCAATCTCCCGCTAGAGAAGAAAAACTAAGGTCATGGTTTACGTAAACTTGCACTGCGTATGTAGTAGCATCAGTTTTTTTATTACAGTGTGATAGCCTTGCCAAGCATCATGTGTCATCAGTTTGGAGAAAGCAGTTAAACCTGTCCACAACAGTGCATGAGGAGACAAGTCTTCAGCTGATGAAAAGCAACTTAACGCTACCACATTCAACCCAAGTCAGACAATCTACAGCCTTAGCCTGATGAAAGGCTCACCAAATTTATTCTGATACATCGTTAACTCTCAGCTGATGATTTTTAAACAAATATAGCCAGAACTTCAGGTAGGTAGAGGTGAAAAGCCCTGATGATGTAAGTGCGTGCATTGTCACATTCAGGAACCACAGGGAGATGATGAAAACTCAGGTGAACTTGTGTACAAGGGTTCCACTGCACCCTCTCTCAACCACTCCATGCTGGCAAGCTTTTACTCAGTGCAAAGAGATTACAAAACTATTAAATAATCTTTAAAAAGGTAGTTTCAGAAAACTTTATTGAATACTTTTGAATGTTACAGTAAATCACATTTTGTATTAGCCTGCTTTACGCTTTCAAACCAGTTTCACACTATGTTATAGGAAGTCTGTATGACCATCTTACAGAACAAGCAGGTTAGTTTGTGAGCGTGTATAGTGTTGTTTGAATGTGACTGTGACAGGCCTGAAGACAGGGTTGCTTTGTCACATGATGACACCACAGGCAAAGAAAACAGAGATCTCTTAGAACACTGTCATGCTGGTAAACCATATGGCTCGTACAAAGGCTCTTCCCTTCTGCTATCTTGACCAAAAAAAGCCAGATGCATCCCCATGCTATCATGTTGTTCGTCCCAAAATAGGCACTAATTTTAGGCTTGTAGCAATTTTGGTGGTAATTAAGAAATTTGTTTATTATGGGAGTGAGATAAATTCACTTTATATAGACTATCACAACTTTGTGCAGATGATGTCTTATTGCATAAATGAGAAAATCATTCTATATAGGATTCTTAAGCCCAACATTATTATTTTTAAAATTACTTTCTTATATTAATTTCCTAGATACTTTGTATGTCTACCTTGTGCAATTAACTTTCCCGTTGCCTTATTTGTTAAATCCACACTGGCAAATGCAATATTTCTTCCTTGCTTCAAAATCTGAGCTGTAATCAGTATCTCTTCTCCAATCTTTGCAGCAGAAGTGTATCTTCAATGAAGAACAAAATGAACAGGTAAGAGGCTGTACAGAGCACAAATCCAATAATATTCCTGCATTTTAGATTATCATGAAGGGAGTTAGCAAATGTGAGTAATAAAGACACATCTAACGCTTGCTTGCAAATCCCCACTTCTTAAAGTCCTTGAGTTCCCCTGCGTACTGCAGTGATAATTCAGTATAAGAGTTCTCTGAGAAAATAGAGGACAGAAAGAAACCCATTGGCTTGGTTCTGCGGAAGAGTCCATTTTGGAACACAAACAATTAGGTATCAAAGACCTCAGCTACAAGTTCAGCTACAAGTCCTATTCCAGCCACTGCTGGCTCCCTAAAGCCTTTCTAAGCCAGTCTGGCTGGTTCAGCTGCAAAATGTCTCTGTTACAAAGGCTCCAGAAGGTCATTTCTGTATAGAACCTAAGCATAGGTTAACTGCTTCCCATACCCTGGTCAGAGAAGTCATGGAAATCTGGGAGGCCTTCAAACTTCCCAGGTTTAATGCTGTTTTCGTTCATTAGATAACTCTCTGGTTTTATTTACATGAGTAGGAGGGTGTGCTTTTAAAACACACTCTCCAGGGAACAGGAAGAAATTCCCCCACAAAAAACCTGGGAAGAATTAGGAGGAACATGATCCAACCATGATCTGAGGTAAGGGAACAATATTCAAATGTTAGAATTACAGAGGAGAATGTATAATTACTGGATATAAAACTTATTGGGAAAAATTTCATCAAGCAGTCCATTTTTATACATGACACCACGTCAAAAGGACGTCAGTAACGCCTAACGCTGATGTAGCACAAGTCCCATTAGTTGACAGGGGGCAGGGTTTCAGACTTGTTTTGTTCTCAGAGGCTGCTGCTGATCCTCTTGTGATTAAAAAAAAAAAAAAAGTTTGTGTTCTTTCCATTACCAAAATAGTTTCCTCCTGCCAATTTTTTAAAAAGTTCCTTCCGAAAAAGGAAGAAGTTGTATTATACTAGTATTTGACATCCAGTATCACTTGTTCAATGAAAGCAGTAGTCTGGGTTAAACAAAGCTATTAATATTGCTTCACATAACATTTCCTAAAGGTTATGCTATGCAATCATTTTGGATCACCTCTGGAGAGAGAACTTTCTTACGATTTTAGCCCTTATATAATTGGCTAGGCATACTTGATAGTGTAAATAATTCAGGTTTTAGCCTCTTGCTATACTACTGTAGGGAGAAAAACATAATCATAGGAGAATTTCAGGTCTTCATTTCCATTAGTTTCCTAGTTATCACAGTGGCAGTATAAAGCTTAAATAGATGCTCCAGTCCCACCCCTCAGTGGAGAAATCGGAAGGTGCTGGGCAGGGAGGGGGGAAGGAGGGAACCTGGTAAAGATACAGATCACTCCCCACACACTTTTAGAGCTTTTTTTTTTTTTTTTTTAAGACAGTTTTGATGAGGGTTTACTTTTCCAAGATTTTTAATGCTCTGTGTTAGTTATTCCAAGTAGGATTACTTTAGTTCCAATCAGTCATAATCTCTTCATTAAAAGTAATGAATCAAAGTTGACAAGCTATAATAGCATGACCAAAGAAGGTTTCAGAACAACTTTTTTTTTTTTTAAAGACACTGTGCTTTAAATTTGCATTACAGGAAGAACTATTCTCAGTATAAAACTACCTTTAAATGACCTAGAGCAAAGCAATCTTCCTCCACTGAGAAATTCTGATTCAATCTGTAATTCACCCTCTGTGTAAGCATACAACAGACCTGAACTGTTTCCTGGTTTAATATTTTTCCTGTTCTAACATTTTTTGGACTAATACTAAAAAAGGGTTTATAGAAAGCTGCTTACCCTAGATCTTGGTGTTTAAGGACACACTCTGACACATCTTCGCAAGTGAAGACAGAAGTTGAGCCAATTTCATAAGACTAAAATTTACCACATATCAACATCCCTTTACATTCTATGAATGAATGGGAACTGTCTCTTAAACGTGTGTAGCAAATAAAAGCTTAAGTCAGTCCAACTCGAATTTTGCAACCAAATGGCAATATCCCCAAATACAATCCCCCCTTAATTTATCAAGACAAGAGTTCTGAAACCAAAGAGGTGAGTACTACAGCATAGAAACAAAGTACAATGGAACCAATACCGTATTAGGGGAAGAGAAGTTAGTATGTTCTGGTCAACATGGTGGATGATACCTACGTGATGTTCATGTCCACACTGACCCCAGGCACTGCTCTTTCTGTGTTCAGCAACGCTGCTGTTGACACCACATCCACAAGTGTGGCTGTCAAGCCTCCATGTAATGTGCCACCTCTGTTTGTATGCTCCTCCTCTACTTTCATTTCAAAAACAATTTTTCCAGGAGTTGCAGACAGAAGTTTCATCTGTATGACCAAAAAAGGAATAAACAGCTTACTGACAATAGTACCAACACTGAATACTGCCCTGAATCAAATGGAAAGTAAATCTTGTTTAATTCTGGACTCATGAGACAAATTAAAAGATGGAAAATACAGTAATTCAACTGTCACATTAGGTATTTCCATAAATTTTGAGCAGAAGCTTGTTGCCTTAGAAAAAATTGTATTTCTACTGCAGATAAATATTTAAACTGACAGCTTAACAAAACTTCAATACTTGCTATGCTCTCAGGAATTGCTTAGGAGACAACATTCTTCAGTTTTCCTTTTGCTTTAATCTGTGACTGAGAAGCCAGATTAGAGGGAACGCAAAACTGCTCTATCTGTGCGTACCATAGCTGTGAAGGTGTATTTGTTAGCTCACAAAATGGAAACAAGACTGACAGTAATTCATTAATCATTATACTAGAGCAATCTCAGTAAAAATCGGTATTTTAAAATGAGCACTGGAAATGCTAATCAGATAGGCCTCCCTGAACTGAAATTCACATTCCTTGGTAGAAGTATCCAAGATTGTATCACACTGTATTACAGCATCGTGATTTGCGTATACACTTTTATTCCAGCGCATGGGTGTTAAATAGAAAATTACAGTACATCTGTGGTACCATGCTTCCCCCTGTAGCCAATGCAAGAAGCTGGATTTTTGAGACCAAGAAGTTACTGCAATTCAGTCTTTTAAAATCTTTTTTTCAAGTTTCTTCAGTTATTAGCACTATATTCAAAATCTGAAAGCAGGTGCAAAACTGGGGTAAGTTCAGCATATATATTTACACCTACAACTAAGACTCTGAAGTACCTTTAGACTGTCACAAGTGAAATGTGGGCATAATATTTATTATAATTCCTACTAATTTTCTAATTTTTTTAGAAAGTTTTTTTTTTAACTTATATGTTTCCATACCATATCAGCTGAGTTGACTTAAATCTTTTTAATCTTAGAAGAAATTAAGATTGAAGTGTCTCCAGTTTCACTATTCCTTATTTATAATGCAGTGTAAGAGCTCAGTTTCAGCCCGTGCCCCTTTCTGATAGGCCAATTTTTATTCAAATTTTGCAGAGAAATGATACTAAGATAAATGATGATGTAGTACTGTTGTGGTTTAACCCCAGCCAGCAACTAAGTATACCACGCAGCCACTTGCTCACTTCCCCCCCACCCTGTGGGATGGGGGAGAGAATTGGGGAGAAAAAAAAAAAAAAAAAGACTTGTGGGTTGAGATAAGAACAGTTTAATAGGACAGAAAGGAAGAAAATAATAATAATAATAATAAAATGACAACAATAATAATAAAAGGATTGGAATATACAAAACAAGTGATGTACAATGCAATTGCTAACCACTTGCTGACCGATGCCTAGTTCCTGAGCAGCGATCCACCCCATACCCACCCCCCACCCCAGCCAACTCCCCCCAGTTTATATACTGGGCATGTCATCACATGGTATGGAATACCCCTTTGGCCAGTCTGGGGCAGCTGCCCTGGCTGTGTCCCCTCCCAACTTCTTGTTGGCTGGGCATGAGAAGCTGAAAAATCCTTGACTTGGCATAAACACTGCTTAGCAACACTTGAAAACACTGGTGTGTTATCAACATTCTTCTCATACTGAATCCAAAACATAGCACCATACCAGCTACTAGAAAGAAAATTAACTCTATCCCAGCCAAAACAAGGACAAGTACACAGTCCGTCTACAAACGGAAAAAGCTGCAATTAAGCAGAGGGGAAATCACTGAGCCAGTGTCCCAATATAGAAAATAGCACCTCGATCAATGAAAATTCCAAGTCCTAAACCAGGCATGCTGTGCTGTACTGACTGGAGGCCTAAGTTTCTGACAGAATTTCTAATGAGGACTTCACAGATGCTTGACACTGGGAGCAGATGGCTTCCACTACTGTCGGGGAGTGCTCCAATCCATCAGCCAGGCGAGGAAAGCATCTGGTTTCATTTGTCATTGCTCTGATCTGGCACTAGCTGCCTGCTCTCCTTGACGAAAATAGTTCAGTATTTCAACGCTTCCAGGACTTCCACAGGTAGAGCTGTGTTTGTACTTCTCACAGCCCTTCTGTGCCTGTCCTCCCACGCGTCTGTCTCAGTGAACACTATGCTGCTTCGGCTTCCAACCACTACTGCGATGCTCTACTTTGTTGGAGAAAGGGCTTTCAAACCCACAGTCGTTAAGCCCTATGTAGATACCCCACTGGAATTAAACCAGAAACTAAGTCTGATGCTGGAACTGAAAAGTTTCACACTAAAATCTGTCTTTTCCAAAACAGGAAAAAACTTGACTTATATTTAGTTATGGTAAGAAAGGCTTCAGGTATCTCCCAGAAAAACAGCAGATACTTTAAATTCAAACAAAACTGTACTTTGATATTATGATTATGTTCACAGCAGCATAATTTTAGAAGGAGATTGCAGAAAAAGTCTAGAAGTATTCCAGAGCAAGGCAGGAAGCCTGTCTCCCACGGCTCACTTCCAGCCGGTTACCTTTATGAGCTGAAATACTACATTTGCTCTCCATTTAGTAGGATTTTAAGGTAAAGTTATCACAGTGAAGAGGTGACTAAGAACTAATTAGACTCTTTAAATAAGTGAACTTCTTAAACTTAAAGCTTTATACTTTTTCTGTACAAGACCAAAACATCTTGGGGAAAGAAGACAGTAAGAGTTGCTTTACAAATAGTTACTTCCTATTAAATTTATCGGATTGTGGAACTGTCAATGAAAGCACTGCTTCCGATATTACCTTTGCTCGTGTATAGTGCAAAACATACAAATTTTGACATGGTTGGTTTTCTTAGATATATTTACTGCATCACTCCATGTCACAGTTACACAAATAGAAATTAAATGGAGAATTCTAGCGTTGCAAAATTTAATGAGGACACTGAAACTGCTCCACAGGACCACCCTACACAGCAGCTTACACGCTACAAAGCTGAAGACAACACAGTAACACCTCACTTCAACTTTTATTGATCCTAACGTAGCATTACCTCAGAGCCGTACCAGCCAAACGCACCTCTTTATACCAGCCCTCGCGTGGAAACCCACGGAACACCGAGGCGCAGGAGACCGCGTCTGAGGAAACACACCTCAGCCTTTTATTCCGAGAGGGTGGAAAAAAAAAAAACAAACCAGCTTTTAAACGAGCAGCCCCGCCTCGCCGGCCGAACCGCCGTCTCTCCAGTCAGCGGCTGCCGCTAACGGCTAGCCGCCGGCGGGACGCCCGCCCGCCCGTACCTTGCGGAGCACCCTGTCGAAGCCCTGCGACTCCACCATGTACTTCATGGCCTCCCTCAGGCTCTCCACCGTGAACCCCATGCTGCCCTCTCCGCCGACGGCCGCCCGCGCCCCGGAACGGCAACCCCGGCGGGCGGAGCTTCCCGCCGCCTTCCGCCCGCAGCGCCCTGCGGCGGGGGAGCCATGGAGGAGGAGGAGGCGGCGGCGGCCGCGGAGGAGGAGGTGGACGAGGCCGAGGCGGCCCGGTGCCCTCCGGGGGCGGCGGCGGAGGAGGAGGAGGATGAGGAGTTACACCTGGCCAAGCGGAGGAAGGTGCTGTGCTCCGAGTTCGCCGCCATCACCAGCAGCGACGCGGCGGTGGCGCGCAGCTTCTTGGCCGGCAACGGCTGGCACATGCAGGTACGCCCGGCGGCGGGGGCGGGGGGCTGCCCCGGCGGCGGCGGCCCCTTCCCCTTCCCTGCCATCTGCCTCTGTGTTTCAGAGGGCGCTGAACGCCTATTTCGACCCGCCGTTGGAGAAGGAGGAGAAGGAGGAGGCGGCAGGCGGGGTGCCGCCGGCCTGCGCGGGGCCCGGGAGCTGGTAGGTGACCCCCGGGCCGGGGAGGTGACGGGAGGAGGCGGAGCGGGGGCGCCCGGCTTGGCGCGGCGGGGGCGAGGGGAGCGGTGCCTCCGCCCTCCCCGCACCTCCCCGCATGCAGGCCGGTTCCCCTCCGCTGGAAGGTGCGGGGGCCCCCGCAACCGGGGGGAGCCATCTCCCGGGTCGTGGCGGGTGTCGTGTCCCCCCCCGCCTGCCCGGGGAGCAGCGCTCCCTTTCTCCGCCTGACTTCGCGCCTCTGCTGCCATGTGGTGAGGCAGGTAGGTTCCGTTCATCGCATTTCCGCACTAGTTCTCGTCCTTTCCGGAGGCTGCCCCCTTCGAGGGGAATAGCCAGCTCCTCTTGAGAGGCTGTCAGGCTTGGGGGCTGCGCTTGCCCTCTGCGGATGCTTCAGCTGCCTTGCTCTGGGCTAGCAGGTAGTGAGCCTTTTGGAGAAGGGACAGGGTCATTTTCTTTTTATTGTCTTGTCTCGTGCAGCGATACATAGGCAGATTTTACTGTACACACACACACACACACATTTGTATACGTGTAAACTGTGCATGTATGTCATGTACTAGATGTACGTGTGTTTATATTTCTATAAATAAAATTGACATGCCCGTGCATACCTTGTTAAATGTACCTGTGGAGGTTAGGCTCTAAGATCTGGGTCTTGCATACACAGATGATCTCATGGCCTACCCATAGGGTATACCAAAGATATTGAACTTTTACAGATCCTTGCCCTTCACAGTCCTGAGGGAAGCTTTTTTCCTATAGACCCATTTATCATAGGCTTGCATGTTATATAGAAGAGCCCTTATGATCTTTCTAGTTATGAGTAAGCTGTAGTTGATAACAACATACCTGGTTTTGCTTGATATGTATATATGAAAAAATGCAAGCCTACTGAACATTAGCATTGGTCTCTAGGTAGTCCATGATGAGTCAGAATAGATCTGCATCAAATTGGCAGCACCTTTTTCTTTTCCAGCCTCTGTCTGTCTTTGCACTGTGGGCACTGTCTTGAGCTGCTATATGCAGGATGTGTTGGGAGGGAGGACTGTTTGGAGACCTCCCAGTCAGGGGAAGGTCACTGCAGACCACACGGACTTTCATATTTCATCTCATAGTCCTTCAGGTTACAGTATAAATATAAAAAGTCAAAGTGGAAGTATTGGAGGCATAGACCACGTTATTTACCTACTTAAATATCACTTAGCTTCCTCTCCTTTGTCTGCTTTTCTTTTTCTGTTCAGTTTAGATCACATGCGCATGGTAGCGGAATCCTATGTTGTTTGTGCTGCACCAAGTATAAAACCAGTACAAAGTTCTCGGGAATAGATTTGTTTTGGTTCCAGGCCTTATTTTCATGTGCGCATACAAATTTTGTGTTTAAAACCAAAATTCTACTATCCCAACTTTGCCAAAATACAGCTTGTATATATACAAGCTATATATAGCTTTTGTATAGCTATAAGATTATAGCTAGTCTTAGCTATACTATTTAATGTATTTCGTTAGAGACTTTCCCTTTACTCAAGGAATTTACGTTGGATCAGTGTGGTGGTTTAACCCCGCTGGGCAGCTCAGCCCCACAAAGCCACTTACTTCTCCCCCGTGAGATGGGGGAGAGAATTGGAAGGGTACAAGTGAGAATACCCATGGGCTGAGATAAAGACAGTTTAATAGGTAAAGCAAAAGCCACGCACACAAGCAAAGCAAAACGAGGAATTCATTCCCTACTTCCCATCGGTGGACAGGTGTTCAGCCATCTCTGGGAAAGCAGGGCTCCATCACGCCTAACGGGTGTCTTGGGAAGACAAACGCCATCACTCTGAATGTCCCCCCTTCCTTCTTCTTCCCCCAGCTCTATACGCTGAGCATGATGTCGTATGGCATGGAATATCATATACATGGTCAGTTGGGGTCAGCTGTCCCGGCTGTGTCCCCTCCCAACTCCTCGCTGGTGGGGTGGAGTGAGAAGCAGAAAAGCCCTTGTCTCTGGGTGAGCACTGCTCAGGAACCATGAACACATCCCTGTGTTATCAACACTGTTTTGGTCACAAGTCCAAAACACGGCACCATATGAGCCGCTATGAAGAAAAATAACTCCATCCCAGCCAAAAACAGTACAACCATGTGTTAGCAGGTAGAGTCTGGTTCTCTTTAGCAACACAGTCCCCAAACAGTTATTAGGCTGGGTACTCAAAATTTGACAGTGTTGCTTAGCCTTTATCAAATCAACTGGGTAGACAGACCTGGCCTGTGTTTTTGAGGTGGGATTTGGGGTGAATATTCCCAAAGAAAAGGACCATCAATTTGTCACAGAGTGAGTTTGCACGTGTACCTCCCCCAGGGATTTGGCAATTGGAAGAATCTCAGCTGTACTACAAAGGTGGGCATATAAAAGCAAGTCCAGGCTGCAGTTCTTTGTTTCTAATATGCTGGAAAATGTTTCAAAAACTAATATACACAGCCTGCCTCTCTCATGGGGAAAGAGTTAAATTACTCAAGTGCTTTAGATTGGATTGGTCGCCATCTGATGAACTTAAATCAGAATAGTAAATGTTGTCTTGTGTCTGTAAGGAGGAGGAAAAACCACTTCACCTGTGTACTAAGGCTCTGTATGACTGAGGTCTGTATGTTTTAGTTACTGTGCTTTTAAATTATGTTGTGATCAATACATGTTAACTTATTTGTTGGGAAAGTTTTAGATGGCTACCTGTAAGTTGTGATGGGTCTAGAACATTTTCCTTTAGATAAGGGTGGTAATTGCAAGAAGGATAGTATTATGCATGTTGACAAACAAGTAAACTCTCTCTTTAGTATTGACCTCACAGCAGATGCAACTACTAGTAATGCCGGTGTCAATAGTGCAGACTCGAGGCAACAAGAAGATGACAGCAGCTTCTCACTGATAACCTGGAACATTGCTGGGCTGGATCTAGGAAATCTCAAAGAACGAGTTAGAGGAATCTGTTCTTACCTGGCATTGTAAGTATAGCTTTATCTTTGTATTGTCATGTACCCAGCTTTAAAGGAAAAAGCAAGCTTCTTGTTTTAGATATTTACAAATCTTCATGCCCAAATTGTCTTAATGTTGATGCAACAATACAATCACTTTATAAATCCTAAGTAGCTGAATAAAAGTTGATATACTGGTTGGAAGAGGTGTGAACCTATGCAGCATCCCAAAGGTTAAATATTTTGCGATGGCTACTTCAAAAAGCTTTTTTATAATGAACAATATTGTTCAAGTTGCAGTCATACATCAAGAGCGTACTTCATACTTCCATCCTGTACGTGGGAGAAGGGTAAAACTGCAGGAAACTTGTTTGTCTCATTCCAGTAGTATTCAAAAACTTCACATTAGAGCAAACTTTGAAACAACAAAAAAGATTTTTTTAGTGGAATGTGAAAAGTGGCTCTCTTGCCGTTACTGTAACTTGTCTATCAAAAAAGAAAATGTGCAAGGTAAGATGAAAGCAATAGAATCTGTGATTACCTTTTATAGTTCCACCAGTGGAAGCCTCCCGTGAATATATTTATGAGCAATTTAACAATTACATAAATTGATTTATCTTAATACAGTAACTTATCAGTGTAAATTACACGATTTAAACAAGTGATAATTTAAGTTTCTCTTGAAACAGCAGAAACTCCTTAATTAAATCAGTTATCACTTGATTTTATTAATCTGTGGTGACAGTATTTTTCTTCTGTAAATAAGGCCTTTGGTTTGTCCTTCACCTGCATAGAGCAGGGCTGTTCAGCAGTGTAGCAAAAATAGGGACAGCTGTAAAGTCCTGTCAGCATTTTCAGGACTGCTGCCCCATATGAACTGTTAGTGATTGCACAGCTCTAAGAAATAAAAGAGCTTGTCATTGTTGAAACTGGAGAAAATGAATGGCAGGTTACCTGCGCGGATCTGTTGTGAGGGAATGAGGTGGTGGTTGGAATGTCCTGGAGAACTTAGATGTTGCAGAACATGTTCCAAAGCTGCTTTGCAGTTGAATTCCTCGTGTGTGTAGTCTCTGAAACCTGTGTAAATGTTTGCAAGATGAAGGTATAAGGAAGTCATGCATTTTATTACCATGTCAATTCCATGTCCATAATAATAATTGTTTCGTCCCTTTTAACAATGGTGATGTGTCTACATGCTACTAAATATGATGGAGAGAGTTTTTTCCTTTTTTTAAAAACCAGATTCTTACAATATCTAGGAAGACGAGGACAAGGTGCAAGTGAAGTCGCTGACCCTGTTCCCTTTGGCCTCAGTAGTTAATTTACTGCCTTTCAGTAGTTAATTTAAAATCTTGTCTTGCCGATTTCAGATACAATCCAGATGTTGTGTTTTTACAAGAGGTCATCCCACCA
Source organism: Harpia harpyja (assembly GCF_026419915.1). Lineage (NCBI taxonomy): Eukaryota > Metazoa > Chordata > Aves > Accipitriformes > Accipitridae > Harpia > Harpia harpyja. The sequence goes on from NC_068944.1 coordinate 11,422,613, forward strand.
CATCTCTGTCTTCTACAGATGAGAGCGGGCAGTTACACTATTATTCCAGGTAAGAAATAACCCTCAGTTTCGAAAGACAGAAACCAGAAAAGTAAGTTCAGTTTTATTCTGTCTCCCTTGCCAAAATCTCAGGCCATTTGTAGGAATGAAAAGAGTAAAGTGAAGAAGAAAGCACTTAAATTACTTTCTGTGTTTTGATATCAGGATATAGTTTGATGCAAATTATGCATGTGAAAAGCTTGCTTGCTTGGTGGTTTCATTTTTCTTTTTTCTGCATTTTGAAAGACTGATAGCAGGGGTAGCCAAAAAAGTGCCATAGATAAGTCATTTCTTAAATATTTGCATTTAAAAAGCCTGAAAAATTCAGAGCGCAATTATGAAACTTTTAACTAATGACTTTGTACGTCTTGCAAATTAACATGATTCTCCCAGATCATGGTAAAAAGGTCTCTTTCAGAACCGTAACTTCTTTATAGCACAGCAGAAGACATCCTTGACCATTTCTTTCCCTGTTCCTCTTTAGGTAACGTAGATGGCTATTTCACTGTCATAATGTTGAAGAAACCAAGAGTGAAGCTACTGAAACATGAGATAATACCTTTTCCAACAACTTCCATGATGAGGAACCTTTTGGTTGTGCATGTGAGTAAGTCAGTATGTACTAAACAGCTGTATTTCTGCCTTCAAAACAAAAGATCCCAGGAAAGGCTGGACTGGCTTTACTCTACGACAGTCTCAAACAGCAGAAAAACTTCTTGTCCAAACATACAAACCCAGTTGCATTTGATACTGACAAACCTAATTTTTTTCTGTAAGTTACTGGCCGTGCCTTGTTTTCAAGTCTCATAACCTCTGAAAACAAAACTAAAAGCCTGTCATCCTCCTGTAAGCCACTTTTCTTCAATGTAAAACTAATAATAACCAGAGCTCTGTCATTCAGTAATTTACTTTGTGATTAGATTTTTGTCTTTGAACTTCTTATCATGGTGTGGATAGTAACATTGCCTTTGTTTCATGCACAGGTGAGCATATCTGGTAATGAACTTTGCCTTATGACCTCTCATCTGGAAAGCACTAAAAATCACTCCAAGGAGCGTATGAAGCAACTGCAAATAATGTTAAACAAAATGCAGAAGGAGCCCGAGTCCACCACTGTTATATTTGGAGGGGATACAAACCTCAGAGACAGTGAGGTAAATAGAAATAAGTGACCTTGTTATTTTGAGAAGGTATTCTGACAAAATCTTCTCAGGCTTTTCTGTTTTTGTGAGAAATGACCTGCCTAGGCAGAATAGACATAAGCAACATTTATTCTTAAAAAGTGGAAGCATGACTAAGTAAAAGCTGTGGCATTGCTATGCGGAGGCTTTGTTATAGCTGAGGTGAGGTATATGAAAAGCTTCCCACCCTCCGCAATAACAAAATGCTTTATTGGCAATATTTATATCTGAGAAGATGCAGGTGTAGTCAATGAAGTTTCAATTTCAAAAGCATCTTCTAATTTTGAGAACTTGATCTTTATTTGCTCAACTCTCCAATTCTCAGAGTTAATGCTTGTAGAATCAATGAAAGAAGAGGGTGCTCTGGAGAAATCGATCTTGGGAGTTTAAAATTAATCCCCCTTCGAGACATAATTAGAAATAATTTTTGGCTGCTGATATTAAAAGTGAAATTTGTGCATTATTACTAAAAGGTCAGTGTTTCATCTTTCCTTATCATGAAATTCCATTGCAGTGAACTGGAACGACATTGTTTCAGAGGACATGGTGTTGACCCCCATACCTCAAAATTTCAGAGCTGAGTGTTTATTTTGTAACATGCTTTGGATTTAGAAAGTACTACAAGAACTGGTCATTCTTTAGAGTATCCTGAGAAATACCACAATTTAGAAACATCTCCAGTATCTTTGTTTTTGACAACTCATGTTTTGCAGGAAAAAGTGATATTGTGACAACTCAGTTCTGTTTTTGAAGGTAAAATCTGTGAATTGAGCATCTTGTGGATTTTTTTTTCCCCCCTTCTACTTTCAGGTTACTAAACTAGGTAACTTACCTAACAACATTATGGATATCTGGGAGTTTTTGGGTAAACCTCAACACTGCCGTTATACTTGGGACACCAACTCCAATACCAACCTGGATGCAGAGTACAAGTGCAAGATGAGGTTCGACCGCATTTACTTTCGGCCTGCAGCAGATGGGGGACATATTATTCCACGAAGTATGGACTTAATCGGATTGGAAAAACTAGACTGTGGCAGATTCCCTAGTGATCACTGGGGTCTTCTGTGTAACTTTGATGTGATACTATAAAAAAGAAAAACAGGCTTGCATTGTTAGTTTTTAGGTGATCTGTTCTTGTTTTTACAAAATATTACCCTCTCAGTTTAAGTAGGACGTATTTAAATTTTAAACCCTAATGCATTCTCTGCTCTTGACTTACGCTTGAATGGCTTCATTTCAAGCCAGAGTTCCCTTTTCCTCATTGTATGCATCTGTTCTTGAATCATGTTTTTAAATACTTATTTTTAACAATGTACGCAAACACAAAAACAAATTCTAGTTTTAAAATGGGAGGAAAAACCTGTAAATACAATTCATAAACTTACTTGGTGGTTTAAAAGACACTTTTATTTTGGCATGTATTATAATTTCACTATAAATGCTGCTTTTTTTATTTAAAGAATACTTCTATTATGCCTGCTTTGTTTCTTTTGTAACCATTTTCATCATCCTTTACAACTCTGTCTTTTGTAGGGTGTTTTGTATTAGCTTCTGAAGTTTGTGTTGTACATATGTATGCTTTCAGGCAAGACAATAAAGGAGCTGAGGACACAGTGACTAGATTCTCAAAGAATAAGGGTTTCTTAAGAGTTAAAACTAATATTGAACAGATTGAAGAACGATATGCCTTCTGTTTGACAAGAAAAGGATATAGGCAGATGCATGGAAGTTGTTCACTTGGGATGGTGTATACCTTACTTTGTGTTTATTAACCTGGATATGAGTTGCAGATTAAAACGCATTGTCTTTCCAGTGAGCTTCTAGAAACAATGCTCTTATAAACTACTGTGCAAAGCCTGAGTAGCTCAAGGTCTCACTGACTTTGCAAAAGATCAAACAGGCTTTCTTACTGAAAGAACTGTGTAATCAATCTCATAGAACCTGTCGTTTTATAGATGTGCAAAGTACTAAACTGATTTAATATGGAAAGTCTCCTAACTTTCTGATGTGAAGTTCAGTGCACAGGTATGGAGAGGAAGCACAGACAAGCGATGTCAGTGATGCAAAGAGAACGCTGACAGCCTAAATTCCTTTACTTTTTGTTGTTGTTTGTCTTTTGTAAGCTTTGGGCTTAAGACCAACAACTTGTGTTTTGCTGGACTTTGGTGGTGTTGGCCCTGGCTGGTAGCCAAGCTCCCACCCAGCTGCTTGCTCAGTCCCCCCTTCCCCAGTGAGATGGGAGGAGGAAATAGGAAAGAACAGCAACAAGAAAGCTCATGCGTTGAGCTAAAGACAGGAAGATCACTTACCAATTACCCTCATGGGCAAAACAGACTTGATTTGGGGAAATTAATTTAGGGCCAATTAATATATATATTCAATTACTGGTTGGGGTATTGGGAAGCAAGGAGAGGAACATTAAAACACACTTTTCCTCTCCCCTTTCCCCAGCTCAGTGTCACTCCAGGCTCCTCTCTTCCCCCTTGTTATCGCCGCAGGTCACGCTCTGTCCCTTCAGCAAGGTAAGGAGCAGCACAGGAGGGGGTTACGGTCGGCGCACAGACGTGCCTCTTGGCTGTGCCCTCCCTCTCCCACTTCTCCGCTGGCTTCAGGCACTATGTGCTCCGCCATGGAGCACCTCCTTCTCCTCTGCCCTTGGTGTTTCCTCTGGTGTTTCTCAACTCTTCTTTTTTCCCTCTTCCTCTGCCTGCCCAGCGTTTTCTGCCCTTTATCTTACACACGCTTCGCCCAAGGCACCCCCACCCTGGCTGTGGGGCTGAGCCGTGCCCTGTGGTGGGTCAGCTGGAACCGGCTGTGTCTGGCAAGGGGCAGCCCCGGCCTCTCCTCAGAGAGGCCGACCCTGCAGCCCCTCACTGCCAGCGCCTGGGCACCTGTGCCCGCTGCAACCGTAAAACAACCCCAAAAGTATCTTCTCACACAGGCAAACCGTGGTGGCACCCCTTGCGGCCCTTCCGCCCAGCAAGGAAAACTCCACTGACTCCATTATTGGTCAGCCTAACATGTCTGCCTGTGTGCTCTGACCAGCCAAGCGCAGGGGAAGAAGTATGTCCGAACATTCCCCTTGCCGCTTCTGTATCGCACCCTGAAAACACAGCGAGTGGGGCTTGGCGTGATACCAGGCAGCAGAAGACAAATTTGTGGATCCCTGCCCTGAAATAGTCGGGATCCAGAAACGGGGAGGCCTGTGGTAGAGGTGGTTTTCCGTTGATTCAGCAGGAGGCCTAGGTGACTTTACTAAACAAGCAAATAAACCCCGGGAGGTTTATTCATCTCCACAGAAATCGGCTGCAGAAATCTCCAGTTCTGCTTTTGCTTCTTTAAACATCAAACCCCAAATTCCTTTTACTAAAGGTAAAAGAGGCTGGCCTGTTTTGGGAAGGATGTCCAAATCCTTGTGGCCTGATCATACTCGGCATATCCCATTATTTTGTAATTACTCAGCTTCAAAAACAAGGAGGGAGAAGTCACTGATACTTTTTTTTAACTCATGTTGGGCCCGTGATCTCTTCTTTCTATTCCCAAATAAATAGTTCTATAAAAAAGTGAAAAATATCTACAACTGCCAGGATTTTCCTTCTGGGTTTAAAACGGAGCTGGTGCAGTCACACCTTCTGACTTGCTGTGTGCTCTCTTCTTCCTCACCAAGAGCCTTTGAAGAAGTGTCATGGCGTGTTTTCACCACTTCCACCTCCTCCTGCCTCCCCGGTAGTTACAGCCAAAGGATTTGTGGGGAAGGTGAAGGCAGCGGATAACGGTTTAACTTTCCTAAACGTGTTGGAGAAGGGGAAAGACCGATAAACTCATGCTTTGTCACAAGAAACGCCAGTTTATGTGGCCTTCTCTATTATGGCTGCTTTTGTTTATGTGGCTGCACCTTCTGGACTATTTTGGAAGGTATGAAAAAGGCTGATTGCTGTTGTTCTAGGATAGATTTTTAATTTGGGGAAGAAAGAGCAACAACAACAACAAAAAGGATTCAGAGCAGTGTGTGACTTAGTTTGAAGCCTAAACTCCAGCCCCATCTCTAGCATTGACTGACTGATCCCTCCTCTGATCGGCAGTCTTTCTTAACCTTTGAAATAGATAGTGAGTGGCGTCATAATATTTTTATTAGGAACAAGCAAAGACATAACACTTTGTAAGGGCCAATTCATTTTTCTAATTATAAAAGATAGGCAAGAGGAAGGCTCTGTTCAGTGCAATTAGTGGTTAGTCATTCTTTCAGAATGAGGAAATCATGCTTGCAGCCTTTAAAAGTCATCGTCTTGAACTACAGAAAAAGTGGTAATACTTAAATTTAAGAAGACATAAATGCTAAATGTTTTACTATTGGATGTGAAGCAATAAATCTTTAATTAAATATACTTTATACCACTTAATAAGCATCCAAATTGCTGACAATCAAGAGCATTCAGAGCCCATAAATTAATTTACCTCTTAATTTAATCAGTGATGTAAAAGCTAAAATATCTGCTGAATATGGCAACTAAAACTTAAAGGGATAGAAACAACGAAGTTAAACCAAGCAAAAGATTTCTTGTCCTACAACTTGTAATTTGATTTGTTTTCCTGATTCGGTAACATAATATTGTGGCATCTATACATCCTGAAGGACTTACACAAACGTGCATGTGAGAAAATGCAATCATTGTCTCCTATTAATAATAACAGCAACAATGGACCTTGTGGAAATCATGTACTAGTGGAGGCATTATTTTATTAATACTTTGATTCAGGTATCAAGAGAAGCAATTTCTTCTGAGGACCCAGCCAGTCTTAAAGGTTTCTACATCAAAAGAGCTTGGACTTACTAAAAGGGAAGAGATATATATAGAACAAAATAAAGAAATGTTAAAACATCTAGGGAGGTAAATAGTAAATAGATGGATTAAAGAAAAATGGAAAAAAATAGTAGCAGGCAAACACACAGTAGCAGCAGAAAACTACATTATCATGACTGAAAGTATATACTTAAAGAATATGTATGCTCTTGACTGTAGGGAGTAATCTGAAACTATAACTAATAAAAATTTGTTTTACAAAGAGGAAGTGCATGGAAGATTAAAGCTATAAACATCAGACATCATATACAGGTTTGGAAGTCAATTTGATACAAGAACAGACAAGACCTATACAAAATGACTAGATCAAAATACAAACATGATAACCTGTATTATGTCAACACCTGCAGAGCCTATTGTGGTTATGTTTGCTGTACAAAATAAAAGGTGAGAATAATTACACAGAAACAGATGGGCTGTGTTTTGATGAGCAAATGGCATGGTTTTCAGTTGTATCAGCTCAGCATGGCTGAAAAACTCCACAAAGGTTGTGTTATCACTTCTGCATATCTTAATGTGTTTGTACCCAGTGGCAGGCAATCTGGTACAAAATCCTGCTGCAGACAGTGCCTGTGGGTGCTGTCTTGAAATAACCCAGCGCAGGTAAACCCCACACAGGGGTTACAGAGTGACTTCACTTAACTTCATTAGGGTAAATTTCCCAGGTTTTTGTTCACTAAGAGTATAATAAAGACTCATTAATGATGATTCATAAATAGTATCTTTTTATTTCTTGGAGACAAGGCTTGTTGTGTAACATCAGCTCAGAGAAAACAGACTCCCAGCGACTGAGAAGCCATCGGCCTAACACTGCCATTTTGGTAACGGCTGAGAAAATATAAGGCTTAAACAGGAGGTGCAGTAGGCGCAAATGTCGCAAAATTACAATTGAAATGAAAGTAATACTGTATCTGCAACAACCCACAGTAAAATCACTAGTGTTACCTTTATTTATGTATTTATGCACATATGAAGAGAAATTTGCCTACTAACACAAGGAAATATAGTAGATCTACAGTTTTGACCAAGGAAAAGGATAAGAGTATGTCTGCCTTGATGAAGGATAAGACTTCAATGAAAGAAGAAAAGGAAGGATTACACCATGTCATTCTAAAATTTTGCGCTATTGGATTTCCTGATACTGTTACTGGTGGGGCAGAGAAGCTAATGAAAACCTACTCAGAAGTCATTAGTTGAGGCAGAAGCTTTACCTGGACGTGGTAGTAGATACTGCGTGTGAGTACAACTGACAATGTTGGACAAATATGGCCAAGAAGGGGAACTCGCCTCATTGTGGCTTTCAAAAATTCTCCCAATTATTGAAGAATCACAAAAAATCTGTCTCAGATGCCCTGGAGGTGAATACAACCCTCTTTTTCTGTGTTGGCAGATCCTTGAACTGAAACAGGTCAAGATTTTTACCCGAGATGGGAGGTGGGGAAAAAAAGTGTTTCTGGAAAAGCACAACACGATCTAACAAAGGTTTGGTAACCAAACTAGTGCATCTCCCAGACCTTCTTTGGAACAGACGCCACGTGAAAAACTTCAGAGCAGCTGGTTGACTTGTGAACAAGCTGGGTGAGAAGGGAAGGGAAAGCAGGGTGCAGGGTGCTCGGCGGGCTGCGCCAGCCCTCTGCAATGGGAGGAACCTCCCTGCACGCTGCAGTAAAGTCTCCCCTCGAGTCAGGGCTTCCCTACCACCAGCAGAAGAGCAATTTGGTGGTGATGGGGAGGGTGCTTATCAGGTATCCAAACTACCTCTGGATGTCTGGCAGTGAGTTAGTTGTCCTGGCTGATGACAGCTTCACAGGGCTGTTGTCTGGCCAACTGAATGCACCTACTGCTGAAAAGAGCTGGAGGTAACCGGATCAACATTTACCAGGTAGGCTATGTTTTGAAGTTTTAGTGGTCTTTTAGATAGCATTACAGCACACTCAGCCTGTTATTTCATCAGTGTCAAGCCTATTAGCTCATCAGTGTTATAAAAGGCAAGAATTGGCTCAGCAAGAAAATACCATCTTCACCTCAGCCATCTGCAGTAATCCTGCTTTCTTGGTCTGCTCCTCCATTTCATAATGTTTCTGGAGTTCATAGACAGTGAGTAGGCAATAGGTGCTGCTGCTAGGTTTCCTGAGTGGGAGCTGTTTGCTCTGACACCTTTGTGTTTGCACGGGACTAGCTGCAACACGTTTGTTCAACGGAGAATGAAGTCTGCGTGCGAGAAATTCAAGGGCACTGGACCAGCTACTGCCGTGCAGAGAAAGCAAACGGAGACAGCTTCTGCTTTCATCTTTCCCCCCCTGCTTTCACTAAGATGGTGGGAGGTACCTCCTGACAGCATGAGAAGAGGGCTTATCTCCCTAAGCCTGCGCTGCGCCAAGGAGCCTTTTGCGTACTGCACAGATGGTTCAAAAAGTGCTAGCATTGAGTATACAAGTGAATATTCTTTCCTGCAGAAGAAATAAAAAAAATTGTGCAGCTATAGCTGGTGCTTTTACGGTCACTAAATTAGGAACTCGCAACCATGCAAAGCCTTGGAGGACAATCATCTTCCCCACTGGGTCTGTAAATCAACCCTCGGTGCTGACAGGAAGGCTGTGAGGCATGAGAAACGGGGCTGCCTCGCAAAGGAAAGATAGCCAGGCTTCCTCTCTCCACACACACCTTCCTGTTCAAAGCCAAGCAGTCTTGGCCAACATCAGAAAAAATGTAACATTCTCACTGATCCTTTTGTGTTTTTATTAGAATAATTGTTTTTACATCAGATAAGCAGACTTCAGCCTCCATAAGTCTGGCCTAAACATGGAAATCACAGAAACATGGAAATCACAGAAACTGTGGAATCAAAATTGACATAACAACGTAGCATGAATAAATATTTTTAACAGTGCAATCAGACAATTCCTTTAGGCTCCTTCATATATATCCATAAGCAATCCAGTAGTACAGTTCAGAGATTAAATTCCTTGCTTTACAGAGCAAGTACATGAGTTACTATCTCCTCTTACCAAGGGAGATTTGAGTAGCTTCAGGAAACGTCAGACAACCTATTGTTAAAAAAATCGGTAAGGTGGGAATCAGAAGGAAAGTAAAAAGAGGAGGTAAAAACAGTTGTCTGCTGAAGAGATGACATTTTTATGTCTTTAGAACACCTGTTTTTTCAGTCATCCTGTAGCACCTGCAAAATACAATTTTCCTGAGTGAAGCATTGTCTGTTTATTAAGCAGAACTCAGCAACTGATGGGAGCAGCCATAAAGGTGACCTGGTTATAAAGGGAAAAATACTGAACAAAAGATGCCTGCTGAAATACTGACAGGGAAAACGCCTGCCAGCCTGGGAACCAGGAGCATCCTTGAGAAGCGCAGCTGGCATCTTTGAAGTGTGGCTGAGTACTGAGAAACTGGAGATATCCTGAGATACCATCGATAAGCACAAAACTAAGGAACTGTAACAGCAACTATTTATCATCTGGAAAGGTGAAAAAGAGTCTGGAAAAGGGGGGAAGCATGCTGAGAAGGTAGGAATTGGCAACTGCTATTGGCTGTTCTACCTGGAAGAAAAGGAAAGCAGTCTGGAAAAATAAAAATTATTCTGAGAAAATAGAAACCATCATTAGCTATTGGCTGTCCCAGGTGAAAAGTGGAAATTAACAGCATCCATTGCCTGCTCCAGGTGGTGATGTCCTATACCCCCTTATGTCTCTGTGATACAAAAACTACTTATTTTTTACCCAAAATTGAGCCTGTCTTTCTGAGAACTTCCCATGCACAAACCTTTTCTATGAGATCTTCTAGACAGACTGGACCCTTGCTGGGAATGCCTGGCTGACTCCAGACTCTGTGACAGGATCATCATTGAAGCGAGACTCTTATTTTATTGGGCCCCTCTGGGACCCCTTCTGAGAGCGATTGCAATTGAACCCACTTCTGGGATTCATTTGGTGAGTGCGGTACCAATAACACTTCAAATATGCATAGGTATATATTGTTGTAGAGGTTAGGAAAATATGAACATCTTTGAACCATTTTTGCTAATAATGTTAATGAAATACCCACTGTTTATTGCATGTATTAAAATATTTTTATACCCTCTGCTTGTTCTGCCACAGCAATTACATGGCTCTGTTCCTAGGTCTGTGCTGACATCCTCCATTACGCAGCTTCCAGACAAAGCTGTTTTGACAAGCAAGACAGAGCACGGTAGCAAAAATCTTGTTCCCAACCTTCATGGTAGTCAGCAGGATGCATCGTCTTTGGGTGCTGTGCTCCTTGTGCCAGGGCCTGCAGAGAGATTTTAAACAGCGAGAACCGGCCAAACGCAGCCGTGGGAGTTTGTGCCCTGGGAGCATCCTTGTCATAAATGTGCTCAGGTGTGTGTGGGGAGTTCTGTACATGGCTTTGGATATGGCATGTGGAATTTGTCCTTTAACAGAGTTATCTGGCTTTTGGATTTATCTTCAGAGTTCAGAATGGTTGTTTTGACTGTCAACCTCTAGGAGATCAATAACATGAATACATTTAGAAATCTGTACAGAGTAAACACTGCCAAGGTGCCCAAAATGAAAATCTGCAGTGCTGTGCATCCTTGAAGTGCAACATCTGTGACGCATTTATTGTTTTTTTAAATTAGTAGTTAGCTGCTGATCTGTTAACAGGATGAGGTTTTTCAGATCTTAGCAGTAGCTGGAATCTGGCTGTGCTGATGATAAAATTTTTCAAATATTTATTCAATAGGTTAAGCCTGGCTTGACTCTTGATTGTATTGCATTCTCTAATTCTGCTGTACCCTTTCTGAATGGATGATGTTAGTTGATGCAGTGATGTAACATTTTTATTTTACTTCCACTCCTGTCCCAATAACTCCTAACAATTCTCTTTGCCTTTTTGACTGATAATGAGAATCAAACTGATGGTTTTTTCAAAGACCTAGCCACACTGACTCCCATATTGCCTTCCCTAGTGCTATATTAGTCCAGCACTGCATAGATACTTAACGGTTATGCTTCCATGAGGCCACTATTCTGCAATATGTCCTTGTTTTGGTCTATCAGATAAAAGCTTATATGATGGGCTGCGAAACAGGAACAAGTCAGGGAGGAAACTTTTTACTGGAGCAAATTTTCCATTGCATCTCAGCAGCTTTCGCTTCTTCACTGACCCCTGGGTGATAAAACTAGGGAAGAAATAAACTATGTTCCATGCATCTCTCCTCTTGATCTAGCTACTGCATTTCAGTACAGAGCTTTCACAACTAGAGAATAAGTACCTTGTGCTTTTGCTTTTGAGAAAAATCCTACCTTATTGATGTCTGTCTTTTGGGGATGCCCATAAGCACAGGGAAAGGGTCAGGTCTGTGAAAACCGGGGAAGCAGGTTTTGGATCAGGGTTGGAGAAATACCCTTCTGCAAGGAACAGATTACAACTTGCCACTGCAGGGCTGTTGCCTTCCTGGTCTTTGGAGAGTGGAAGAACCATTATTCTCATCTTTCCTTCTTTTACAGAAAAGCAACTGGTAAAGTAACAGGGATCATTCACACTGTATGTGTGATGGGTTTTCCACAGACCACCTGCTCCACTGATTTGCAGTCTGGGATAGATAGTTAAAACTTACCCATCTGTCTAAAAGTTCTCCCACATCTGGGTGGCTTAGCTGGGCAGTAGACATGCTCCATATTGTAGTATTATCTGCCGTTACAAAACATCCTGGGGAGAACATGGGCACTGAGTGAAGTGCAATGTTTTTGATTTTGTTGCAAGGAAGGGAGTTTGTCAGGACTGTAAGGTCAGGCTGGCAAAGAAAATAACTTTCTGTGGTAGGCTTCTGTTAATAAACTTTGCGTGCTTTCTCTCCTCCTGAGAATGAGGCAGGGAAAAAAAAGGGACCCTTTTTGTTATAGCTATTTGAAATCTAATTTGCCAGGCCAAAAGACAGTCTGAATGACCTAACAGTTTGAAGGACCGAGGTGAAGTACAAATAGTAGAGGATCCAATAATTCTGTTTCAATGGATCAGCTTCTCAGGCAGTATCCTTCGGTTGAGACTTTTCGGATAAGTAAAGTAAACTAAGTTGAAAACAAAATGCTGCTTTCTAAGATGTGGTTTTCACAATGTAGTTTTGGTCTGGTAGGAGCTTGGTAGCTTTTTTTGTCTGCTTGAGGCCTACTGAGCTGCATGTACTGTACTCTCACAAAGCTCAGTTCCTTGCAGCTCTGAGAATAAAATACTGCAGTTTCTCCTATCGACCGACTGAAATAAAATAATCTATGATGCATGAACAAGTCTAAATGAAATAATAATACCCTTAGCAGTGAAAACTGGATTGATAATACAATAATTGAGCAGATTTATTGCCATCTCCTTGGACTAGCCTGCTGAAACAGCCTGCTACTTTATTTAATCTCATATCAGAGGAATTACTGGCTGGTAATCCATCGTTAAACATCATTTAGAATGATGGATGAAAATGTCAGCTTTTCCAGCATAATCAATCCATATCTCATTAACAGATACTATTTATGATTCTTATAATGGGACCTGCAGGGGTTTCCAGGGGGAAATAGAGACATCAGCTGTTGTTGAAATGAGATATACTGTAGCTTATGAGTTAATAACTGCATATAAAAAAATACTTGCCCACAGTATCGATTGTCCTTTACCATTTTACAAATGAATTGAGTGCCTTGGCTTTCCCTCTTGCTGTGTATGGCAGCTCTTCCCTTTATTCATTTCGTTCCCTCTATCCATTTTGTTACTAATAATTCAGTGAGAAAAATATTAAAAAGCATATAAGAAAGACCATTCTGCAAATTATTTCTAAGACATAGTGTGGGGAAAAGCCCTTGAACGTAAAGTAATAAGAAACCCTTTACTGCTCTGTTGCTGTTTGCTAAGGACTTTGGGCACTTTTTCCCCCCTCAGTCCCTATGCAGACAAAACTACAGCACAGCTGCATTTTAAGGATACTTTCTACTGTGTGCTGCCTCAAAGATGAATGAAAAGGAAACCTTGATTCATGGACTTAATGCAGCTGATGGTGCAGCAGTAGTCATGGTCACAATGTCAACTGTTGCCTCGGTTAAACTACATTTGAGAATCATTTTATGCTTCAGCTCATAAACATCAATAAAGGAAAATGTGTAGTAAATGACTGTCTAGAGTACAAAAGACCAACTCATATTTCAGATGAAAATGAAGACAAATTTAGCTTTGATTTGCCTGTAGAATTCCCATTAACTGCACCACTGGCAGAAGGGAGTTGGATCAATAGTTGGCTGGCCACAGGAAACAGTTTCTGTCTGTTCAGCAGCCAATGCAAAAGAAAAACTGTCAAAGTGTGATCTTTATCAGGTCATCCTCATTACACCGGACCAATGATAAATGTATATGCTGGTCAGCTAGGCGTGCTTTGAATTCCTGGTCCTATTTGTGCTCTCAGCACAATGTGCTCACAAATTATTTGTTTACAGCCATGAAACACCTTCAGTGTTAATCTCTCTTCTTCTTTTTATAGGTAATCCATAACTGGGAACTTTCTCTTAAGACTGCTTTACTCACTCAGAATTTTTAAAGAAAGGGCTGTATCAAAACTTATCTTTCTTCCTGCTGAAGACGAATCTGCTAGCACCTTTTCTGGCTGTTGTTGTTGAAGCTTGACTGAAAGATTTACTCTGTATCCTTCAGTAAGTTCTTGGAGGGTATTTCTACTTTATTATTTTCTGTGAAGGAAAAACAAACATTCTCTATGAGCTGTTAGCTTTCCAGGTGGCAACTTGTACATATGGCAAACGATATGTAAAACACAGTGATCTCATATTTTTCCCCATCCTAGACCTGCAGAGCAGAGGTATTTTACTTCTTTTCAGTGTTCTGTAATTCATATAGCTTCACCTTATTGTATGCGAGGTGAGGATCTGTATACACAAGACAGCAATTTTGGCTTGGTTGGTGCACGGTTCTTGGAAGAATAGGTTTTCAGAGCACAGCACAGATTCTGAAAATGTTACTACTTACAAATCTAAAGTAGGAGGAAAAAAATGACTTCTTCATGCAATGATGGCATAAATTACATTATCAAATCCTCTAGCCTAATCCTAAAATTAACCACATTATTTTTACACTTATTCAGAACTCTATCAGTGAGCTACTACAAAACTGGTTTTGCAGAATGTATGTCTTTAGAAATTACAACGATGTTGTCTTCAGATTAAACAAAGGTACATTTTATGGCAGCTGAAGGAGTCACACATTGGAAGGTGGAAAAGATGTCTAACTATGAACTGTTTACAATTTTAAAATTGCAGAAAACAAACATACTGAAATGTTATCAATACTTTAATATCATTGTAGCCCCATTAGTTTTAAATTATGTAAATCTTACAGATTATTATTATTATTATTATCATCATTATTATTATTACAGTACATTTCAACCTAGTGAAGTCTCAGTTTTCCCTGACACAATGTGGAGATTTGGTTGAAGAATGTCTACCCAGCTGAAGTTATGTGTGATAACACTACCACAGAGAATTATGTAGTCTAACACATAGCAAAAGGACTGCTTTTTGCATATGCTTACACTGATAAAGAGATAACGTTTTCAGCACACTTCCAGATTGGAAAAGAAGTTCATAGATTTATTAACACATTTGGCTGTAGCTGATGACTCCTACAAAATGAACTTTTTTAGGATAGTATTTCCCTTTCTGTCCAAATCTCAGTGATGAACTCCAGAACAGAAATGGGGATATATATATTATAAAAAAATGATGGAAGTCAGAAAACAATGTTGGTTTCTCTGAATAAACCAGAAAATGTGCACATACCCGGTTTAGTGCCTGTCTCTAAAATGCACAAATACATCACAAAAACTCTGAAAGTGACATTTGGCGAATTTTTCTTATTCATCTCTCTCAGGGGAGGGAAAATAGAATAAAAGGTTGTATTTTATATTATGTTCTCTCCCACACAACCACAGTTTTCTGAAAAAAAAAGATCCTTTAAGATTAATCCCTAAGGATTTGTTCAGTCAGTTTTATGGCAACTATGGGACAGATACTGCCCTTGGCAGCCCATATAAGATGGCTGTAAATATATTAGATGAGGCCATCTTGCTTAGCTAGCCCTTTTCAGTAAGGCTACCACGGGGGCCTATTTGCTTTTCCTATCAGTTAGGAAATATATCAGTAAGAGGAGATGCACAGTCTACCTTTTCTAGCAATCAGAATATTTTTCCACAAATACTCTGATTTTTTTAAAAAGAATGTTTTTCATTTCTCTGAGTTTAATTTTGACAGTACTGTAAAGACTTCTAAGCAACCTGATGATTCAGTAAAGTTGCTCCTGGCTCTTTAGTGCTATTGTGCTTTGCCAGCAAATGAGTCACTTTCAAGAAATATGCAATTGAACTTAAAAAAAAAAAAAAAGCAAGAATTTTAGTCTGATCCTTTCAGTTGAATTTTGTTTTATTTGTCTAAGCACAGGGCAAAAAAAAAAGCACCAGCAGGGTGTGGCTTTTGGAAAGAAAAATCTGGGCAGCACCGACTACAGCAAGACTATCATTAAAGCCAAATTTCATTCTGCCACAAAGAGGGGCAAGGTTTTAAATTACTACAAATTGAAAATATATGACAATCAAAAACTATACCTGAAATGAGAAAAAAGTGTTGAGAATCAGCAGGCATCAATGGCCTTTTAAAATATGTTAATATTTCACTTTCAGTGAACAAGAATTATCTGTTTAGGTAACCGAAATGCATTTTTGAGAAAAGATGGTGCTGAGAAAGAGAAGGTTTTGTGTTCATTGTTATTAAACTAGGTATAAGCTCCAAACAGAGCCACCAGATAGGGTTTTTTTGTAGTCCTAAAAAAAATGAAAAGTCAGAACTTGAAAAAGGGCCACTGAAAAAAAGCGAGGAGGAAGTAGGACAGAGGATCCAAGGAGCAGAGAGGTTGCAACATGTTTGGGGTGAGGGTGAAGTGTCTGCCAGATGCGATTAGAGAATGTGTTATTGCTTTGTGGGATGTTATTCTGTGATAAATACTTCAGGGCATTGCTATTTTTCATAATTTGCTATATGGCTTATAATTAATGCTAGGTTACTACTTTATCATTAGACTACAGAAATAAAGGCATGTCCTTCTTCTTTTATAGTAATGGCTGATGCTTTAATTAACTTCTGAAAAAGTAGATGGTAAAAGAAGAACTGGATGGTGAACTTTGAGAATACTAAACCACTGCCACAGACATATTGAGTGCACAGCTAAGACACAGATGAGTATCATTTTAAGGCACAGTTAATGTGGTACAGCTTTTATAAATATTTTACAGGTGGCTGGAGAATTTAGTAGTATTCCACTAAATAGTTGTGCTAAAATACTATTTTCTGCAGGAAGATAAACAAACAATATAGCACCCACTTTGATAATTGTATTCATTACATGCATTATCTGTATGAGCCCGTGATACTTCAGATACAGTGTAGGACGAGTGTCTTTTGCTTCACTGATTTTACAAATAAACATTCTAAGTAAAAATATTAAAAAATAAATATTTACTAGCCTTTACTTTCTATATAAATTAGTTTCTGGCTTCTTTTGCTAGGAAAAGCCAACCCTTTTTGCACTTAGTGGGTATGTAGCTTATTGTATTGAATGAAAGCACCAGTGTGCACTGGTTTATGCTAGGAACTATCAGTAGTATGGACATAATGTATTGTATTGAATGAGAGACTTCATAAATCAGTTATACCAGGGATCATACAATGCTTTTAGTGAATTTCCAAAGAGTCACAAAACCTAAAAATCAATGTATTTTTGATTAATCAACTCACAATGTCAAAGTTTTTAATTCATCCTATGTGAATCCCCAATGTGCCAAGCTAGTTTGTTTTAAAGTTGAAGTCTCCGGAATTGAATTGTGAGAGTAAGGGGACATTAAGACACCAGAGTACACTAAAGGATGATTTCTACAGAGTAAATTATGCTCGGTAGACTTTTCAGATCATTACCAGCGACAATTAGAGGAGTATCGTTCTTAACTGTGGTGGTTGACCTTGGCTGGACGCCAGGTGCCCACCAAGCCACTCTATCACTCCCCTCCTCAGCAGGACAAGGGGGGAGAAAATAAGATGGAAAAAACCTTGTGGGTCAAGATGAAGGCAGTTTAATAAAGCAAAAGCAAAGGCCATGTGCGGAAGCAAAGGAAAACAAAAGATTTATTCTCTGCTTCCCAGCAGCAGGCGATGTCCAGCCACTTCCCGGGAAGTAGGGCTTCAGTACGCATAGTGATTGCTCCAGAAGACAAACACCATAATAACGGATGTCCCCCTCCTCCTCCTTTCTCTCAGCTTTTATTGCTGAGCAGGCATCATATGGTACGGAATATCCCTTCGGTCAGCTTGGGTTCAGCTGTCCTGGCTGTGTCCCCTCCCAAGATCTTGCCCCCCCTCTAGCCTGCTGGTGGGGGGGGGAATGTTGGAGAGACAGCCTTGATGCTGTGCCAGCACTGCTCAGCAGTAGCCAAAACACTGGTGTGTTACCAACACCTTTCTAGCTACCAGTACAGAGCACAGCACTGTGAGGGCTGCTATGGGGAGAATTAAGTCCATCTCAGCTAGACCTAATACATTAACAAATCTGGTACTTGTCAGCGCAGACTGGCCGTTTGAAAATGAAAAGCAATTCTGTGGTAGGATCAATGGGAAGGAGCCTCCGGCCACATGGAGATGCACTAATTTACACTCCATAGGAGGACACAACTCCCCAGCTAGAATATTTCAAGTGAAAGAATCCAGTAGCTTTGAACAAAATTCCAGCTGAGTACAGCTGTCAGTAATTATTAATCTCATTGCAGATAAGAAACACCATGCGATCAGTAACCCATATTTCTGTCTCAGAGAGGTGTAAGTTGATGTAACTCAAGAATGAATTGCTGTGGTCTTATCATCTCCTATCTTGACTTGTTCTGTTCCTCTTGGTAAAATACAGCATACAGTGACAGTAGGGCAGACCGCAATTTCAGTTATCTGTGGAATAATGCTTTCAAATCCCATGCGAGTATTTTAATACTACACTGTTCAGGTAAAAATTACAAAATATTTCTCTCCACTACTAATTTGGCAGGACTGCTAAGGCTAACACTTGGTTTATGGTGTTGACAAAAATTTAATGCAGTGTAGCCTACTGATTTCAAGGAAGACGTTTCAAAAATATGGGAGAATAACATGCTTTCTTTGAGCCTCACCGAAAAAAAGTTATTTTTAATACATAAATCAGCTACCCATGAGCTTCCCAGAATATAAAAACATTTGACAGTAAGCATATTCCCCTACGCGTGTCTCCAAGCCAAACTTTACTTTAAACTAAAAAACAAAGAAATGCTTCTAGTACAAGGGTAGTAGCATCTGCCTCTTGCTCCTTCACGGACAAATCCCATACAATTTCATAGAAAGTATATTTTTCTGTAATTCCAATAGATTTTAATTTGGATATACACCCATGGGATAATTACAAATACATGGAGATTTTACTTTAGGTATTATATACGTTTAGATAATTTCTTATAGAGCCCTATTAAGTATACCCCTGCAAGACTTTCCATGTATTTAAAACCATAAGCAAGTGACGGCACATGCTGTGCAGCTGGTGCTGAGGAATCCTCATCCTGATAAAGACTGCACGTTCTTAGCTCCAGCCTCACAGTCAACAAGCAGGAGGTTTGCCTTGCACGTGCATTTTGCTAAGATCGAGACATAGTGAGAGTTTCAATCCTAGTGCTTTTTCACTAGCAAGCTCAGGGCATTGATTTTCCATTGCCCTCCCTACAAAGGAGGGCAGTGCAGGTATAAGCATTGCTGGTATGATTTGGTAGCACTTTTGCACTCTCTTCAGAGAATCGAGAGAAAAGCCAGTTTGAGAGAAAGAGAGGAATTTTTTACATCACCTACCAGCATATTTACGTTAAGCATAGTGTAAAGATATAAACTGGAACTATTCAATACATTTTTTATTTTATTACTGAAAACAGCATTGAAACTTGAATTTTTTTAAGAAGCTGTTGCTTGGTGACTACCATGTGCCAAAGGTTACTAGTACTGTCTGCTTCTTAAAACACTTTGGAGATATCAGAAAAGCTGAAGCCCTTAGAGATTTGAGATGCTTCCACTTGAAATTCTATCCAAATACTGATTGATTACTGGTTATTTCAACAGTGAAAACAACGTACTTATAACTTAACAAATGCCTATTCGTGAAAGGCATGTTTTAACACCGGCGTTATGAGCTAGTAATTCACAATTGCTAAGAAAGATATTTTTCAGGAAATCAAAATATCAACTTTATCTTAATAGTCAGTCCACGCTCTATTCATGGTATCTCAGATATTTTCATTTGTTTGTATTATTTCACATTGCATAAACCAACTCTGTGTTAAAACTGTTTGTGCTGTTTTTCCAGATCCTAGGAGCTCATTCTCAAGTGTTTGCTGGGTTTTTTTAAGAAAAATGGAGATAAATCCTTTCTCAGGTCGCAAAGGTCTTGGGTGCAACTCTGCTCCCCTAGGTTGGTCTGATGCTGCTACTGCACGGTCCACGGCTGGGGCAGCGTGTGGGGAAGAGGAAGGTCCCGATCCGACACAGCAACACTCCAACCAAGTACTCGGTTGTAGAGAGCCTTACTACAGGCGTAAATACTTAACAGCTAGGAACTAATGATGCCTATCATAAATCTAGTAAGATTTAGTGTTTTCTTGTGGCATTCTCTGGATACATGGGAACCTCCTCTTTCAGAGCTTAGAAATTTAGAACAATTTCTGTCTCTCATGATTGCTGAGAGGAGCTTGATAATGTTAAAACACATGCACCACAACTGCAGAAACCAGAACACAGATAAAAAAATTAATCTTTAGGTTTGTTTGTTTTTTTTTTTAGTGTTGTCATATTTTGAAGATAAATTCATGACATCTTATAATCCAAGTTGTATTCAGTAACTTCATGCTGACAGTAAGGTATGGTTAATAGAGTCAGAGGGTTATAGACATGGTAACAGGCCCACCCCTCAATACCAAGCACCTGTAAGATCATAAGATCATATGTAACATAAACTTTATCAAATGTTATCATACCTACTTTAACAGACCACCTTTTCTTAATTTAATCTGCCTCAGCATGACTAGCTGCCTTACTTTAAGTAGCATGTCATATTTTCTTTATTTGTCACACAAATAATGGAGAGATTGAATCAAACTAAACAAACCTTTGTAAAACAACACTAAGTATCGTAAATGTTACTGAGTTCATGGGAAGATTTCAGCCTTAATAAAACTAAGGGTGTGTCTATTTGAGGCAATGATTGCCAAATCCCTCTAACATCATCAAAAAAACTACAGGCAACTACATTAGGATGAGAGAAGGAAAAAAAGAGGTCTAAAGAAAATCTAGGGAATCAGCTCAGATATCATAAATGAATATTTGATCAAATGGATCCCATTCCTCACATTTACAAAAACTAATTACAGAGCACATAAAGAGATGGTGAAATGTTCTTACTTGATGCTTCGTGTCTGGTACTTTCCTTTCCTTTCCTGCTACAGATATGGTTACCACAAAAGGCTTTTTGTGCCTTTGTAACACAAGTAAGGAAATAGTGATGCAAGTAGGAAAACTTTAAGTTATGTTCATTAAAGGGTAGGTAAATTTGCTATGTATATTTCTAAATGTACTTTACAGAAGATAGTTTCTCAGTTACTCGGGGAAAATTGTCTGATATAGGACAGTATGGAAATGGAAGAGATAATAAGGTATTTCTATCATACCTTCTATGAACAAAATTCTTGAAACATTGTAATTTCTTGTGCAGTTTTGTGTCATAAAAATAACTTTTTATCTTTATGTATACATTGAAGAATACTTTCTAATAGAAAGCCTTCATCTGTCTTTACCTATCTTTGCTGAATGCACCTACCAGTTCTATTTTCCCTCAAAGAGCCATTTTAGAGAGGTTAGGATATTTGTCGTTGAAGAGTAAGGGAACAGCAGTATCCAAATTCCCTAGCTCGACTCAGAGCTGTAAGCAAAGGTAGCACCACTTTCATTTGTGTACACCATGACATCTACCCTCAAAGGATTACTTTAAATAAATCTCCAAGAAAAGTCAATCAGTTCTGACTTTCACTAAACCAGCTTGTAAGTAAGTCTTTGTGCACTGTCTCTGCTCTAACACAGTGCACTGTGATGAGCACATAGACCCCCATCTTCAATAGTTTTTAAGAAGCCTTTGCAATGATGAGTTATAGGAACCCACAAAGTCAGACATTACAGAATGGAAGAGGAAGTTACACACACCTCTACAGTGCTCTGTATGAAACCACCGTATGCAGCTTCTCTTCCTGAAAATATTCTGCATATTAGGAGCGCAATATATGAAAACCTGTTAATGTATAACTTAACAGAAGCCTTGCCATCAACACAAATCTAGACAGGAATTCAACCCAGGAGATCATCCTTATGTCCAAGCATTTGCAGGAACAGGATACTGGGTAAGAGCTGTGTTACTCTCTCTCACAGTAATGTGGAATGAATACTTTTGTTCTTGGTCAGAATCTTTAATGTAAGAAAGTCTCATGGGCATGTCGTATACTTCCAGTCTTCCAGGCATTCAAAGTAAGTTTTAAGTATTGCTTTTCCGTTCTTGCCTTTCAGAACCTGCTTGATAGTTACCAGATGCTAAGACACTGGTAACATGCTGTCGTGGTTTAACCCCAGCCGGCAACTAGGCACCGCACAGCCACTCGCTCACTCCCCCCGGGTGGGATGGGGGAGAGAATCAGAAGGGTAAAAGTGAGAAAACTCGTGGGTTGAGATAAAGACAGTTTAATAGGGAAGGCAAAAGCCGTGTGCACAAGCAAAGCAAAACAAGGAATTCCTTCCCCACTTCCCATGGGCAGGCAGGTGTTCAGCCATCTCCAGGAAAGCAGGGCTCCATCACGCCTAACGGTGACTCGGGAAGACAAACGCCATCACTCCGAACGTCCCCCCTTCCTTCTTCTTCCCCCAGCTCTATACGCTGAGCATGATGTTGCATGGCATGGAATATCATATATATGGTCAGTTGAGGTCAACTGTCCCGGCTGTGTCCCCTCCCAACTCCTTGTGCCCCCCCAGCCTCCTCGCTGGTGGGGTGGGGTGAGAAGCAGAACAGCCCTTGGCTCTGGGTAAGCTCTGCTCAGCAACAGCGAACACATCCCTGTGTCATCAGCACTGTTCTCAGCACAAATCCAAACCATAGCCCCATATCAGGTACTAGGAAGAAAATTAACTCAGCCAAAACCAGTACATACAGTCTTGCCGAGTTTATAAGATATTTAGAAAAATGCATGTAATTGTAGCAGTTTAAAAGCCTTGACTGTTACTGTAAGTACCACTCTTGGGCTAAATCTGGTAAGGCTTTTTCAAAATAAATATTTTGAGCAGGCCCTGCAGTGGAGTGCATCATTCTGATTAATTTATGCAATAATGAGGCAGCCTTTTTAATTGATAGTGATTAACGAACTTTCTAAATCTGTACAGCTTCAGCAGGCTTAAGCTTCCAATAAATACCAGTGTCTATTTTTACACCACAGCTTCCATTTAACAGAACAGGAAATACCTCAGCCTGAAGCTGCTGGTGCTGTAAACACCAACAGTGCACCTACAGTGCAGCAGGAGTGTCTGCCCACATCATTTTTTATCTGACCTGCTCCAACCAGAAAGCAAAACCTAAGTATTTTTATCACAGCATTATCTAGAAATCAACAATTTACCTGTTGCTACAGTCTTGACCCAAACTTATCTTAAGATCAGTGATTAACCAGACAAGAAGTGAGGGTGAGTAGAAGTAAGTTTAACTTTACCCTTTCATTTTCTGCCATCTGATTATGACCACTGCTTGTTTTGTTTTTAAATTTGATTAAAGAATGCTTGTGTACAGTACAGCAACTTTACCAGTTTCCTAGCACAAGCTCTGGAAATTTGAAAATTAAATATATACAAATTACATGACACCATGATGGTCTCAGCTGGAGCTGTGTGTAAATGCACTGGAAAGTGCAGGGGGGAACTGGTATAACACTGGTGTAAAAGGCAGGAGAATTACAGCTTTTTGTTTAAAGTACTTTCATATTCTGACCATAGCCTTGTCTCCTCATACCTGCTCTGCATCACCTCTTTTTCTGAGCAAACTTGGGTTGTCATCAGCCACATGAGCAGGGCTCTCTTCAGAGCTGGATCAGAGCCTTCTCCAGCTGTTTTGAATAGGACTGAGCTTCCAGTCTCCCTGGGCAAATTTTTCCACTGTGTAACCACTCTTAACATGGTGAAATTCTAGCTTAATCCGTGTGGAATTTCCCTTGCTGCAACTTGTGTCCGTTGTTTGTCCTATCACTGTGCAGCTGGTTTTGGCAAGGGATCGAGTTGTTGGGATAAAAATAATCTCAATAAAAGCTAAAGAGTAGCAGCTTCCAAAGGAAGAAATCTGATAAAATTAAAGTGTGATAGACACCTCAAACTGGGTGATCTGACCTAATAAATTATTAGCAGGGAATAATTAATCCTCATGTGTTTTTTTATTGGTAAGGCATTGCCTTTTTGTCAAGATTAGTGGATTATAAATTATTTGTGCTACACAACATAAATGATCCAACCTACTAATAAGTCTTTGGAAAGATATGCTAAAACGGAACTGCATTAAAAAAAGTGCCAACAGAAAATTAGGCATAATTAATGGGAACACATAAGTAAACCAGAGACAGAGGGAAAAGGACATTCTCTCCATTGATCATTTTGAGGATTAATTGCTGATATGCTTTAAGGGCATATGAACTATTACTGTTTTTATAAGGACCATTTCACAGAAGATGAAATCCATGTATGTGTATTGCAATTTATTGCCAGAAGATAATGACACTGTTCACATACCTCTAATCAGTCATAGTTTTGAAGACTAGAAGATAGAGCTTAAAATGTAATATACAACAAAGGCTTGTTAAAGTCTGCCAGTAAGATAAATATATACATATTTTTTTACTGATATTCAACTACTCTCTCATCTCTGCATGTTTATAGTAAAATGGCCCAGGACAAGCCACACTGAAAGTCAGGAGGTGGGCAACAGCACTACTACTGTTTTCCAGGGGTTAGGGCCTTGGAGATGCAGGAAAATATTTTTCACATCTCATTCACATTATGGAAAAAGTGAGTAGAGTTACACAGTGGACAAACACTCTGGTCTTCTCCATTTCCCAAGATATATAAGGGTTCCTTGGGTCTCACAGTGCTGCCTCCAGGGTGTGTAGCTATGTCTGGTTTTCACAGACTTACAGAAACTTTCAAAGGCTTTCACTATTAATCAGGAATGTAAATATGAAGCTTTATTGCTCAGTCTTTTAAACAATATATTAGATAGTAAAGAGAAAAATTATTTTGTTCACAAAGTCCTCTCTTCTGGGCAGAAGCAGAGAAAGAAGATCCATTCATTAGAAATATCCTTGTAAGAATGATATCTTACAGTGGTCTTTTTAAACTGAATGCAAGGTACATCAGAGCTTCTCTATTTGAGTAGTTCTGGTTCTTTGATCTTTCAGTTATATTTAACAGATTGAAAAGAGAGCAAAATAAAATTTGAGAGGTGATGCTGATGCACAGTAGCAATTATTAAAAAAGTGCAGCTCTTCCAAAAAAAAGAAGTCTGGAGTCTCCTCTCCTCACCTTAGGGAGCAGATTATTGTAACGCAGATTTTCTGGAGAACCTCAAGATTTCTGTCTTCCACAGGCTCCACTGTAATTAGAGAAAACCAAAGCGGAGTACTTTAAAGCTTGAAAGGAAAGCTGTCACCTGAAGTTTGCATGCCTACAAGAGAATAAATAATGGCCTGCATAGGAAGAAAATGTTTCATCATCAAGTTGCTTATATTAGCAGGTGAAAGATTCCTCTCAAATGCTTGGAGAATTCAGAGCCATATTCACCAGTGCTGTATTTGGTGAGCTGCAGAGTCTTTATGTGTTATCACTGGATAAGCTGAACTCAAAATCTGTTTGCTAATCAATTGCTCAAAATTAGTTGGGGTTGCTGCAGTTGCTTTTCAGGTTTCTCATGGCAGCAGGGCAGCTGCATGGAGCTGGTTGGTGTCACACACCCCTCACAAGGCAGTTAGCAAGGAAAGAGTCTGAAAAACCTGTTTATGTCCCTAAAGGAGATTACTTGTGAGTTAATGACAACCTCGCTTTCACTCACAACATTGAACTCATAATCATCTGTAAATGTAGTTCAGCATGCCCCAAATATATTATTTCTCTTTTCAGTTTGTGAGAAGATAGCAAATTTGTGTCCCATACAAGACATCTGAAGTCCATCTAGGAAAAAAACCCCTGTAGGTACTACTTCAGCTCTGCCTTATTCCTATAGCTTGCTATACTCGTGACATAAACCATATAAAAGAATACCACGTCCAAATTATTTCTGTGTTTTTTGCCCTCCAGTGGCTAGGATAGGAAAAAAGCATGAAGCTGTGAGATGCTTCATGAGCCAATTGCTTATGCATGAAGCATTACTGTCCCCAGAACAGCTACTTAAAAAAGCTATATTGCTGAATTGTGATTTGCACATGAATGCAAAGAAGGGGAAGCTATTAATTGGAAAAAAAAAAACAGTGCCGAAGTAGTAAGCAATAAGAACAATGCTTCCATTTAACTTTTAGTACAAAAGATGTGATATGACAACAAAATTCAAAATCTATTTGTGTACCTGACCCAATTAAGAGTAGTTTGCCTCTCACAAGTTAACTCCTTTAGTCTGTTCCACATGGATCAGGACCGTGGATGTGGGCATAGTAAAAGAGTTTCCAAAAATATGGGTAGTTTCAAGTTTAAATCTTGAGTTGTCCCTGGTTTTATGATAGATTAACTGCTGATGCTCTTTCTTATCCATTTTGGCTTAAATTTGCATGCTTCAAACAGAGATGAGAAGTCTAATTTCAAAAATTCCTAGAAGAACTAGCAACTTCAGAGAAAACACATTTTAAAAGAAGCACAGCATACCCAGTCTGACAATATTTAATAGACCGCATCACTTCTCTAATTTGCAAAAGGCACTGTCCCTTACAACTCTTGCTCCAAACTGCTCAGTTTTGGTATACACCTGCCCACTCTCTAAATAATGTTCTCTCCTCTCCCTACTCATTCAGAAATAGTTGCCAACATTAAGAAACTGAGTTGTTTATCATACAGACTTTATAAACCCACCTCATTATCCTCCCATATTGTTCTACAACTTCCAAGTCCTAAACTGCACTAGTATCCACCGATTGTAAATCCTAGTGTCTGACACAAGTAGCTCTGTTAAAGAGACACAAGATTAAGAAAGACTTAAAAGGGAAATATGTAGAGAAAACCTCTTGCTGTTGATAATGATAAAAAAAGTATTTATATCTGGTGGCACCAACTACTACCTAGCAGGGAAGTGGAATATCATGAAACTCGTAATTTCAAGTCCCACCAGTGAACAACGTTGATGATTTTAAACACGAGAAGTGCCCACTAGATATAAATCCCAGCTACCTCCCAAATCACAAGTACTTTGGATGGGTTAAACCTGAGCTACTACTCCATGCTACAAAGTTTGTACTTCTGGTTTTGCTCCTCTGACTCCTTACTTTTCACAAGTGTTCATTTGGTTACTTACAGAAGCGTATCACTTACCTAAGAGGGTTTGGGTTTTTTTCTTTTTCCTTTTTTATCATGTTTATTCATATAGACCCGCATCTGTTCTTTGTGAGACAGTTTTGTAGAAACATTAATTAGGACTTCTGATATAATACTAAAACACTAGCCTACTTTGTATATGTAAACTAGTTTCATGTTATTTGTGCTTTTAGATATAACCCAGTTTTGCTTCTTCTTACCCTTACTAGCTTAAAGCACCTGATAATCATTCTACAATTTTTGTACATCTTACTCCTGTCAAGAGTTCTTGTCCTCACAAGGCCATCCTCATAACCTCACGCTCAGCAGCATTCAGAACAAAGAGAGCCGCAGAGCTCGAAGTGCTCTCTTCCAGAAGAAATGGTGTAAGGAAGCAGGATTGCTTTAAAATATGTTGTCCTCCTAAACCACATGATGCATTCAGAGAATTAAATTTTCAACAAGTCATTTGCTGATAGCCCCTCTGGGAGTGCCACTCCTCCAGCTTAAGTTTCTTGTGGTTCCACAGATATTTATAGGGTGGGGCTTTGTTTTGGAAAGATGCTACATGGAAGCATTTCTGTTTGTCTGTCTTCACCAACATTTGTTCTCACTGAACAAGGTCAGAAATAACATCAGGACACCAGTATCTGGAAAAAGTGCACTAACAAGATAAACATGGACTTGGTGTCATTTTGTCCCTTGATCCCTTTCCTGTTATCTCAAGTGGTCCTTTTCTATGGATGAATACTATACCAAGTGACAATTACAGCCTGAATTGCTGTCTTCTGAAGTGAAAATGGAGCAGGCTTTATGCCATCTGTAAAACACCATATGCAGTCCACTTTGTGAAATGACTCCTACTTATGCAAGGTCAGGTGCAAAAGCAGCTATTTGATCAAACTGGTCCTGCTGTGTAAGATAGCTGTCAGTGAATGGAGAGAAGACAGAATTGCATTTTTACTGATTATTAAGCATTAATAGAAAGTCCACTTGATTAGAAGTGGGACTGCTTTATTATACATGATCATTACAGTTTATAGGGGTTTTTTTAGTTCCTTCCTTCAACTTGATTTCTCTGATGATAGAATGCAAATGAGTACTCTGATGGCTCCACGCCAGTTACCTTCTTTCCCAGTCACTTCCCTTGTCTGACCTTGACCTATAGATAGGCATCTAATGATAATGGGGCTTGTGATAGCAGAAACTGCAAAACGGGATCTTCCCAGTGTCCTGAAGCCAGAGTGTTACTTGTTAGCTAATGGTTAGAATGGAATGGTGATAGTGATGGGTGGAAAAATCTGAGATTTTGCATTTCTGTTAGCTTGAAATAAGAAGAAAAATCTGCACTAGAAGTATCTGTGATCTTGCAAAGTTTCTTGGGTTCTGCAAAGGGTGCCTTTGTGAAATTACAGTAAAAATTTAGTCAAATATTTTTGTCCACATATCTAACATCCATTAATGTCTCAGTTGTGTAAATATGGAAAACATTCTTTCTAGAAAAAAAACCCCAATCATAAGCTCATATTTTTCTTTTCCCCAATATAATTTTATTAAAAGAAACCCTTTATGCAAAGCAGGGAGTCAAATTTTGCCATAGGTACAATCACCCACTGAAATACATTGATGGAAGGAAAAATTAAGGGCAGACTTCGACCTGTCTGTAAAACAGCTTTTCTTCTAGCAAGCCAATAAAGTGAAGTGTGTAGTCAGTTATGGTCAAAGTAAACCCTTCACTCTGCATAATGTCTCACATAACTTCCCAGGTAGGAAAAGTCATAAGGCTCTGGTACACATTATTTTGACCATGCAAACTGTAATTGTTGATATGCTGGTGCAACTTGACACTTTCAGTAAGCTTTTGGTGCATGACTGCAGTAACTTCACTTTCCACATTGAAGTTTATGATCTGCTCCTCATTTCCCTACCAAAAAATTGTCATCACATATATAGCTAGCATACAGACGATTCCAGTCTTAGGCATTAGTCATTTGAATGACATCCATCACTGTTTTAATACACTGAAATAATTGATGACAAAACTGGCATGATAAAACATGTGTCTGCCTGGAAGGGGTGGTGAACACCATCTGCCTGTTTTCAGCCAGTATGGTACTACTGCACGGGTACCCTGAAGGCCTGAATTCAGCAAAAACATTCTAACTTTGAAATGAATCTTAGAAATCAGAATCTTGCCATTATTTAAGACAAAGCTTTACCTACCCATCAGAATGTCGTGCTTTCCACCTAAATATTTGCATGAAATGTAAAGTACACTCTGGATCCCTACTGCATCAATACCGTTTTGATTTGTTATCTATTACACTTGCAAGTCACTACCTGCTGGATCTCCCCTTTGTTAAATAGGCTCATATGTATGGTTCCCACATGTGAATTATATCTAAGAGCAGATATTATCCCTCTAAAGGGAAGTCTGCATTCTAAAAGAAGCAACCAACCTCCTCATGCTTATCCGAAACCAGAGTGTTTACCTGGAGGAGTTACACCAGGCCCTGTATTCCAGTGCGCACTCTTTGGCTACAAGATTATGTTGGTCACCGTCCCATTTAGGGAAGCTTTAGGTCATTTTTGACAGACTGGTACCTACCATGCATCCTTTATTTTGAGAAATATCTCTTTTGACTTCAGAGGGAATTCTTCCCTGAATAAAAGCACAAAGATCAGACCAGTAAGGTCTAGGAAATATGAATACAACACTGAGGCTCCTATGAGGTCCCAGTACAGCACAGTATGTAGCATTAATTAGTACTGCTTGTATAGCAGACAAAATAAAAAAATCAAAGAAGGGGGGAGTCAATTTAAATCAATTATCAGATACTATTTATCCTTTTGGAGCAAGAAAATTCTGTCAGCCAATGTATGTTATTCAACCCAATACGAAAAGTTTTGGTTGGTTTTGGCTTATTCTCTTCACTTATTTTAGCAACAAAGATATCTAATGTAATTTTTAAAAGTTATATTTAGAAGTCAAACAAAGTATTTGGACATTATTTTCTGCTTCAGCTGAAAGTACTTCCAGTTTGGTAAACATTTTTCAACAGTTTTCCATTTCCTCAAAATCTTTATTTCCCTTGGTAAATAAATTGGTTATTGACACATTTCTGCCCAACTCCAAGTAGTACATCAAGCCAAGTTACAAATATGCAGGTAGTTTTATTCTTAGAACACTAATGAATTCAAATAAGAAACATGATCAGAAAATAAAAGTCTTATTTGATATAAAAAACAGTGCAGAGTTTCACTTCAAGCATTTTATGGTCAGAATGCTCTGCTTCCTTGCAAAGAAAAGGTATTTTGACTTTCTAAATATGCTGTCATATCTGAGTAGGATAAAACCAGTGGAACAAATCGCACAACCACATACATGATTTTTACTCAGGGTTCCAGTCCTTAGTACCAGAAATAACAGCGTTCCAGAAATAACAAAAACCCATTAAAATGTCATTCTTCCTCTGGCTCTATGGTACATCTCAAGTTCTCAAGCTATACTTTTCAACTACAAGCACATACCACAGATATTACTTTGGTGCTTGTTAATACCATCAGCATCTAAAACCATTTTTGAGTGATGCAGCGTGCAAGAAGCATGCATAATTTCAAAGACTCATGAGGAGAGAGTCAGGAACTGTTGTAGGTCCTGGGAAAACCCAAATGAATATTCATCCTCCCTTTCTCCCCACTGGCTTCCCTCAGGCATCGCTCCCTTCCCCATCCTACGCTCCATCCCTTCCAGTTACCAGAGGTGCCTCCAGCCACCAGCGCCAAGTGGGCTTGCTGGATTGCAGGAGGAAAACTGTCCCAGCTTCTGTGCCTGCAGGGGGTCCTACAGATTGCTATCCTTAGCTGACTATGAATATTTATCCATTTCTAGTGGTGGGGATTCAGATTCTATAGGAATATGGCTGTATTCAGACAGCACATTTGGGGAAATTTTAATAAACCAAGAGCCTGTATTTCCTCAGCAAGAAAAAACAGAGGAGAAAGTGGCCACATAACACAAAAATAAGGAATTATCTTGAGAATTTATGCATCTGTGCACAGAAACCGCCATACAACCAGTACATAGAGATAATAAAAAATATTACTTACAGTCTTCGATATCTATGTACTTTCAGATTTTTATAAGTCACCAACAAGAGGATAGTTTCCCAGGAGCCCTGCTTCTGCAACACATGCCGTGACAGAAAATTCCTCTGTATCCCTTAAGGACCTAAGCTGTGCGTAATGAAAAATATTTCTTAAGTGCAGAGCTCTGACCTACCTTGCGGCTGTTTTATGGGTCGTTTGTGCCTACACAAATTTGCCCTTTTAGTGCTGTACCTGGTTGCAGGTCTTTTTTAAGAGAATATTATCAGTTTGCTAACTGAGAATGAGAAGAAATTTTGTGGGAGGAGGACATCTAGTGATCTGACACGTATTTACATGCTTATCTGTTAGCAAGTTACAGGATTTTTTGAAGAGTGGCAAAGAGGGGGCAGGTATGCAGTTTATTTTGCTATGAAGTAGTAGTCTTGGGGTGTTGCTAAGACAACATCCAAAACAGCAGCTATTTAAACACTTAATTCTCAAATCAAGCTCTTTTTGAAATTAAATGTTGCAAAGATTTAGTGATTATTGCTACACTTCTCAGCTACATCTATGCCATGTCCCAATCTGTATTTTACTGACATTAATGACCGCTTACACAATTCTTGCAGAGTAGCCATTAAAATACTGATATATTTAATCTCAAAAGCTCCCCATTGAACTACACAACTGCTCACCATAGCAACTTCTTTGAAATA
The DNA here is from genome assembly GCF_026419915.1 of Harpia harpyja. Classification (NCBI taxonomy): domain Eukaryota; kingdom Metazoa; phylum Chordata; class Aves; order Accipitriformes; family Accipitridae; genus Harpia; species Harpia harpyja. Next base: position 11,454,211 of record NC_068944.1, read on the forward strand.
GTGACAGTTCTTTTAAAATTCCTTTAAAAATACTTCTTTTTAAAAAATTCTCCTGAAAGTATGATTTATTACATCTCAGCCTGATGAAAATTATAGTAGTTATTCAGCATTGTAACTCCCCTGAACTAGGTTTTAACAGAGAAACACTGGGAATTTGTAACTATAAAAACCTCAGATAAATAACAGTAATGACCCATGACACAGAGCAGTCATTGTTCTTGAACTGCATATCATTTGGAGACAAAAATGCCAGATTTCACTAATATAAAATAAGTGTCAGTAACAGAGACATGTGAAACCATTACCATCTCCATTTATACCCTCTTCAGAGATATCAAAATATCACATTCATATTTTAAAAAATAAAACAGATATAAACCAGATGTTAAAATATTAAAATAATTAAGGAAAGCAGTCAACCTATTAACCACTGTCAACATAAAATATATTCTAAAAAATGTTGGTTTAAAAAGGACCTGTATATTTTCATAGCCATAGAGAAAGTCTAAGAAGACATGCATTTGCTTATATACACTTGTCTGTTGTTTTGTAATGCAGGGGCTAAAACTAACTGCACTAGTAAATCTGTATGTGCTCCACGAACATACTTTTTTCCTACTGGACTAGCAGTATGATTAATATGTCCCGTAAAATCTCATTCCACGATTGATCCAGCAGGATTATCTCACCAGGATATTGTCAAAAATGCTCTTGCATTGTGGAGGAAATAGGGGTTGATCAATGAGGTTGCTCCCATCGATGAGATGTATAACAAAGAACACTCGCAGGAGATGTAGCATCTGATTCAGGCTTTTGTATGTGTGTTTGTGGGAGAATATCTCTGTAGTTCATATTATTAACCTCTGATAGACTGGATTTCTCCCGCATGACTTCAACTTGGAAGAAAACTTGCTAATAACATGCAGCTTTTCATGGCTGTGTTTGCACTGAACTGGTAACTGCCTGGGTTGAAGCTCCGTGTGTACGTTACAGGCAAACACCAAAATAAGCGATTCTCAAAGTCACAGGGCACGTGCAGAGGGCTTAAAAAATCTGTTCAAACCATATTAAGAAATCACATCCTTGATTCTGGACTGAAAGTCACCCATTAATACTAGAGCAAACCCTAAACTCAGAACGGACTTTTTAAAGAACAGCTTATATTGGTAAATCCAATATAGCATGGAAATTCTAAACCTGCTTTGACTTTGAGAGGGATCAGTCCTGCCCTACATGATCTTAGACTTGTTTTACCGTATGATCCTTTTAGGTGGCATCCTCTCATCTTCCCCACAGACACAAATATTCCTCAGAAGATCTGATTTTTCTGGGAAGGTAACAGCAGATGATAGCAGATAATAGAGCAAAGCACTTCTTAAGGCAGTTCTCCTTTTTATCTCACTGTCTTCCCCATTCCTGAAGTAATGCTAACTAGTGTAACCTCCTCTGTAAAACCACTGCTCTCTCTGCTGAAACGTGTTATTGAGGGCTGGAAGGAGCAGCAGAGATCCTCTCCTGCCCTCCCCTGCCAGAGCTTTGAGGCTCTGAAGGTGCTGACCCAGAGCCAGGAGCAGAGGATTTGGGGGAAAGCAAGTCCCGGCAGGGCTGAGCTGGTTAGGCTGCCCAGTAAAAGACGGAGCAGAGCACAAAACTCATGCTCTTATGACACCATGGCAGTACTAATGACTACACTTGTGAATCAGTTTGCATTGGCTACGTATACCATGATGATAAAACAAATTAGTTTTTCAATGAGAACATACGGAAACAGTGAACTTTGGAGGCTTTGGGTAGCAGAGTGAAAAAATATGAAGTAGTTTGATTTCAACATGCTATTTATCTAATGTTTTCATTGCTTTTAATTACTGTCTTGATATTCAGGAACTTTCTATTTCCACTAATAGCAAAATTTTAACTGGAACAGAAAAATGTGTTGTACTTTATTTCAGGTCATACACTGATAAAGAATTAGGAAAGACATGTTCAGTGGAAATAAAGTTAGATAAAAATGAAACCCTTCTTTTCATGTCATTGTAGAACCCAAAGCAAGTATCCGAAGTAATTTTTAAGGAATTCAACTGAATTCTGTACTATTGCCTATTATTGCATTTCCTCAATTATTAATACCTGTATACAAAGCATGTGGCCATTTTATGTATAGAGAAAATGACTTAATCTTCTTTCATTTTAGCCAACATAGTCCACTGAAGTTGGCAGCAGCAAGAAGACTGAGTAACTTTTTTAAGGAAAAATAATGCTGGGTGCCTTTCAGCCTTATTACCATAACTTATTCTAAAACTCCATTGATTATTGAACTAAAAATTCAATTTCCCCTGCACATGGACAATTTCTTTCAGGGAGAAGTTTCTTTGTCAAGCAGAAAATTTTAATTCCAAAGTTTGCTAACCAAAATTGGCTTTGACATTGCTGTGATTATTACAGCCAAGCTTCTGATTTTTAATATTTTATATCTGACAGATTTATTTCTTCTCAAATAAAGAAAAATCCTTCTCAGAATAAAAAGATATAGCTTCCTTATATTTCCTGATTCTGAAAATTACCAGGCACCAAGCTGTGAACATAAGGAAATTGAAGACCCTCAAGGGTAACCTGAAGAACCACAATGGTGAGGAATTGTGATATAGTGGTTCAGGCAATTTCATTGCAGCTGCTTGGCACTAGAAAAATGAGAAATGGGTTTGCTGTTACTAAATATAATGAATTCCCTTTCTGTCCTGTCACAAATTGTCAAACTTCATTAATGAGAAGAAAGATGTGGTGCATGCACATATAAAGGGTAATATGAATATACATATTTAGAATGGAGAAATACTGCATATTGCCAAGGGGGATCTTTGTATCAGATATTGTGTAATTCTTTCTAAATAAGCAGATACAGCGATGTAACACAGCTTCTAAATCCAGAGCAATTTGCTATTATTTGCAAAAAATGGCTACATTTTCAAGTGCATACATACAGCTCAGTGTCTTTGTTTGAGGATAATATTTAAGCCACATCTACTTTATATCTGTGGGTATGCATTAGAACAAGGCAACCACTTTTAGTTAGAATTAGGTTTAAATACCTTCCTGAATCAGAGCATAAAATACTTCATCATTTAATAATAACACAACTTACACTTTTAATTATCTTTGCGATTAAATTGAGTGTGGCTCAGTTTGATCTTGAGGACAGCAATGACTATCATTTATTGTTTTATGCAACAGATAAGAAAATGTACTGTCAGTAGGAAATGCTCAGATCTCTCTTGATAATCACTGTAAAATACTCATAATTACTATTTCAATTGGATTTATGACAACAAAACCGGAGGAACCCATCTCAGGCAAATTTCGATTTTTCCCCAGCCTTTAGCCTAGGCCTTTGCTAGTCAGTAGAGATACAGTAGAGGTTACTGGAATCACCCACGACCCTACACCTGCATATTTCACAGAGCTCTTTAACCCAGCAGATGTCCTGAGGGACATCATGAGTTACACTAAGGATGAATTCCCCTGCGTTCCAAAAGCCTTGCTGGTGCAAGACCCAATTTACATTTCCCACCTCTAGTGAGAACAAATTATACCTAAATTTTCCAGAACGTATAAGTAACATTTAGACATTTAGTAAAGGTAAGACTTCTATGCCTACAGAAATGAAGCACGTCATTCACTTTTATGGTCCTTGTTGGCAAGTGAAATGAGGTGGGGTTCTTCTATGCAAAACTGAAGGAATGATGGAAGTCATCGAGCAACTTGAACACACCTACTGTCATGGTAGAGTAAGTGCTTCATGGTAATTCAAAATATCCTACTGATTTGAAACCTGAAACTGCAAGCTCTGAAACAGGTAGCAGAGAAGTGTGGCCACCTGGAAGCATTTATTTTCCTTCTTCCCTGGGGTAGAACAGCATAGCTCATTTACAGTATGTTCTCAGGGAGCCTTCAGCCCCAGGTCTTGTCCCCCCAGGCAGGGGGTAGTTCACATGCACACAGGTTTTAGCCATGTGCAAAGGCAGCACAGCAGTCGTCTTCTTTAAACATAGCCAAAGAGTTTTGACAGATGACTTATCCCTCAGAAAATTTGCTGTAGTACTTTTTCTTCTGTTTGTGCTTAGAGCATTGCTCTGTCCCACTTATTTAGAACGTGCTTGTTTCTGCTGTTTACTTAGCAAGCCTGAATTTGCTAAAATTTGAAGTTCTGGAAACTAAAACTGAAACAAAATATTTCTATGCAGTAATAAACAGGAAATCTAAATTTCAGTTCTGCAGAGAAAGGTAGTTCCCTCTTCCTGGAGTCTGCAGGAGCCCATTACTGTTCATGCCCATATTTGACCTTACAATGATGCTCTTTTAAGCAGAGCTTAAGGCTTAGTTATCTAAACATGAAGTCAGAGCATGTATGTCAGGTATTTGTCACACATGGCTAGCCATATCGGAGACTTTACCCAAACAAATGCAGTTGCACAGGTCTGAGAAAGGGAGGTCCCTGGTAAATCCTGTTCAAGTCACCAGTAACTTCACTAAAATTAACAGAATTAAAAAGTAGTGCAATCAGGATCTGCTAAGGATAAAGGACTTGTTCTTGGAGCGAGAGGTTTCTCGGTGCTCCCTGCAGACATCTCTAGTAGAGAAAGAGCAGCAGGGCTTCAATTTCTTTGGAAACCATGAAACTGAATTTCATTTTTTTAACTAATCTGGTAATCAATCTGCGCTCTAAACAGATCACATGTAATGTGTTCAAGACAGCAGTGAAGGAGAAGACAGGGCAGACTGCACTGATCAGGCACAGGACATGGCCAGACAAGTGTACTTGTACTGACCAGTCAACTATTGACACACGACTGGCCCTTTTAATCCTCTTACCCCTCTGTTTTCCCCACACTTGTTCCTCCCCAAAACACCTAAATCCCTCCTTTCCCCGCACCTTCGTTTCTCCCCTAAACATCCCATAACAAGTCCTATGCCTACGCTCTTCCAAAATGCTCTTGCCCTGCATCCCACCGAGTGTCCCACAGCCCCAGGCAGCAGCTCCCCTCAGACCAGAAGGTTCTCTGGGTTTGCCTGACGGTGGTGGGTGTCACACCGGGACCCTGGGGTTGAGGCTGTCCTGGGACAGCCCTGTGAGTCCTCTGAGTCCTTGATTCAGGTTCCTGAAGCAAGAAAACCCCCTCCTCCCTGTAAATAGCAATGGTGCCAACAGAGTTGTAGCGACGCAAAATATTAATACTAGAATGCAGAGAACAGTTTTGCACAAGATGCAAAGGTAACAAGTCAATAAATAATTTACACTGCCACACTTATTTAAATGTATTTCACATTTCCTAGGGACACAACATAACTTGGATAACACTTACGGAGAGATGACAGATTGTCTCCATAGTTTGATGGAACCTATGCTCTATAAAATACCATTTGCTACCAGCAAAATCAGTGCTTTGCATAAAAACTGATGGAAACTTTTTTTTCTCTTCTTGTCAAGGTTCTCATGTTAAACCATCTCAGTTCAACATAGTTAAAAATGGAGAGAGTGGTATAAATACAGTATTATAAATATTAAACAAAATTTCTACTCAATCATGTGCCAAAAGGGCAAGCATGGAACACAGATTCTGTTTTCTCTGGATTGTCACAGTAATAAACATTTGAAGTCTTCTCATCAAGTATGATGTAACCCTGGGATATCACAAAACCAAGTTTCATATTATAGAAACTACATCATGTAACTAATAAACTACCTTGCTCAGAACTGCCGGGTTGTATATCATTTTAGCTGGCATGATAGAGCGAAGAAACATACTGGGATTTTTAACAGAATGGGATCTTAGCGACAGTTAAATGTTGCACAGATCTTGTCCCAGATTTTTGGGTTTTTTAATTGTTATTAGAGTAGTGTATTTCACTTGCCAATTATCATAAACTCACCTCCAGATTACCTGAAGACTCTGTAGCATCTTTCCTCCGCTGTCCCACCTGAGCATGGAGGACTTCTTCAAGACATGGGGTTATTTCGGCTGAGCCAACAGGCTGATACTCTGAGCCGTGCCGAGAGTATAAAACTGTCTTTTACGAGTCAGAGGCAATGAGTGGGCAGAAGTAAAGCAGTTTCTTACAGGAGCAGTCAGCCTCAGGAGGAACAAGATTGATGGCTGGCATTAACAGCAAAGATAAACCCAAGGCAGGGTGCCAAGTATTATCCAACTCGCATGACATGCGTTTGGTACCCCTGTCCCAAAGGCCGCCTGAGATCTCATATATCTTGCTGGGCTGTAGGCAGACGGCTGCGGTTTTTCTCCTGCCACACATCCCCGGTAGGCAGAGTTCTTGAACAGGTAACATTTTGTCTTTGTTTGCTTGTGTTGTCCTGCCAAAAAAAGCCTAGGAGTCAATTGTGATTTCAGGCTGGGAGACATCCAACATGAAGTGGAGAGAGATTGGGGAGAAACTGGTAAAACAAAAACATCCCAAGTTTAGTTATGCCACAGGCTAATATTTAAGAGAGTAGGCAGAAGTGTTATATTCCTTCAATATCAGGTGTATGCATTAAGCAGTGTAATCTAGTAGGTGGCTGTTCAAGACCTCAAGGTTGAGCGGGAGTTGCTGTTTGTTTTGAAAAGGAGTGATATACCACTCAGGAAGAATTAAAAGTCCTACTTATATATTTATTAAAATTTTATTTATTTATTTATTATTAAGTGTTTCTTTTCTGTGGTCCTAAAGTCTAACCTGTCCCTGAGAAGCCTGGTGCTATGTGATTTCTTTTTACTTGCCTCCTGATCACGAACTATGCTCCTATGATGAAACACCAAACAGTTCTTTGTCGTCAGCCACGACAAAACCACTCATAGCTTATATGCTGAGTGTTGAACGCCTATGACAAACTTTTCTGTTCACAAGCAATCTATGGGATAAACAAACCCATGGAACATGCTGTAAATTAAAAAAAAAAAAAAGAAAAGAATAAATGAATCCAACTCTTTCACTGCTTGAAGTCCATCCCAAAGCAGAAAAAGCCTGAAATACACATAAGTTACCACAAAATGCATCACACAGACATACATCTACTGAATTATATGTTTGTATAACATCTAACTATTCCAGTAAGCCCTAATCATGAACCATGACAAGCCACTCCAATCACTATGATATAAATGAAAAAATTACACCATTTCCGTGCAATCACTCTGAGAAACTTCTCAGAAGTAGAATGCAACAAGTGCTTACAACTGTCTTCCCCACAGCTTAAATTAAAGGAGTATAATTTTGCTGTGCTTATAAAACGACGTTAACCTAGTTTTTAGGAGACAAATGTGTAAATGGTGAAGAATTGGAATATGATATGTACAAGAAACCACGGGCAAATGGGTCAGCCCTCAAGAATTTCTGCTTATTCTGTATCTTAAACCCTAAACCTCGTCTGTTCTTGCAAGTGAAATTATTTCGTAGTATTGACGTGCCTTTGCTGCACGTCCCAGAAGATGGCAGTAGTCCCACAGTATTTCAAGGATATAGGGCAGCTGGTTCCTCTCCTGCCTGGCTGTGGGTTTTTTACAGCTAACTTTCTCTATTTTACCACTTAAGAGGTAAATATTCATTAGCATTACTTTGGTGCTAACATAAAGTTTGTACCTGAATTTTTTTTAGCACCTATTCATAGTTGGGTTGTTTTTTTTTATCCTTAAATCTAAATAAAACTAAAATGAAAATAAAAACATTTGTATTAAAATGCCTAAAAAGATATCCGATACTATGTATTTACTGCTTGACTCTAGGGAGGTATTAAAATCTGTTCTGTCTCAGATTGGAGAGCAGAAATTTGTGCTGTCAGTTCAAGCTTGAGCTAAGGCATTTTTAAGCCAATGATAGTTAAAGCTAATTTAATTGCAGCCCAGAGCAATGAGGAAACTTAACCATTTGAGCAAATGTTATCTGTGCCTGCTGTTGCATAAACTGAGGTACAGAGGAAAGCTTTCTGTCTTCATGTTTGTGTTGCTAATTCTCCATTTCATTGGAAATCTTGTATTTGGCATTCTCTTACACCCCATAAAGTGGAATTGTAACACAGTAAAAGCGTTAGCTTCTCTTTTTGAAAAAAGTCTATCATACTGTGGTTGCAGGGGAAATTGAAGATAGGAAGCTTCAGAACTTGACAGCAGATGGTGACTGCAAAGATGGTATCTATGTAGGCAGCAGCATCATATTTTGGAGATCACTGGCGTGGCTTGAAGTTTAGCGTGACTACAAATCCCATATGAAAGAGCACAAGAACATGGATGGATTCTTTCCAACCGACGTTGCCTGCTGCATTTATGGCCTCTTGCTTACTGTAGAAGTTCCTGAGTTGCATATGCATTACTATGTTCAAAAGACTGTATCTGGTGTGTCAAAACCTGAAGGACACCTGCCCGTGTGTGTTTTGCTGAGACCATGCCTCGTCTCTTTGTGTGCGTCTTCTCAGTACTTTTACACAAGAAAACTTGAGTTTGATTGGGACTTTGGGATCTTGCTTGATTAAAAGTAATACATTACTTTAATACCACCTTCAGTATTTCTGAAGGTCAGTTTCTCCCCGAGTGTCTTTCAGAGTCTCTAGTTTCTATTTTTTTAATCTAGGAGCCAGCAATTCATTGCATTGTGATTAATACATTTTCCCTTGCTCGCCGTGTGAACTGTGGCGTACATTAGAGCTATTTTGAAGACAATAGATGAATTGTAAAGCAGCATTTGTGAAATTACCACTGTGAAATCCTAGCAAGTTCTTCCTTGACTGCTTCTCCTCCTCTTTCTCTGTTCTCTGAACTCAGTTGAGTTCCCGTTGTGATGACTTGAGATTACTTCAAGGATGAGTAAAGAACGATTTAATAAAACAATAATCTCTCTTGACCTTGTTTCTGAGGGAAAAAGAAGAATGTGTTCAGAATAATTCCAAATCCTTCCCCTGTACTTCAGCTGCCAGGAGCTGAATACATCTTCATTATCTTTGGAAAAATGACTGAAAGGCCCAATTTCCCTCTCCAAATCCTCTTGAATGTCTACCACAGTACTGAACTACAATGAGGATGATACAAGGCATTAGAGACTTGTGCAAAATCATAAGGAGCCCTTTGAGAGCCCAGTTTCAAAAGTCTAAAAGCATCAGATCCCTAAACTTTTACCAGCGGGTGAGGATGGTCCGGTGGAAGCTGAGTTTGCGCCCTGTGCCTATGACAATCTGTAATTAACTTGATTAATCACCATTTTTAAAGTAAGCCCACACTTAAATGATTCAGGGTCAGAAGATGATGGTGACTGGTTTAACTGGGACTTGAAAGCACCTGCAATGCGATGGACTGTGGCTCTGGCATAAAGAGAGCTGCTGCACTGGTAAGGTGGCAGTTTAGACGACAGGAAGGGCATTGCCTCCTTTACAAAGCTGCATAAGAAAGAAATGAGTACAAGATTGCAGCAAGGGAAAAACAAATTAAGTGTTCACCCATATATTTAGAAGAACTAATGAAGGCTCTACAGCAGCACAAGATTTTGGTCTAATCATTTTCATGTAGCGCTGCTCTACAACAGAAGAGACTGCTGAAGTCCAGATTGACACCCGTCAGGCTGTTTTCAGGCAGGGCGAAGTTCAGCTCCGACAGACCTGGCAGCGGGAAAGGATGAACGGAGTCAGGCTGCAATCTCAGCAAATACAAAGCCACAGCATTAAGCCCTTGTTCCCAGGGGTGAACATATCCATACATTATCCACTGCACTGTGCCTCAGTGCAGAGCGGGTGGAGCAAGTAGTAAAACAATACAGTTTCTTATGCGTTTGCTGCTATTGTAATAGGTGAATAATAGCTGAAGTTGCCTTTACTTCCTATGAGCAGAAAAAGGAAACTATCCTTTTGTGAGGATGCAGTGAGCTACAGACCAGTTTTGGTCCCCAGGAAGGTTATGGAGAAAATCCTTCTGGCAGTCAGGTACAAGAAGAAAAAGAAAGTGCTTGGGAACATCCAGGTTGCATTCACTGAAGGCAAGCTGGATCTGACCAACCTGCTGACCTTCTATGAAGAAGGGGCTGGTTCTGCTGACTAGAGGACAGCAGTGGCTGTTTCCTCACTTTGACTATACCAAGGCTTTTTACTGTTTCGCACAATAACCTGACAACCAAATTGCTGAAATATGGTTTCGATAGGTGGATGGAAAATCGGCTGGCCTGCCAGGCTCCAAGGGTTGCAGCCAGTGGCATGAAGTCCCACCATCAGCCAGTCCCTAGTGGCACCCCTCAGAGGTTAATACTGGTACCAGTACTTTAAACGTCTGTCTTTATTAAGAACCTGGACAATGGGCTGTAGCGCAACCTCAGCATATTCACGGATACCAAACTGCAGGCAGCAGCCGATAGGCAGGAGAGCAAGGCTGATGTATAAAGAGACAAATCTCACGAGAAATCTCAAAAGCTAATGGAAGGCCCTGCATCCAGGATAGACTAATCCCATGCAACAGAACAGGCTGGGGGCAGCTGCCTGGAAAGCAATTTCACAGCCGAGGTCCTGGCTGACAGCAAGTTGAACATGAGCCAAGTTTACCCTTGCAGCAATGAAAGCCAGCTGCACCCTGGGCCGTGCCAGCAAGACCATAGCCCTTGTTGCTTGCTAGCTTGGTGCTAGCCCTTGCTATCACTTCCCAAGAGGGGACGTGGTTCATCCCCTCTATTAGGTATTTGAGGCCAGCTCTGAACTACTCTCTCCAGCTTAGGCTCCCCAGACAAAGAAAAACGTTGATATACTGGAGCAAGTCCAGTAGGTAGGTGCATTTGATATGACTCCTATGCAATTTCATTTTTATCTCAAATAAATGGATTATGTGGAAGAGTGGTAGAGGTCACTTTGAAACCCTGTGGGAATTAACAGCTAACACCTACCTTTGAATCTAGTTCTATAGTAAGGTAAGATTTCTCAGCTGTTTTTAACCATCCTGTAGCACGTAGAAACTCCAGCATTCTCTGTTAAACACCTAGGTCTTACTCTTTTTATTGAAAATTCAAGTACAGTCAAGAATACACCAGCCCAGCCAGTAAGGAAATACGGGGACTTTTAGTTCCTCCTCCAGAGCAGGAGTTTAGGGTTTGAAGGCGAAGACCCACACAGTAATTTGAGCACAGCACAAGGACAGGGGGAAAGAGAGGCACATCATGAAAGCGAGATGCTTTCAGCAACAGCAAGCTGGTAGATAGAGTCAAATACCATGTCACTGTCTGAAGTCATAACTAGTCATAGTCATAACTAAAAGCAAAGCGTTTGCGATACACACTTGCGAAGAAATTATAGATATTTACGGTGATGGCTATTATTAAATGCTTTAGTACACATCAAATCAAATTCCTCAAGCGTGCCTACAAGAATCCAGCACTGTGTTTTGTAAATGTGGCAGTTTGGTTAAATGGTTCCACTTGTACTGCCTTGGCTCATGAAGCTGGGGGAGGGCTGATACAGGCTTTGTGAAACTCCCATGGGCAAACTAATCTTCTTGATTGCACATGCTGGTACCTTACTGCTGTTTCCTCATCTTAAGCAATTTACATTCTGTTTCCTCAACTATTCCATCGAGGTTTAACAGAAACCTAAGAGAACTATGAAGAAATAGAAATAAAGAAAACATTTTCCTAATAAAGAAACCATTTTCTCAGATTTGCAGTGAAAGAGCATGTACTTTGTTTAAAAAAAGCTCTTTTTTTAACTTTAAGGAGGAATAGTTTAGATTAACACTCAACATATATTAAAACAACTACACTTTTCATATGATGACAGCAGGAATAAAAGCTTCGTACCATATATAACCTGTAAGTAATTATGATGGTTTTAGCATTACTTATATTTTGTCAGTGCTAAGTGGGACACACTGAATGCTATAGAAGTACAGTCTCATGACAGTCTGATGTCCTGAAATGCCTAGCTGAGAGGCCAGACTGACAACAGAAACAGATGGATTATATACGGATTTAGTGTTAGAGACTGGAACGACAGCTCCTAATTTCATATTCCTGTAACAATGCCAGGGCCACGTCTAGGATCTCTTCTAAAAATCTGTTCCTTGGCTTCATAAGGAGCCTTGAACCCACCCTGGAAGGCTCTGGACACCAACTCCAGACTGAGGAGTCTCCTTGCATGCTGTGAAGATTATCTGTAAGAACTGAATGAAACTAAAAAAGTGAAGAGAAAGGTGGAAACAGACAGTTTACATACCTGAAAACTCAGTCCTTACTCATGGTTGGAAAGAAGTCAGATAGCAATGGTTGCCGGTTTTAGTGTGTAAAAATGGATTCTCACAAAGTTTTCTTCATACAGACGAAATATTTTAGAGCAACACGGTTTTGATTATTTAAGGAAGGTTCTGGCCTATGGAAGTGCAGAGAAGGGTTTGAAAAAGGTGTCCCAAAGAAAGGTTCAAGTAAAGCTAAAAGGCAACCTCTGCTATGTTCTGGCATCTCAGCATTTTTAGGTGACTTGTGATATTGGGGGTCTGACTAGCGATTTTGAAAGCTTGAACTCGGTAGCACTGAATGAAGCAATCTGAATTCATGTTTGGGACTAAAACCAGAACTTCAGATTTTAATCTTATCGTGCTTATCTCATTTTTCTTTGCCTCACCTTCATTTAGAGAACTTGGGATAAATAAGAAACAACCGATCAAAATCTAACAGGTTTTAACATACGCTTTCAGCTTCTGCCTTGATTTTGTAACTTCCTATAATACCCTCTGGGGCTTTTTTGAGAGCCCTGATTCCTGAAATCTATAGTAGATGTGAGGAACACTAAATATCAATGTTATTTCCTTCCTAGCACTCTATTCTTTCCCTTAAATGAGCCGGCACCAGTGATAAGTGACAAATCATATTCCCCTTAAAACACATTCACAATAACATACAGAAAGTTAAGAAAACTCTTCTGCCCTTTCACTTTTAGCAATCTGTAGTTAATTTAGAGGTGGAAAAGCCCAATTTAAATAATCATGTTTTCCTATCTTGCCTTGGATGCTTTCTTTGACCTCGCAGACTAGCCTTCGTAAAGCAGTGAACTAAGATAATGAGGTGATAAGAGTTGAATTTACACTTATCTTCAGGTTATAAGCACCTGCAGCTTTTTTACATTTCATACATATGGAGATAACAATTATAATATTTTGCTTTTCATAAACAAGAACCTGCCAAGGGAATGCTTCTTTCTCATTCTTCCCCTCCTACTCCTAGATGCAATACATATTTATGGCAATGAAACAAAAATTATGTGGGAAGCCATGTCAGGTGCAGAAATCAGAGTGAGTTAGATCGGCCACAAATCTGAAGGGACTGAAGGTTTCTGCTTAACAGCTACTCCAAACCAGACATTTGCACACTGGTGCATGGGTGTTTGTACCTGGAGAAAATTTTTATTACGGAAACTACATGCAAGTGGGTCTGAAACTCATTGACACATGTCCTACAAAACGATTTCCATTTTCCTTTTCTGAAAGCAATTTTCACAGTGCATGCTAAATTGCTGCAGATAAATATTTCTCTTGAGCCACTTCATTTTTATCTTTGCTTTCACTCTGCTCAAGAAAATGAAGTAAGGCTGACTCATATAATCTGTATTCTCCCAAGCAAAGAATTTGTTCTCTACATTTGCCTACCTAATTAAAGCAGCAAAGCGGGTCTGGAGGTGAGGAAAAAGGGGGGATTATCTGGGGCTTCAGTCAAGGCAAATTATCAAATAGCAGCTAGGACATGGGAAAAAGATATTTAATAACTTTGAGGCCGCCGTTCCTTTTTTGCCAGCTTAATGCCACCTGTGGCTTTCAATTTTCTTAGCATTGCATCTGTGGTTCAAGGAAAGCACAGCATAGGATGGGATCTGGCACTATAAACCTTGCAATATCTTTTTCTGTGGAGACGTGATATCAAAGCGAACTGATGTTTTCAGAAAATCATGAGGTTCTACTAGCTGTATAATATATGCTCAAAGCAAAACCGCAAGTATTAATAGTTAACTGATACTTGGAACTTGTCAGACTAGGAAGCAAAATGTCCCCTAAAGAATACATCATAAAGTGCCATGCAAGTCTGCTGCAGCACAGTGCAGTTGGGAAAGCTATGCAAACACATCAGGGCACGGGATCTCAAACCTGAATTGTCATCTCCTTCTAATTCTGACCTGACTGCATGGCTCTTCATAAATCATTTCACCTCCATTTCTTCTGCTTTGTCACAGAGCTTGTGAATTTTCTTTTGAGTGAAGGAGTTATTAGAAGGAAGATGTAATTTTTCTGTAAATTTTTATAGAAAGACAAGTAGCTGATGAAGCCGTCACCACTGATGGGAATTAACTATTTTATGGTGACGAACAACAGAGGATGAAGTAAGAACAGAGTCAAGAGAAGACCTGAAAGGGACAACAAGCGTTTTATATTTGATGTCATGCCTTTGATTTGATAAGACTTCTTACAAGCTTCTATTTCAAGGTCCACTTGTGTGAATTATGGGAATGACACTTCAGTTTCAGGTTGGATCAGTTACTGAGCAGTGTTGATCAAAACACAGGAGAATGATGGCAGGTGGATATTCTAGGAGCCTGGTATCTATCAAGGTTAACTGCAGTCCCTTTTTGCTTATCATCAGCTCTGCTCCTTCCGACTATCTTCTAGCTTGCAAGTTGCACAAATGGAAATCCTGGACTTGTAATCAGAATCCTCAGACACACTAATTTTTGTTATCTTATATTTTCATTCTTTTATCCCAGTTGTTTTCTGTAAAGCAACAGTGTCTCTCATTTTACCTGCATTTACAACTATGGAAACAAATGTTTCAGAAATTTCTTTGTATTTGGGTATTTCAACGATGCAATGCTAATATTCTCCACAGAATTGACCCAAGACTTTAAAGAGACTGCTTTAAAAATTATATAAAATACAGCAAGCTCCTGGTACAACAAATTTCAAAAAAGCCCAACAAATGGACAGTTTTGTTGTTTAGATGCATGCACCAATATGAACACAGGTTCCTTGATAACTTGCTTCTTCCTAGTAAGATGTAAGTACTGTGGAATATGATGGGTGCACTAAGGGCTATAGGTGCACTCCAAGGGAACACAGGGATCTGTAAAGGAGGGGATCCCAGATTACTGTCTTGGGTGTGGTATTCTTCAGTGTTTTCACTGACAACTTGGCTAACAAAAGAGAGGTCACTGTTACTCAGTAGAGAAGCAATATCAACCTGGAAAAAAAGGACCTGGAACTGAAAACAACCCTGACTAACTGGAGCTGAAATAAAATTAAACCCAATGAACACAATTACAAAGAATACCCATAGTTAAAGATAAGCAAAACGTAAATGTAAATGTGAAAACTGTTGTGTTATATGTAAAAAAATATTATTGATGTCACTGTACAACCCTCAAATTACAAGCCTGAAGTACGAGGAATTAACACTAAGTCAGTGATGATTCTGTGTTTCTATGTCAGTCTTTCATATGTTGCAACAGCAATAGGGTGGTAATACATTATTAAGGATCCTGACATTATTCTAACTTCCAGGAAGTAAAACTAATCACTGGCTTCTGAGACATATTTATGGTGCAGATCCTTATGGTATCTGCCCCTGGGGCTGTCTTCTTGTCTCCTAGGTACTGACAGTGCCAGCTATTCTAGAAACAGTGACTACAGGCTCATCCAGTTGCATGGCAGATGCAGATGTTTAGATGTAAATATATATGGTGCACTAACTTTATTTAAAATAGCTTTTACTCATAAATAAATGAGCTTTGTTTCAAAGAAGTTAAAAAGAGAAACCCATCAAGTTTGTATAATTGTCATGACAACCGAGCAGCTGTTGGTAAGCTAGGTACAACTCCAGCAATATTCTTAAACTTCAAAGGGAACCTGTTAAATCCTACTTTTAGTGTTGATGGACTTCAAAGCCTGAGAATTTCTAGAGCAGTACCTAACATTTCAAGTCTTGCTCACTTGTTACTAAATAACCATCTAAACAACCAATACTAAATAACCAACTAAATACCATCACAAATCATTTACTACAGATAAAAACATGACATTGACAAAATTTCTAAGTGTTGCTTCAACAAAAGTATACGTCTAAAAAAGTTTTGTAATAAAAATAAATGCAGAGTTTATCATAGATACTCAATGGCTAGATCACACATCACATGCAACTTTATAATATTTTAGGATCAATCAGATCCAGCAGCGGTTCTCATCTCCCAAGTCAGAGTGAAAACCCAATCTACATCTTGACTGCCTTTATGCCATCCTTAAAGACAAGAAATAAGTCGGAGAGTTGGGGTATATCACACCCTTACGCTAGGCAGGATGTAATAGCTGTATTATCTCTGCCTGGCTCTGCATTGTGACAAGGAGACTCTTTTATCAAGAATTACATCCAAATCTTTTAATGGGTTTATCTCCTGTGTGGTTCATTATGTGCCATAGCATTTGGAGCCATATTATCCCTCTCTAACAGGACAGCCAACTTCAGAACAACAGCACCTTGTGCTGGTTAAACCCTCCCGGCATCCCCCATTGCTGGTCACATCCACTTTTCAATTCAGAGACTATTATAGAAGACTATTGCTGTAACCACATGCCAGACCAGATTACTGCTGTCAGGATTTCTGATGAGTTCTGTATTTCAGAAAAGATTTTTTTATATTTGGTTATTGCAATTCCTTCACCAGATGGAAAATCACAACCAATTACTGTTCCCAAATACACACGCAGCACTCGCTGAAACACAAGAGAGCAGATATACTGGAGAGTGCAACCACACAGAAATACCTCATGAAATAATAATCTTGCAGAACGAATAGAAATTAAATAATCACGAGGCATAATTTAAATAATCCTCTGCCTTCTACCTGAAAGGGGGAGTACAGATGTAGGACATGTTTCTGAAGGAAGAGTGCCTGCACCCCACAGATGAAGGTCTCTGCCTTAAAACTCTTGGCACCTTCGGTCCCGTGACTCCTCCGCCAGCATCCTGCTTCCCGCATGGCTGGGTACTGTGACAGCATGGTGGGTTGGCAGAAAGGCAACTGTAAGTTTTGTGTCACCACTGAGGTGTAATTTGAAATGCCTAAAGCCCATGCAGCTCTTTTCGAGACCTTCAGTGTGAATTTTTATACCAGCATCAATGACTTCCTTGCTTAAAATTGCATTATCCCTCATAGAAAACAGAGAAACCAATATCTCCTAGAGATACATATACGGGCAGACCAAACATAAGGATCATATTTGCAAGGTGTTCAGTACACATTTACTGGCTCAGTTCTGACATACTGTCAGATCTAAGGCACTTAAATACTTTTGACATCACCATGAGTGACATAGAGTGACACAATGATAATAGATTGTAAGTAGCAAAGATTGCTGGCTAGGAAGTGGCCCAAATGCCCGTGTTGCCTGGCTTGAGCTTAGGTAAAAGGAAAATGATACCTGCAGATTATTATCACATGGTAAAAATAAAAGATATTTAAATTAAGGCAACATTATAGTCCATTATCATAATTACCCTTGAACGTTAAAAGAACAAAATACAAAAAGCGCAGTGCTGTTACATTATAATCCAACAGATGCTTGCCTTTTTAGTTCTGAAGAGTAACCATAGCAAAACAAGTCAGCTATATGAAAAGGTGATGAAAGCTTATGATATGGCTGCAAAATCTGAGTAATTTTGTGCGCACCCAGCAATTTATATCTAATACACTTAACGGTAGAGTTTGGCAAGGGGGAGAGGGTGTGGGTACAAACCAGGATGCTGCTCAGTTAAAGCTTACGACGCTGGATTCTTCTAACTTCCCCCCTCTGGAAGGATCCCTCGGATGTCTCCGCTGTGTCCTGGCAGCAGGTACTGTCAGCATCTCTGCACATCAGCTCCCGAGTTAGCTGAGGCTGAGCTAGGTGTGCGCTTCAGACCCAGTCCTTCCTCCACGTGGTTCAAATGCATCTTGAACGTAGCAGACCCCAGTTAGAGCAGGGGACCAGCACATCTGGACCCCCCCTAAATCTTCCTGTGGCCAATGCCCACAGGGCTGATGCTGCACTCATCCATAGAAGCTTGGTGGCATATACCCACAAAAATCAGGTGGTGACTGGGACCCTTGGCAGAGCCCAGCCTGGAGCCAAGGCTTCTTCAGTCCTGAAGGACTCAGAGGCTTGGGCTCCCCTCAAAAGCGGGAGGCCAGGCTTAACCTCTGCCTTCAGTGAGCAATTATTTATTATTACTTACAAAAAGCTCTCTCATCCTCAGGCTTACTTCAAGTTTGACATTGTAGCTCTGTGGATTTCAGTATCTTGAAAAGATTGTCGGTATTAAGGGGTGGTTTGTGCAAGAGAAGAGAAATTAGATTTATTTTGATTCAGGATATAAACCAAAGTTGAAAGCATCATTTAAAAGCTACAAGGTAGGATATGAATCAATGGGTTTATAGGGGCATGACACTAGTCAAACGATATCCAGGTATTCCTGTGATCCAGGTATCACAGGTATTTCTGCTTGTGGGAAGAGCTTTCTTGATAAAGAAAGAAGTTTTCTTGACACTTAAGAAGCCAAGGTGAGGCAAGAGACATTTTAGCAATGTTTTATGCTTTGCTTTAAGTTTGGAAGTTATTTTTTTGAAGATTACTTTTTCTCAAACGCAAGGTTTCAGCCTAGCCTAGCCTAATTCATGTACCATTACTTGAATTGAGAGCTCTATTGGCTTTCATTATGTTGAAAAAACATCTGTGTAATAATTTTTCTACTTCAAGCATTTTTATGCATGCACTGCTGTCTGGCCTCTTTTCTGTTTGATTTCCTAAGTGACAGTCACTCAGAAAAATTGGATAATGGCCATATCACCGTATCTATAGTCTTAAATTATGTCTGATAACATCTCTCTCAATTATTCTGCATTTTATTAAGAAGGATATTTCCTCCCAAGAACCTGGGAGTCACTGAACATCCAAATAAGGAGAACAGCTTTTTGTTTACGTACTTTAATTAACTTTTTATAACTTATACCATTAACAGAATAAATATATGTCTGTTTCCAAAAAATAGCAGTGATATGATATATTATATGTCTGCAAATTTACATCTGCTTCATAATGGGTAGTTCTCTCCATATGATGTACTTTTGCAAAACAGGTCAATACATTATTTGGATACCAAATATTCACTGTTAAAACCTATTATCCAGTATAGCATTACAGATGTGAATGTGGCTACTTTAGAAAATGTTTACAAGTCATTAAAGTAAGTTCTAGCTAACGCACTAAGGTATTAGAACCAAACACACTAGAAAAATGAGCATGAAAGACAGCAAATTTGGATTAACTATTTCCTGATTAATGATCTCAAAAAATGACAAATCCTTTTAACCACTGTTTTGCACTACCTCTACTATTTAGGAAAAGCATTGATTTCCAGGGGCCTTTTACACAGAACAGACACGTTCTTAAATGTTCCTGCATGGGCCTACATTCAGGGTTGTGTAAAGCAAATGGTGGCCTTAGTCTTTTCTTCAAGAATGGGATGTGCTACAGGTATGCCAGGTCTTCCTTCTCACAGCTTAGAAACAAAAACAGAGTAATAAAAAAAGGATCACAGCAATGCTCTCTAGAGCTGTCCGGAAGCCATAAACTGAACAGAAATCAGAGAATCAGCTTTTGGAAGAGGCAAACTATGATTTAGTTGTCTGCGCATGTTAATAAGACGATGCACAAGAGAAACATTCATTTTTAGTCTTATTAGGAGAGTGAATATATTTCATTTAGATGACGTTTACAGAGTATTTTTTTGGTATTGTACATTGCAAATAATTCAAAAGTTATTAGATCATATGGTTATCTTCTTTAATTTCTCTAATATTGATTTTAGAAACTTTAATGCTTCTATTTAACTCATTTAGGAATATTGACCCTAATGTAATAGACTTTAGGCATTATGTTAGGATGAATATGGTATCGGATAGAAAGGGCTCCAACTAGCTGTATCAGTAAAGCCACATCTTAACAATGAAGGCTGCAAATCCCTTCATGGAAAGATGTATGACATTGTTGTTGCAGTGCATTGGAATGATGTAATGTAATCTAGATTGCTCTTGTCTTAAATATTCTGTGATTCATTATGAGTTTCATGAAATCTTTTCATTAGGTGTTTCATCATAATGTTGTTTGCTTTTGTTTCAAAGAAAGGAAAAGAATAAAATGAATATTAAAATGAATGAAAGGACTCATTAAGGAATAAATCAAGTGAATTTGATATCAGAAATGGAGTCTACCTATTATGATGGCAATAAAACTGAAATTGGGTAAAATTCTGCCCTTATTTGAGACAATGGCACAGTTCCCATTGTGTTTTAAAACCAACAGACTAAATTCTACTTTCATTAACCAGGGCAAGAGGGTGTAGACAGTGGGATTTCAGTAGAATTTTTAGGGATTTATCAGTGTTAATCAGAGTAGAATTTGGCTTAATAGCTCCATGTGACGTTGGAGAATGCCTACGGTTACCATTTTTAATATCTTCTTTTTACATCCTCCTATACAGCTCCAGCAGTGTCTTCAGAGTAGTAGAATGAAAATTGTTATCAGGATTTTAATGAACCATAAGTAACAAAATATAAACGTGGAATCTGGAAACAGAAACATAATGAAATGTGTACTTGGGTTCATTGTGCCCAGTCATGGTCATGAGTTAAGAAAAACAAAACAGAAAGAAAATGGTTGTAGTAAGCAGCAAAGAGGAGCGGTAGTTTGGCTCCATTTATGAAGTGCAGGAAAACTGGCATGGAAAACAAAGGAGACTCAAAAAGGGGTCACATCAAAGAAAGGCAATGTGGTCTCCAGAAATCTCTTTATAGCAATGCCTCTTAGTAGTCCAGCTGAAAACACAATTTCTGCTTCAAATATTGTGTAAGATTTAATGTCAATCAATAGATGTATGTTTAGAAATCTATATTTGTAGAAGGCTGCAGATTTAAGTGATAGGGGTGAGAAGCAATAGTTCATTTTATGGTCACATTAGCATCAACATGCCTGCCTTTGTCTTTTTCTTCCTCCACTTTGTTAAAAATGCATCTTCCTTGTAAAATGATCTTAAAGCTTACCTTTTCCCCCCTGATTTTTAATTTTTTTCTTGGAGGAGAGAGTTCAGTCTTCCATATCTGAGTCACTCTTCATCCTTGCAATGCCTCCCACCCAAGAAGTGGAAACAACCGACTGCTCGAAGTTGTCACATGCATTTTAAAAGGTGATAAACTTTCACCAGATCTTTAAACTCAGCAGGGAATGTGAGCTTGTAATGGTCTAGGCCAAATCCTAAAATTAAGTGCTGTGGAAAGGTAAGAAAGCATGGGATGAGGACTCTTCGTTACAAAATGGGTAAAGCATACAATGCAGCCTGGACAATAAGCATGTCAAAGGTTTTCTGCTCGAGGTGAGCAGGGTTTCAGCTGCTGTCCTACGACTGGCTTTCTCATGGTGTAGGTGAAGTCTATGGCCCTGAAGTCAGGGAGGCTGACAGGTAGGAGAAAACATTAGTTAGATAAACCTAGAAGCATTTTTCCTGCACCCAACTATAGATGAGAAGATGTATGTTTGTGCAGTGAGGGTAAATGACCATGGGGATATAGTATATTCTCCACCACTTCCAGTTTTCACAGTAAGAAGAAAGATTTTAGGCAAGCTATTCAGTCTCAGAGGTCTCTCAGAAAGCAACACAGCAGAGCTGGACATCCTCACGCATTTACCCAATAGACAATCTATGTATGCTTTCAGTTACTCAGGTAGGAAAGGTTGGTAGGGCGTGGTGATATCTTTAATTAATTTTAGTCATACAGGTTGGAAGAAACAGAGGAGATTTCAGCATATCAGCCTTTCTCCCAGCCTGAAAAAGATGTTTCCTGCTTCTGTTTTAGACCAACAACTCCTGTCCCCCTTCCCAGACCTTGTCTGTGATTTTTTTCCAGGCTACAATAATTTAATTTAAAAAATGCTTTTCCTATATCCTTAGACCATCATAGTAACCACAGCATTGCTACCAGTGCTGTAAGAGCAGCAGAAGGAGATTTTAAATCCAGAATAACTGCAGAGGGCAGTATTAACTCGTCATTTAAACCCCACGGTGCCAGGGAATATCAATGTTCCTTGAAAATCCAAAATTATATTTTATATGTAAATTACACAGGGCTTTGATAAGCAAATTCAGCATGTATTGCCAAGAGCAAATATAGGACAATTTTGTGATACATGATTTGTTGAAAAAGTACATATCTGTATTGCATTAAATTTTTTACATTTTAAATGGATGGAATAGGATTTGTGCTCTGTAAGTACCTATTTTGTTTATGCTTTATTGTGGTATGTTACAATACAGTGGTGTTCATCAACAGCTGATAGTTTTTTACGATATGAACACAATCACAAAAGAAAGACTGACAGGAAAACAAATTTGACACTGTTCTTGTTTCTCCCTGGTGCATTTCAAGTCAGTAAGACTTACTACAACTAGGAACTAATTCTCTTTAACATAATGTTTATTTACATGGATATCCAATTTTTAGTAGTAGTGAAGTTATTGTTCTTTTTATAATTTCTGTGACTATAAGACAATTTTTCAGAGAATAGGGCAAACTCGAATCTTTTGTCATGGATAGGTTGTCTTGTAAGCACACTCTCCAAGAGAAAGAGTTCAAAATGTGTTCCCCCCTTGTATACAAAGTAAGACTCCCATTTTCTCATTTTCATCCCAGAGCTTACTAATAATATTTCCCCATTTGCAAGTATCTGGTTTTATGGGTATCAAAATTTTGTGGAAGTTCCATAGCAAATTTTCAGTGCAGAAAAGAAGCAATAACACGCACTCCATTCAGATAGGCACCTGCCATATTTCTCAGTCTTGCTCAGTAGAGCATTATTTTCCAGCAGTACTTCCAGACTCCTGCTGCAGTTCAGAGAGCTTATCCAACAAACTTTCCCTTCTGGTCTTCTGGTACTGTTTATTCCATTCAATCTGACCTTGACTTCTCCCTTTTGTTACTGCCTGACCCTGTGTGTATATCTGGTAAATATTATTAGAATATGTAGTTGCACATTTTTCCGTGCCATACCTATGTAAAATTTATCTTCCATTTCAGTAAAATTAAAAGTTTCTGCTTATGTATGTACAAGGGGTGGTGCGTGTATACACATTGTGCTCCACCTGAAAAAGCTCTGAAGCTCACTCCTCTGGTTGCTCATCTCTGTAGATTCAGAAGATCACAAGAGCCTGATGGGAAACCACCCTTTCTTCTGAGGACACTTCACAGTTACTTGCAGCTGCCATATCTGCTCCATTTCTAAGTTTTATGCCAAGAAATTTAAATTTTAGTTTATGCTGTCCATGTAAAAAACCAGAAAGCAGACACCAGATCTTGCCACGAAACTACCGTTTAAAAAATACAAGCTGCACCAAGAAAGATGGATCTTCCCATCATCTGGAAGGTCTCCAGTCTTCCCTGTCTCAGTAGCAGCACCAAGTGGGATGTCTTTAGCCTGTGACAATATTTGCCTAAAATTTATGGCCCTCCCCCATCTGCTTTTTCTAGTTCATGATGTGTGTGTATACATATATATATATACACACACACATATATATATATTCCTCCTAGCATTTATTTTGATAGAAAAGTTCACTGTTTAAAACAGATTAGGGTTAATATGGAGTTTTACTTAGAATTTTCTAAAAAGACTCCATAGATGCAAGTGGATGCTAAATGCCTGCTGCTATAACAATTTGTCCTCCATCCTGAATAATAAGTTTAATCATGGCATAGCAACAACAGCCAGCAGTATGTTGACTAACACTGCTTCAGCCTGCATGCTGTGTAGAGACTGATTATGTTGGCGCGTGAAGATAGGCATGGGAATGGATTTAAACAGCAGTCAGAAACTTTATTAACATGTCCCTGGGAAAGAAGCTCTGGCTTTTCTACTTTCTAAAGTTGTCACATATCAGTTATTAAAGTGCGGACAACATGGAAGTTAAAGTAATACAGATGGCAGTGCTATGACATTTGTTGTTTTCAAAGCCTTTTGTCACAATGGATATGGAAATAGATTTTAGGATTTGAGAGGATTAGCTTGTTGGTTTCTAATAACAGATGTAAGAGTATTTGGAATCTTGGATGTAAGAATGAGGTAAGTCTTTATCAATGTTTTATGTATATAGATGATACATATAAAAAGAAAGGTTATATGACTCATGTTAATAGCATAACAACAGCATTACACTGCTGGATATTCACGTTAGGTTTGACATACCTGCAAACCAAGTAATGAATCTGTTTCAACACCAAGGGTCCTTGTAGACATTTAAGGTGCCTTCACAGTTAATATTTGATGACGCCGTTATCCAGTTGACGTTATAAGGAAGATTTAAGTGCAATTTTTCCAACAGAAAAAGGTATGTTCTGTGTTTCATTAGGTAAAACCCAATAGTTTGTACATGGATAAGTGAATCAGGTGGGTTATGGATTAAAAACTGCAATTTTGAGTTTTTTATTCTGATGAAGGAATGGCTCTTTTGCTAAGAATGGGTACCTGTTGTTCATTTGGCCCATTTTCCACAAAGCCAGATAGACTCTAAGCATGGAAACAAACCATTAGGATAATGTTATCACCATAATTTTCTAACAAACTGGTAGCTGCAATGCTGTAAGAAGGAATGCTAAAATGTGTCTTGCTATCTTTACTGTACAGTAATTCTTGAGATGATTTTGCCCAGTTTCATGCGACTGCTTCGAAAGATGAACCTAATTAAGGACTGGCTGATCAAACATCTGACGTAACTTGTGGCCAGAAGGAGCATCCCTCTGCAGCTTCCCTGGCAATCAGCTCTGTGGTGGGTTGACCCTGGCTGGATGCCAGGTGCCCACCAAAGCCACTCTATCACTCCCCCTCTCAGCTGGACGGGGGAGAGAAAGTAGAATGAAAGGCTTGTGGGTTGAGATAAGGACAGGGAGAGATCACTCGCCAATTACCATCATGGGCAAAACAAAGTCAACTTGGGGAAAAATTAATTTAATTTATTACCAATCAAATCAGAGTACGGTAATGAGTAATATAACCAAATCTTAAAAACACCTTCCCCCACCCCTCCCTTCTTTCCGGGCACAACTCCACTCCTGATTTTCTCTACCTCCTCCCCGCCAGCAGCACAGGAGGACAGGGAATAGAGGTTGGGGTCAGTTCATCGCACGTTGTCTCTGCTGCTCCTTCCTCCTCAGGGGGAGGACTCCTCACACTCTTCCCTTGCTCCAGCGTGGGGTCCCTCCCACAGCACACAGTCCTCCACGAACTTCTCCAACCTGGGTCCTTCCCACGGGCTGCAGTTCTTCACGAACTGCTCCAGCTTGGGTCCCTTCCATGGGCTGCAGTCCTTCAGGCACAGACTGCTCCAGTGTGGGTCCCCTGTGGGGTCACAAGTCCTGCCAGCGAACCTGCTCCAGCGTGGGCTCCTCTCTCCACGGAGCTACAGGTCCTGCCAGGAGCCTGCTCCAGCACGGGCTTCTCATGGGGTCACAGCCTCCTTTGGGCATCCCCCTGCTCTGGTGTGGGGTCCTCCCTGGGCTGCAGGTGGAGATCTGCTCCACCGTGGACCTCCCTGGGCTGCAGGGGGACAGCCTGCCTCACCATGGTCTTCCCCACAGGCTGCAGGGGAATCTCTGCTCCACCACCTGGAGCATCTCCTCCCCCTCCTTCTTCACTGACCTGGGGGTCTGCAGGGTTGTTTCTCTCACATGTTCTCACTCCTCTCTCCAGCCACAGTTGCTGTTGCACACCAACTTTTCCCCTTCTTAAATCTGTACTCCCAGAGGCACTACCACCATCGCTGATGGGCTCGGCCTTGGCCAGCGGCGGGTCCATCTTGGAGCCGGCTGGCATTGACTCTGTTGAACATAAGGGAAGCTTCTAGCAGCTTCTCACAGAAACCACCCCTGTGGCCCCCTGCTACCAAAACCTTGCCACGTGAACCCAATACAAGCTCATACTTCAGAAATTTCCCAGCACCTTCTGTGTGAACTCCCTCTCCGGCACTCACCTGCCCTGACCAGGCTGAGACCACTGGGGCTGTAGGAGCACCAGGGTGATACCTCTTCGGGCAAGACCTATCTGGGGGTATAGCATATGGAGCTATACAGAATCTTATTCTCTGAGATGTATTGTCACTGTCACTACAGTAATCCAGCTACAAGTGAAGGTGTAAAAGGCTCTGATACACGGGCTAGGGTTTGCATCAAAAATGAGGCAGTATTTTAAAGCAATTTTGTCAATAAATTAATCTGTAGCCACGGTGCTAATGGCGCGTGTATCACACTGATAAGAAGCAGTAGTGAAGCAGGAGCAGCGTGTGGGGCTCTTCTCTGTGTGAGGGTGGTGAGGGAGTTATGGTCGGAGGCAGAGCCGCAGCACTGCAGCTGGGTGGGAGTCTGACTTCTGCATCGCTAGAAGAGGAAAACAGATACCCTGTTCATATCAAACAACAACTATGCACATTGTTCTGCTCCCAAACCTACTCCGTGAGATAACAGAGCGAAGCCTGTAAATCATTTCCCTTGCGGCATTGCTGGGTGCCTTGCTATTACCATTGCAATGAGATACACCTTTTGTCCATGGGAGTACGCTCAAGACATGGAACGTTTTGCTGCAATTCTATTCACCGCCTGCAGCTCTATCGGCAAGATAAACTTGGAGGCTTTCAGGAATGCTGGAAGGTCTACGTACTCCTTGGAGACGAAATAAAATACTGTGCTCTTTGTAGATATGATAACAGGTTATTAAATAAAGCGTGCGAATAAGAAAACGGCAAAGCATATGAAAAAAATATTAGGCGTATCTGAGTTGATCACATAGTTCGCACCTCTGAAGAGCCTCTAAGTAGCTCGTATTTTTACAGTATGATTTTTGAGCCCAGAGCACATTTCAGTATGACCTGTGTGAGACAGGCCTTTTAGAGTGCTCTTACTGCACTTCACAGGCCATTATCATCCATTAGGTAAAGGAAAAAGCCTAAGCACTGCTAAGTTGTACCCAGTTGTGCCTCTGCTCTTTGCTTTATAACAAACCTGCAAATAGTTGCAACCTTCTTATTGCAGCCTTAAAGTAGAAATGCTATGTTGGGAAAAAGGGCAGCTTGCTTTAGTTCAGTGGTTAGTGGATGGATTTTCAGTGAAAAATAAATGATTAAAGACATATGCAGTATGTTTACTTCTGTTAACCTCCTTTCTTTCTTCTGGAAGTCTCCCCCCTCCCCTTCCTCCTCTTGTTTTCTTTAAACAGGAGGGAGCACTGCAAAACTGCAGATATCTGTCATTCCTAAGCATTTTGCACACCTCACTTACTTGCTATGAAGTAATGATTTTCAATATGTTTTAGCCAGATTTTTCTGAGGTACAAGTGATCTATCCAAAATGCCAAACAAAGAGGTCCTAGGCCATTTCAATCTGTATTTTAGCTACCAGGCTATTCTTCTCTGCATAGTGTAATTCCAGTTTTTTAAGATGAGTGTCTATGACACAAGAAAACATCAAGATGGCATTAAAATGCAGAATATTTTGGAAAAATAAATGTATATTAGAAAGTCACTTTAGTAATGAGTCATCAGCAATCTTCTGAAGGGGACCTTCACAATTTGCCATTCCATGTAGACATTAGTTGCTCATTTTGAAAGGTAAAATAGGTAACTTTAAATCTGTTGTGTAACCTCAGAATTGCTATGCAGAAGATAGAGAGTTTAATATATATTTATTAAAGAGTGTTAGTATCTAATATTTCAAATGAGAAGCATACCATGCCTGTATCACTGCTGTTTAAATGCCATTAGTAAGTAGGGCTAGCTGAATATATGATTGCAGGCATAATATTGTTAAGGAAAGATGGAATGGAAAGATTTCATCATTGCAAAGGTGAGACAAGAATGCTGCCATTTAAGAGCGCCAGGTGTCCCTACGGGCATTGGTTTAAATGTTGGAGCTGTATAAAAAAGGGAAATGGAATACCTGCCTTGACAGAAACGAATGCAAATTGAGCACCATTTGGAGAGGGGAGGAAACAACCACGATGACAACAAATTCAAATAAACACACCCTGTATGTGAAAACAACCCTAGTGCAAGCCCTTAATGTCTTCCCGTTGTTTGGCTGGTGTGTTGTTAAATCAATCACGATGCACAGATGGTCACTTTGGATATGATGCGGCACGTCAGGATGTGACGTAGCATCGCAGATGTAACAAGCCACAGCAGAGAGAATGTAACAGCAATACATGAACAAAAAGCATTCTCCAAATTGATTCTGAATTTTGGGTGCTTCTCATTGCTTCCTTTGAGTTTGTAAGCCATGAGGGGAGGGGAAACAAATTATTTTAGCTGTAGCTCTCTCTTGTTAACACATAACTGGGTCTTTGCTACCACAGAAAGTAACTTCTGAAGGGTCTAAATGCTGGCCTGTGGGACTGGATAGCACCATGGATGGGAATGCAAAATCAGAGAGCACTTTGACACAGTTTAGCTTTATAGAGCCAAACACCGAAGAGCCAAGATAAGTCAGGACCTCATCCAGGTTTTTCTTTCCCGGTTCCAGGAAATTAACTTTGGAGTACTTTTATAGCCACTGAAGGAGATAGTTTATAAATTATAATGTATATATACATATAATTGATAACAGGGGAGAATTTACAGACATTTTATAGCCCTTGAGCAGCATGATAGGCTATATTCAGGATCCTTACTGGTGGCTGATTAGCTTTATCTCTGTCATTCTCCAGCTATCTGATAAACAGCCTACATTTGCTTGATCAGCTGATATAGCAACAAAATGTGGCATTTAAGTTTATGCTCATTTTCTGTAGCAGGTGCTGCTATGAAATACCCATATAACTGGAACAGTCAGTGGTTAGTTGCTGTCATCCAGGGGTAAAAATGTCCAGGAACACAATGGACAAGCCAAATAACCTTCTCATTTTCATAATTTTCATTGCTAAAACGAGCAGTAGGATTCAATGAATTAGTTGTAGTTATTGAAAGAAAAAACACCAAAATGTAAAATAGGAGGAGAACTGACCCTATTTAGTGTGCCCACTATACCACAAATTAAGATTCTTGTTCTGGATATTACTGATGATATTAAGAATTTAGGCATAAGCAAAGCACCACATCATAAATTTTTATATTCCCCATGATGTGGATAATTCCCTTTATTAGTGCATGCTTAGTAACAAATATTTTAGTCAAGCTGCAGGTGAATATAGGGACAAAGTACCACCCTTAGTTAGGACTAATGATTGAATTTGACTGTAGAGGTAATCAGGGTAGGAGGAAGCACCATAAGAGCAGAAGCAAGTCCAGCTGGCTATCCGAGAGACACAGGCATGTCTGACATATGGCAATGCCTGAGAGCTTTGAAAACTCCCAAATAGGTATCACCCTCAGCAGGAATTTACAGCCCCTAAGCAGCCTAAAGTCAATATAACGTGTTAAGGAAAAAAGACCATCATTTTACCTCTCAGCATGCAGTGTGTCAAGCATTTCTTGGGAAATAGTAACGTGCAGATCACTAATCCGATTACTCTGGGACCACATCATCAGTGTAGCAGCGGCCGATGTGGGAACGTGATTTTCAAACATAGTCTTGTCCGTTACTAGCTGGGAATGAATATGCTGGTGCAAGAGGAAAGAAAAATGAACTATCGCTCTAATGCACATACGCAAAAGCATGCAATTGCTTGTCATGGTGATAGCAGCAGGCTCCACAATGCCAGCAGCAGGTTCTCATTCATCCAGCCGTGCTCTTCAGATTACCAGTGATCCTGCTAGTGTTGAGTATTCCCTGGGAAGGATGTCGTACGGGGCTGGCAGGGCAACGGTGCTGCTGCTGCTGCTGCACCTTCGCGTCTTTGCATTGGCAGCTGCAGCAGCATCACAGGGAAACATCCTTGGCAGGCTAACCTTGCCTTTTGATGCTCGCCACTCTTTAGCAAATAAAGCTTTCTCTTGCATAATAATTTCACATGTAGTTGGTTGCCAAGTGCCTCACAATGACTACCTCCGGTAAGAGCACTTCTGCTAGCTGGATACAGCTGACACGGGACTGCAATCTCAAAATGCCTTCATGGTTCACCACTGTTTTCAACACACTGCGACACTCCAGTGAAACTTGACCTAGTTCTCGTGGCGGCTGCTGCTGCTGATTCTCCCAGGCTCTTTTCTTGCTGGGTGCGGTAAGGAACACAGGGGCTACATACAGCACTTGTATGCCTTTCTTGGACCTCTTTTTGTAGAGGTTGTCAACAAGATTAAGAAACATCAGCCCCGGTTGCTTGGCATTCATGATTTTTGAAGCAAATGAAAGAAAGGGGTGACTATGAATTGTCACAGATATCAAACTTGGATCTTTCTCAGCCAGTAGATGATGAAGGTAAGCCATAAAATTCCAGTTCCAGTATGTCTCCTAAAACGACAGATAATCCAGGGTTGGCTCGAAACACAGATGTGTCCATTTTACCAAGCTGCTCCTGGTAGGTATCTGAGCCAAGAAACTCACATCTCATGTAATTGCCACAGGTGTTAGGTATGGTATTTATAAGCAGTTACACAGTCTTCAGCTATTTCCAGCTCACTTCCTCAAACTCTGTTCATAATTTCAAACCTTTGAGTCTTCCAGCAGAAACAACCTGACAACGATGGAAGCAGAAGCCAGGTTTCTTTCCCAGTTTTGTGAATGATAGCAACCCAAATGCAGCTGCTGCTGAGATTGGGATTAAAACAATCTCCTTGGTTTATTCTAAACCCCAGGCCTCTGGAGACTTTATTCCTCCTCAGGTTATTTTACTCAAATTCAAACACAGTAATAACATGCACAGATTGGGGGGGGGGGGGGGTAAACCTAACACAAACTGACAGAAGGAAGGTCTCCTTTTTTTGGGGAGACAAACAAGGAATATCTAAAGGCCTGATTCTTTTCAACATTCAAAACTTAAACAATAACTAGTAGTGGTAGGAACCAACTCTTCTGAAAATCCCTCCTCTTTCTCAGTGCCTCTGAAATTCTAGTGCTTTCTATAAATTTCTAAAATTAAGTTTGAAAATGCTGATTTAGATGTCTGAAGTCAGGCACCAAGCAATGAGATCAGCCCCCTGAAGACCTTCATCTGCCACAGAAGAGTGAACTACCACCATCTACTCCTACAAACTAGTTTTAAACAAAAAAATGTTGCCCAGCTGGCTCTGCTAGCTCACATGTGGATAGCTGCTCCTCTCCTGTTACTCCTTTTCTGCTAGTGATTTCTACTATTGAGAAAGAGACTGCAGTATAGAGAACCATGCAAACTCCTTGCTGCCTAAATGAAACATTTCAAACGAATTCTCTTGTCCTTTTCTTCTCCTACGCTCCTGATTTGTGCAAGGTTGCAAGCTCTTGCCTTAGGTTAAGGTGACCATTTGCTTCAAACGTTCACCTCTGTCTATCTGGACTTCCCCACACTATCTTAACTCTGCACTTCCTTCCCTCTATGGTACACTCACTACCTTTCAATGGAAATACCATCCTATATGAAAAAGCACAGAGTACAGCACTCCTTTTATCCCTCCCTTTCCTTTACTCTGCGTATCAGCACAATGCTCCTCCTTGCCCGGGCTTTCCTGGACAGTTTCTTTCTCCTCATATGCCTTGAATACCAAGTCTATGTATAGTCATTGCAAAAAGGAGCCCAAAACTCAATGAAAGTTCACATGAGGTGCTACTAGCTCTAGGAAAATATTTTTGTACAAGTAAAAAATATGTAAAAGGATAAAGAGCTCTAAAAGGTAACTTCAAATTGAATAACAAACCCAGAAAAGGAACAGGGAGGAAAACTAATTTGTAGAGCCTTCAGTCTCTGCCTAAATGAAACAGAAACGAACAGACAAACAGAGTTAGAGCATATCCAAGCTCAAAACACATCCAAAACTAATAATGATGACCAACAAGAATGAAATAAAAAACTAGTCATAAAATTCATCAATGAGATGCATAAGTCAGAGTGAGTTAATTTTCACATAGCATTTGTTTTAATCAAAATAAAGCCATTGAATTGGGGCTTTCCCCTTGTTCAATCTTTTCTGTTCCAGCTTGTCATTTATTTTTCATAAATTTGGAGACACACGTCTGGGAACAGGGATTGTTACCCTGTCACATTGCTGAAGTTGCTTTTACTGTTCCAATTCTATGGTGAATATAAAAAGGACAATAAGATTCCATATATGTAATTGCTGAATTTAATATTCGTACTACCAGTTTTAAAATACACAGAGGAGACAAGAAATCTACCCTCATTCTTCTATTATCCCAGGGACCCAGATTTATTCATTCTGAAGGCAGTTACAGAGGCAAATAAGGAACAGCTATTTGCACAAAGTTTTGAATAAATAAATAGATTCAGTGAATTTATATGCTGGAGACTTTCATCTTACACTGCTGTCTGTTCCTATTATCCCATGGAAATAAAGATGGTTGCCTGCCCCAGCAAAAAAGCCAGTCCCTTTCCCCAGTTTTCACTCCTAACCAGTTTCACTTGTTCTGTTGTACCGAGTGAGGTGCTGGACTGGGAGGCTCTTCTTCCCAGGCTCGGTGATGAAAGCAACTCTCCCAGGCTGCAGTTCAGAAGAAGGATGCACTAACGGTCAGTGACCCAGTGGAGACATTGCTCTGCTGCAGATTACTCAAGTGCTGTGGAAAACAATCTTGTAATACTCCTTTTCAGATGAAAATGACCCTCATTGTGAAATTTAAGTTTCTTTCTATGTCCTTTGTGTATCACATTCAGAGTATTAGCACGAGAGACATGTTTTTCAGCCAATCCAAGCCAGTCTAAACCCATGCTGCTGCTGAAGATCTCATGCTTCCCCTGGCCATGACTGTATATTCCCATATGATGGCATCATCTCATGAGTTTGACCAGGTTATTAATCTGACTGATCAGAAATGCTTTTTTTGGTATACAAAGTTTGCTTCCAGTCATTGCACAGCTATGTCGAGTTCTTTAATTGATAGAAGGGTAAGTGAGGGAACACAGGACTGACATGTGGGTGGGGACAGCAGCATCTCCTTCCCCCCTTTTGGTGGTACCATGCCCTTAGACTGGCTGGAAGGGGTAGCAGAGCTAGACTGCTGCCTCCAGTTCTGGTTTGTTTAGTAAAAGGGTTACTATCTGAAGGTTTTCAACTGCAGCTAGCATTTAAACTATGTAAAAAAGTTTATTTTACCAGACTCAAAGTCTGGTGTTTAGTTCAAACACTTCACTTTTTTACAGATTTGCTCTTCCTCCCAGCAGTTTGCTGCAGCAGATTTCATTCCTTTTCTTCTTGCCATGCAAAACTGCCTTGTCATTTCTTCCACCCCTCAGATTCCTTCCACCCTGGATTTCATCAGTGAAATCACCTTAGGTTTATCCTAAAATAATTTAGGAGTATTTAACAGACTGTGAATTGGAATTCAGGTCTCATGTGGTTCTAATTTTGCAGTGCAAATTATCCTGGAAAACGTGGCAGAAGACTGCGGAAACTGGAAACCGAAGGCAGTTAGAAGAATCTGTGCTCAGGAATATCACAATAATATATGGAGAAAATGTACAACCAAGCTGAAAATAAAGAACAAATTGGTCCCATGGGTCAATCATTCAGCTGCAGTGCCTGCGCCACACGTCAGGACAAATGTCTTTCATAAGAACATAATTTGACAGATCTTTGGAGGGCAAACTGTGTTACTGCTGCTGTAATGCCAGTAAATTCTCCCCCAGACTGTTCCTGACAAGTGTGTTGTTCATTTCCACCCGCTCCAGCTGAGAAACAAATAGCCTTCTGGAGAGGGTCACCACCTATTTTCTGTGAACCAGAGGACCAACAGCTAAAACCTCTGTGCATATCTGTCCTCAGACCCACTGAACCCCTCCGGATGCTGCCTTCAAAGAGATCAAAAAGATTTGGGAACGGGACTCCTTTGGATGCTGTCCTAAAGGAGATCAGAAAGAATGAGGAAAAGGCTGTTCCTGATAAAGTCCATTGTGGACATGGCAGGTGGTTGCTTACGGATGAACACTTGCAAGACGTGAACGGTGTTATTGGGGAAAGGATTTCAGGGCAAGCAGAGAAGGTTTCAGTGCAGTCGCGTGAGCCGTGAGTGTTGCAGCAGGACTCCTGGCTGACTTCACCAGAGTTTCTTCTGATTACGGGGGGAGCGTACGAGTGGTGTTAAGAACTGAGCTGGCCCCATCCACGTCATTTTGTGTGTCTCTGCCAATAGATGTGAACAAAATCAGCAGCTGGTATTATTCTCTTATATTGCCCCAGCTCTCATTAATGAGGCAGCCTGAGTGCAGCCTTTTCTTTCTGCTTCCCCGCCAGCTAATCCCTGGGCTGGGGTAACAGACCTTGCCTTTCCCTTGGCCACATTCTCTATAATTTCGTTTAAAGATGTGTAGAGGCTAGGACTATTTAATTTGCTCTCTAACCTTTTTATTTTGATTCCTGGTATGGGATTTTTCTTCACGGGTCAAACTCCTAAGAGAACAGCATTCAAAATGTGAAATGTGAAAGCATTAGGAGAGCTGCAATGGCACAACATGTTATTGTCCTGCATGTAATCTGAATAAGTTGTTAGCAGCAAAGTCCAGGAGTGAGTTTCAAATTTGCCATTCTCCCTTGTTGCAGAAACCATCTTTTTTTGAGCCAATGCCAGTTATTGTTTCGATGGCATTAAAGGGTGCTTTTGTAGATAACAACTCGAGAGAAACTCTGGTTGTCTTTGGCTGCAGTTCAAATGACCAGACACCCCGTTACCACTCGGTTAGACACAGGCAGGTTTGGGGCCAAGTCTGAAAGTCCACTTGATTCATACAAACACATTGTAAGTATGTAGTTATCACAGAGCTATGATATATTTCAGCTGTGTATTATACATGTTGATTTCTCCAGCATGGTCTGTTATTGCCAGAAACAGAAACTAGTGGGACAGCAGATATGTGACTACTGATGGGTGGGAAAAACAGCAGTATGTTTATTTTATGTCAATTTTGGTAAGTGTATCCCTGCTGATATTTTTTATTTGCACAGTTTAAGAACTTCAGAAATTACGTTAGGGAAAAAAAAAAAAAAGACATCTGACAGAGCAACGTCCATAAGCATTGGTGTGGTGAGCTTATAGGAAGAGTAGGTAACTGTACATTTATTTACCTGTGAAGGATTACAGTATCATTCTGATAGGTATTTGTGGAACATTTGGAAATCAGCCATTCTTGCAATTACGTGCCAGACCGAAAAACAAAGCTGGTAAATAGCATCAAGGAAGATTACCCCTGAATTTATGTCTCTCCAAAGCCATGGGGTACAGAGTCAGGAGAGTCCTGCCTTCTGTGTAGCTATTTTAATAGCTCTGAGGACATCTAGCTATAATCTGTGCAAGCGCACACACAGATAAAAGAAGCAAGCAATGCAAGATCAAGTTCAGCATTTCCTCTTTCAGGGCTAATGCGTAGCTAGTTCTTGAATTAAAACAGCTTTCTATTGTATCTTTGTTTGCTTAAGCATAATTGTAGGAGAAGGAGGCATGGATGTAACAAGTTACATTAGGAGTTAAGTTAGTACGGAATAAACAAATACCAGGTTACCATTGAGAACTTCTACTGTTCTAGTAACAAAAAGACAAAAATCATAGATTCATACTTTGAGTAATTTGTCTATAATAATGCTCATTAACGTTTTCTATAAAAATTAACAAGATTTCTCACTCATTTTTTACATTAATAATATAGTAATTTATACATGCTTGGGCTTGGAAATACTGTTTAATTGCTTCTGTTATAGTGACATATTAGTCATCACCAAGTGTTGTTATTTGAAATCAAGTTCTAAAGCTTTAGTTCCCTTTTTGTCACTGCAAAAGAGCAAGCTGGCTATACTAGGCACTTATAATCCCAGCGGGGCATGTTTACTGCTTGTATAACTGTCATGTTCTTGCTTTCAGTTCTTTGCTTTCATTTTTAATATCAGAGATTACAGACTGTATCTGGTACAGATTTACAGTCATAGACTTCTGCAAATATTCCTCTGAGAATAAGTACTTCTTCATTGTCTTATTACTTTCTTTCAAATCAGCTCATTAAGCATCAGAGGATTATTCACACCAGATAAAAAAGCATTGTAAAGCACAGCTGAACACTTTCCATCTTGCTCTGTCTACATCTCAAACACAAAATGTAAGCAAGCGGGATCTGCTCCCTGCCCACCAGGCACCTTCTAGGGAGGGATGGGACCACACACCTGGGAGAAAGGAGGGAGAGGAGGAGGAGAGGAGAGGAGAGGAGAGGAGAGGAGAGGAGAGGAGAGGAGAGGAGAGGAGAGGAGAGGAGAGGAGAGGAGAGGAGAGGAGAGGAGAGGAGAGAGGAGAGGAGAGGATCACCTCTTTCAAAAGGAGCCAGCTGGAGCGTTCCTGGTCAACAGGGGAGGTCCCAGAGGACTGGAGGCTTGCCAATGTGACTCCCATTTATAAGAAGGATCGGAGGGAGGATCCGGGGAACTACAGGCCTGTCAGCCTGACCTCGGTACCAGGAAAGATTATGGAACGGTTTGTCTTGAGAGCACTCACACGGCAGCTCCAGGATAAGAGGGGGATCAGGCCCAGTCAGCATGGGTTTACGAAAGGCAGGTCCTGCTTGACCAACCTGATCTCCTTCTATGACCAGGTGACCCGCCTAGTGGATGAGGGAAAGGCTGTCGATGTTATTTTCCTAGACTTCAGCAAGGCCTTTGACACTGTCTCTCACGGCATACTCCTTGAGAAGCTGGCGGCTCATGGCTTAGACAAGTGTACTCTTCGCTGGGTGAAAAACTGGCTGGATGGCCGAGCCCAGAGGGTCGTGGTGAATGGGGTGAAATCCAGTTGGCGGCGGGTCACGAGTGGTGTTCCCCAGGGCTCGGTGTTGGGCCCTGTTCTGTTTAAGATCTTTATTGACGATTTGGATGAGGGGATTGAGTGCACCCTCAGCAAGTTTGCAGATGACACCAAGTTGGGAGGCAGGATCGATCTGCTTGAGGGTAGGGAGGCTCTACAAAGAGATCTGGACAGGCTGGATCGATGGGCTGAGGCCAACTGTATGAGGTTCAACAAGGTTCAGTGCCGGGTCCTGCACTTCGGTCACGGCAACCCCATGCAGCGCTACAGGCTTGGGGAAGAGTGGCTGGAAAGCTGCCCGGCAGAGAAAGACCTGGGGGTGCTGGTTGACAGCCGGCTGAATATGAGCCGGCAGTGTGCCCAGGTGGCCAAGGCGGCCAACGGCATCCTGGCCTGTATCAGGAACAGTGTGGCCAGCAGGAGCAGGGAGGTGGTTGTTCCCCTGTACTCGGCACTGGTGAGGCCGCACCTCGAGTCCTGTGTTCAGTTTTGGGCCCCTCACTCCAAGACAGACATGGAGGTGCTGGAGCGTGTCCAGAGAAGGGCAACCAAGCTGGTGAGGGGCCTGGAGCACAAGTCTTATGAGGAGCGGCTGAGGGATCTGGGGTTGTTCAGTCTAGAAAAGAGGAGGCTGAGGGGAGACCTTATCGCTCTCTACAACTACCTGAAAGGGGGTTGTAGTGAGGAGGGTGTTGGTCTCTTCTGTCAGGTGTCTGGAGATAGGACAAGAGGAAATGGCCTCAAGTTGAGGCAAGGGAGATTTAGGTTAGATATTAGGAAAAAGTTTTTTACTGAGAGGGTTGTCAAACATTGGAATGGGCTGCCCAGGGAAGTGGTTGATTCACCATCCCTGGAGGTATTCAAAAAGCAAGTGGACAGGGTACTCCAGGACATGGTTTAGGGGGCATGGTTAATGATTGGACTTGATGATCTTGAAGGTCTTTTCCAACCGAAATGATTCTAAGCTTAGACCAGCCCATCTCACGGCGGAGGTGCGGTTGCACAGTGCAGGACTATAGCCTATGAGCCTTCTGGTTAATATTTCCTACCTTTAAAAGGGCTGTCCTACACCCTTTAGGTTTGGTTCTGAGTAAAGAAATATTTTCATTTGGCAATGCATTTGGCACAACTGAAGTACAAAATGAGAGCAAAATAAACGAAAGTAAATATATCAAAATGTCCAATACCGTGAGAATCTTGCCCTAGAAATACATAATGATTCCTAAGCTCAGGCTTCCACCTGCATGCCTGTAATTCAGTAAAAATATGATGATACAAAAATATCGTCATTTCTGCTTATGCTTTAGTTACAAAAATGTTTGTACTTGTTTTTACCTATCCAGGATGTTTTAAGTACCTTTAAGAGTCTGTAAGCATGATCTTTCTAATATTGTTTTAAAATCTAGATGATGGAATAACCATATTGTTGTTTCTTTGTGAATAAAATGTATATATATATAAGGAAGCAGAGAAAACTTAGGTACTGTGATACTGAAAATTGTTCTGAGGTAAGTCATTGCTCTGCTATGAAACTTTTTACTTTCTGAACACACTAAATATTGATTCTAACAATTCTGCCTTATCTCCCCAGTCACTACAGAGTTACTAAGGCAAGTCCAAAGGATATGTGGCAAGAATAAAAAAAGGAAACAATTATCTTCTATTAGTTACTGAGATAGGTTCAACTTTATTAGTAGAAGTTATTTATCTTTGAAGAAGATACATACCATTTATCTTCAGTCTGTCTCATTTGGAAAGTGTAAATATTTTGCCATTTTATAAGCAGTCAGGAAAATTTCCATACCTCTTTGTGAAATCACCTAACATTAGATGCTCTTTCCAACACAGAAATATTTGCCAGTTAGATCATAGCAATCTTACTTATCGCTGAGAAATGTTGACATCCTGATACATTAAAGTTTTACTTCACTAATTGGTATAATTAAAATATCACTGTGAGGGGGCTTAATTTGAAGTCTCTGTGAGCTAAATTAATTGTGTATTCTCAGACTGAAAGTCACAAAGAAGGTACTGATCGAGTCTGAAATTAATTCCGTATTGAAAGTACCTTGCAAGTGATTTATCTAGGAGAGAGCAGGGTAATGTTCCTGCTTTGAAGTGGGTAACATTTCTACTTTAAAGCAGAAGGATATGATAAGGATGCAGATAATTTATAACAGCTAAAATATTAATTTTAACACACAAAAGCCATTATACTATTACCAAGCAGAGATGTCAGGAAAATAATGGACAAAATACCTTTACAACTGCAAAGCACATAGAGACTGTCCTTTTATCACGTATTCTTTGCTGGCAAAGTCAGCTTGTGAAGTTTCTGCTCCTCAGTCCTCTCAGCCCCATCTTTCCCGACTCCTGCAGAAGCCCTTTCCCTGTCAGACGTGCTGCTACAACCTTTTGTGGGAAACTTTGTCATTGTGATGATCTCCATTAAAATAATCAGTCCTTAAAAGGAAAACTGTTACTTTCACTTGGTCTTTGCACCAATCTTTACTGCAAAAAACAGTTGAATGGGTGCAAATGAGGGACAGAAAAAGACAGTATAGGAGCAGGTACAACAGGAGAATCCCTAAAAATGACTTTTCTGCAAAAGAAAGCATGCCATGTAGCTCTAACTAATAGGTCATATTACCTTATCATTGAGGGACAGAAGGACCTAGAACCACCTTTCACACAGTCTCTTTTCTCAGGGAATAGCTCCAATGAAGCCAACAGAGTTGAACTGGTGTGAAGAAGGAAGAATTTAAAAAATCAAGTGAGATTAGCTTCTAAATGGGATCATGATCAAGCTCCTTTAGCTTAATTAGCTCAGGCCATATGCTCAGCTGTAGCCCTGTACAAGGCAAAAAACCGGGCCCCCTGAGGACTGCCATGTAAGCAGGTTGTGACCTCGCACGCCTGTGATTCAACGTGACAGGTCTCTGCCCTTTGCCACTGCCAGCCAGCAGAGCTACACAGCTGCAAACGGGGGATCAAGCGCAGTGATGCTGCTGAAGTTGCTAGGCACTGAAGACACCTCCTGAAACCTTGCTAGCATCCTCTAGCAGACCGTGTCGGAGGACACTCTGTCATATTTGCACTTGCACTCCAGACGGAATCCATGCTCTCCACTTTACTTTCAAAATGAGAGCTAGGTTAGTTCTGCATGCATTTATTCCCACAAGTAAATAAAAGAGAATTATGAGGTTATATGGTTTATATTGTGGATATGGTTTTGAGGAACCTTCTGGGATGAGACAGTTTCACAGGAGCTGCTGTGGTTTGTCGTCACCATGGTCCTGCCCTCCCCAGCACCCCTTTCCTCTGCCACGCTTTCCCCCTGCCCTCTTCATGCTAGCTCCAGCACTCATCAGCCTGCAGTGAGCCATTTCAGATCATTAACCAAGCAGAAAACAATTCATTATTCTTTGTAGCTAGATTTAGAGTGCTTAGAGATGGAAAAAAAATTGAAATGAGCTTCAGAGCTTCAAGCAATACCCACAGTTTCATCTTAACCATACCAGAAATCTAATTTTAAACCATCCTCTGCAGATCTGCGGAGAGCAACCCACTGTTCTATCTGATTTTAGCTGTTGATAGACTGCATTCCACAGCACTTGCAGAAACAGAAAGCTGTTGTGAATACATGTTCCCTTCATAACCCGAACCCCTCTAATTCAGCACTTAATTTTCCAGCTTAACTGCAAGCTTCATCACTGATACTCGACTTTCTTTTAGAACACGGATAAAATCATTAAGCAACAGAGGCCGAAGAACTGATCTCTGCAGGGTACCACGAGAAACACAATCACTCAGTAATGATTCCTTATTTATAATTACTATTGGGACTTGTCATTTAATCTGTCCTAAATTCATTAGTGCCATGTTGATACTGCACCACCCTAGATAATTGATCAAGATGTCATGCAACACTAAGTCAAATGCCTTACAGGAACAAGTCTGCTACATCAAAAATACTATCTTTATCAACCCAACTTGCAATCTCATCAAGAAGTGACTCCAATAGCAGCAGAGAAAAAAATGTCTTTAAAACTGTGAAAGCACACAGAGGCTGTTCTTTTATCACGTTTCCTTGGCCAGCAAAGTTAGCTTGTGAAGTTTCTGCTCCTCAGTCCTCTCAACCCCATCTTTCCTGACTCCTGCAGCAGCCATTCTATCACTTCGCCCAGGATCAATGCCATGGCTGATGGATTAATCACCTTTTACATTATCTTATTAAATTTTGTTGACTAGCCATGCAATGCTAGTCTTCTGCCAGCTCAGGGAGCTTCTTGGCCAGCTGCTGGATGAAGTCCTCTGGAGCTGCTGGTTTAGAAACCTCTATCATTATTGACCACCCTGTTCTGAATGACAGTTTAGTTAGCACGTGTTTATTCATTAGTCTTCTTCAACAGGAACAGTTTGTTTGCTTTTTCCCAAATGCAGAACATATAAACTTCACTGAAAAATCTGAGCCTCTCTGAATTATTATTGAGATCTCCACAATACTTACCTAATGACAGGCCAATGCTACTAGTCCATTATTTTTTTTCTTAATCATCAAAAGTTTTTTTGTACTGACCTTAATGTTTCTGTTTTTTTTTTTTCTTCATTTTCTATCATTCTCGACATATAACACAGCTTTTGATATCAGCATATGGATTTTTCTATTTGAATAATGTTGGTGGTCTTGTGGATGAGATTATGATAGCTGCTATTTAACATCAGCCTTACTTGAAGCTGAAAGTTGGCCAGCCAAAGTATTTTTAATTAGCATGGTGAGGGAAAAAGATTAAACACTAGACTGTGGTTTTAGCGTATCTCATTTTTCTTGGAAAAGTATTGTCTGCTTTTTTAGCATGGGCTCTTATGAAAAGGAGGCTTATGTGATCATGATGAGCATTTATTTGTGTGCGTGTGCAGCTAGCTTTCCTTCCTCCATATCCTCACTAATATTTGAACCTATAGTTTGGTTTCCCCTCAGTTTGCCTGGGCTAAGATACCCCCAAATTGCCAAAAAATCCATAAAAAATCAACAGCCAAGATCCAGCAGAAAAGCTAACTGTAGGGGTGACTGCCAT
This sequence comes from Harpia harpyja, assembly GCF_026419915.1. Lineage (NCBI taxonomy): Eukaryota > Metazoa > Chordata > Aves > Accipitriformes > Accipitridae > Harpia > Harpia harpyja. The sequence continues at coordinate 11,496,253 of NC_068944.1, forward strand.
CATAATTTCCTGCCCCAGAAGATCTATATGGCATTACACTTGCCACAGACAGCTGTGAGCAGCGCGGCAGCCAGCGCTTGTGCCCCGTCAGACAGATCTGTGGGAAACTAGGCTTCCTTGTTTCCTGTAGTCATGCATGAAAACTACGTAGTTTGTTCAAAAATTACTTCTCCTACTTGACTAGATTGCAATTGCTTTCAACATTGTGAACTGTCCATGAAAAGCACTGAGAATTTGTATGACCCCTGCCATGTTTACTAGGAAGTTGCTTATTTAAACCCTAGCAGGTCAGTTATTGAGCTAAACCAACATATGCATGTAACAAACACTTCTGTAAAATAAGCCAGATGAATCACCCTCAACAAGTGCCTTTCTCTGCTGAATACTAAGGAAGCTTAGACAGCTAGCTTAGATCAGACACCTCATTTTTAGACAGCTAAAATTAGTGAGATGCGTCTGAGCAAAAGGCCTGGACTGGGTCACTGGAGCGTCCATTGCATGTGTCTGCTTACTTTAGCTTAATGACAAAACTGTCAGAGTCCTAACACGGACTGATGTGTTATCTACGGTCCTTTTCCCCTCTACTAACATTAGGTTTACTAGCTTAATATTTGTCGCACTTTGGCTTGAATCTAATAGCATGATTTATGAGGGCCGTAAGTCCTGGAATCCCCTCTGGGATTTATGAAATCTTACAGATCAGTCCCATACCCTTAACACCTATCGGGATGCAGAGAAGCTCCATACAAAAATAGAGAAAAAGACCCTGGCATGCATGGTAGTGTTCTATCATAAACTGTAATATACAATATACTTTTCTTCGACTGTGTAATCCAGGCAGGAGTTACGACCTGGACTAGAAACAAACACTATAGACACCAGAGAACAAAAACCAATGGAAACTGCTATGGTTCTTGCCTCTCTACAGTACCTTCCATAATGAAAAAGAAATCCATTATATGTGTCAAGGAAATAGTTGGATCCAATCTGTTCTTGAACAGAAAAAATATATGGGTCAGACAGTATAGGCTGTGAGATTTTACCTATCATTGACCATAGACAAGCATATAGTGTAGTAGTAGCATCCTTGCGTATATATGTGTGTATATATGTATATATGTATATATAGGGGAGCAGTCATTCAGAACTGGGCATGAAGTGATAATGAGTCATCTGGATTAAGTAAAAAAACCCCCGTATTTCTTTTTGTAAACTCAGGAGGCCAAATATTGTAGTCCCCAATTACATACAATGGGCAGGCTGTGGGATTTTTGCCTTCTAGGGCCACTTCTGGATTTCCTGTTGAAAAATATAATGGCTTAGAGCACTAACAAGATTTATGGATACATTTTAGTTGATTAGCTTGTATAGTACCAAGAATTCATTGGATGCCCAAGTATGTATTATTTCTACTGTTATACATTTTGCTGTGATTCGTTCATCCATACTACCCAGAGACCATTATTGTTTGAAATAGCACATTGATCAGCAAACAGTGTATTTTCCAATTACTTGTTTATGCAAGTAATTAATACTGGAAAGTTTTAACTCTTAAAAATTTAACTCATAAGTAAAATGTCTGATTAATATTTTTCCTAAGTGGGTTAATAATTTTTACAGGAAAGAGGAAAGCAAATTTTCAGAAAAAACAATTTGAAGCAACTTAATTCCTACTCAATATATGCCTTGATAAGAATCTGTAAACCTGAGCAAGATTGGATTGAGTGAAAGGCTTCCTAAAGTGGAAAAATGAGTTAATGACCTCCAAAATTTGAAAAATATTACTCTACTTAATGATTGTTCACCAAATTCTACCACACAGAACTTGCACCTAGTCCAGTATCCCAGACGAAACCAATAAGAGTTTATCTAAAAATGTGACAAAAAATAGAAATTAGAAGAAATATATAGCCTTCAAAACACAGCCAACAGTCAATTGTTCAACTTTTTTCATGCCTCCTTAATTAGTGATTGGCTTATTCCATGAGGTCTGAAAGTTCATATTCCTCATCCATTTAATGTGGTACTGAATAATGGAGTAGGGATTGTTGTTTTTTCTTTCTCATATACTTCACATTTATCCACAATGAACTTTGAGTCACTTTATTGCCGTGTGATTTAGTCTTCTAAAGTCCATCTCAAACTCTTCATTGCCCTTATGATCCTCGATAACTGTGCATCATAATAAAACTGTTTTACTTCACTGCTCATCCCATTGCCAGGTCTTTCACAGTGCTGTTAACCAGCAGGTATCTCAGGACAGATGTCTGTGACATTTTGCTGTAAAGCTGTTGGGAGTGCCGTCCCCTTCCTCTCACACTCTGTTTCTTTTTTACCCAACTATTTATCCGTGTAAGAGCTCTCCCTTTTCTGCTATGGATACTCATTTTCCTTAAAGTTGTTGTGGCCAGTAGAAGAGAAGAGAAGAGAAGAGAAGAGAAGAGAAGAGAAGAGAAGAGAAGAGAGTATTTCAGTTGGAAGGGACCTACAACAATCATCTAGTCCAACTGTCTGACCAAATGTTAAAACATGTTATTAAGGGCATTGTCCAATGCTTCTTAAACAGTGACAGGCTTGGGGCATCGACCACCTCTCTAGGAAGCCCGTTCCAGTGTTTGACCACCCTCTCGGTAAAGAAATGGTTCCTAATGTCCAGTCTAAATCTCTTTGCCCAGAACTTTTTTGCAAACCTATCTCAACCAAACTCACTCTTACCTACATGCTTCTTTACTCTGAATTTCAAATATAGCCAATAGACTTACAGGACATCTTACCAAAAAACCCCAAAACAAACCAACACACACACACACACAAATCAACCAAAAAAACATGTTGACTCTTCTGGGGGACTGTGTTTATCAGGTATCTGTTAATCTTATTTTTCACTATAGTTTCTCCAGATTTTCCCAGTACAGATGTCAGCCTTGTGGGATTGTAATTCCTTAGATGAGGACTGGAAGCTGTTTTGGCAATGTACAAGGGTACACAGGCCACCTTGCAGGCTGCAGGTACTGAGGCAGCTCTAAGCAAGAGATAAACCGCCGGCATTAGCAATTCAGGTGCTTTATCCTTGAGTTGTCCTCACACTCACAGGTAAGATCGGTTTGGCCCAGGCAATTTGTTACCACTGAATCTGTTAAACTGTTCCATAACCTCTTCCTAAGTCACTTTAAGTTGAGACAAATCCTCTAAAGAGTGCCCTGCAAAGGAGGGCTCTGATGTGGGAATGTGTTTTTCTTCTCTGCACTGGCCTAATGGCATTTTCATCTCAGATCTTTGTTCTCTCAAAACTGAGCCAGGGTGATGATATTTAGTAATTTGCCTTTCCTACATCTCTAGTAATTTTATGACATCTTTCTGGAAGCAGGCAGTGAGAATTAAGGGCTTGATCTACATGTCACTCCAACATTTTTGGTGCTTCTTTCATTCTTTTCTTAAAGAAATAGTTCTGTTTGCTTCATTCTTTTTTTTTTTTTTTTATTGAGCTGTCAAAAGTAAATGCCATATTTGTTTTTGCTAATGGATATAGCCAGTTGAAAACTCATAAATATCTGAGTAGTTTATCTTATTTCTTTCCAATGGGATTTTAATCTTTCATGTGGCAAAATAAATTTAAGTGTCTATTGTGCTTTCAAGCATTTATTTCTTGCTTACTTGATTCCTTGTTTTCTGTCTGTCTGTCTGTCTCTTTCTTTTTTTCAGGTTATCTGCACATTTAGCAGTTAGTTTAAGCTGTCAGATGGACATTGTTTAAACCATGCTGCTGTGATTTAGAACTGAAGGCACCTTGTTATAGAGTGATGAAAAATTGTTCAACAAACAACTGAGGAAATTAAAATAGTTCCTTTTTTATAATTTTTTCTTATTTAATGGCATATAATGTGTATATATTGACTCTGAGGTTCTAATCTTGTAAATAGGTTTTAAATTCATTATACTGTATTTTAACATCCATCAGTGAATGTAATGGTTATTTAAGTCAACAGGAGTTATGCCTGCTTCAGTAAGGTAGGAGAACAATCTCAGTTCTCTCCTTTGATGATAGGAGCAACCACAAAACATCTGAAGTGAAGCCCAGGCAGGCAACACCAGGACCAGAGGTGGTTGTACAGCATCACCTTTCTCTAGTGAAAAATTACGGAGAAATATTATGTGAAGGAGTCAGAGGGCTGTTGATTCAAGTAAGATTTCTCAAATACTGCACAGTTACACTGATGAATGTGGGAGTGCTTCTGACTTTACAGATTCAGGCAGAACTCCTTGTTATATTCTCATCAGTGTATTTAGGGGGAAAAAAAAAGACCTGGGATCTATGCCCCAGTCTCATCAATATCTTGGAGAAAGATTCAGTCACCCAGCAGCTGTCTTGCTATTTGCTTTCCCTGGTATGGAAACCTGAGCATTCAGGCTGTATGTGAACCACAGATCACTCCAGCAAATAACCACTATAGAATAAGGGGAAGAAAAAGCTGGATTTCAGCAGGTAAGTAAAAATTGCGTAGTCACCATTTAGTCTTCTGCTTGTTTCTGAACAAAGAGGATTTGCCTTGATTGACATACAGATCCCTTTTCCAAGCAAACAATCTTTTAAATTGCAGTGTTTCTGAGATTTAAGCTTGATCACTGTTTTGCATGCTCTGAAGATCTTTGATTTTTCCAGCTCTATTTGTTGGTCTAATGGAAGATATTATTTCTCCTCACAGCTCTGTCTTGATTTCAGAACATTTATGGTACTCTAATGAAAGCAAGTAAACATTTCTCTTAGAACTACATGGTCAGAATAAAAGACACCATTGCCACTTGTGAATATAAAAACATTTTTTCTGAAAAGTCAGTGAAATCCACCTCCCTGAAATGAATGGCAGTTTCATTTGACAGTTACTGTGATTTTTCGATGTTTACTGACTATTTTTCACATTTACAGTATGTTGCTGTTAGCATGGAGTCTCTTCTTAGGGAAGATCTATTATTTCTTTTTCTTGGCAGACACTGTAATATACCTAGAAATTCACAAGGCCTCAAAGAACTATCATGTGTAACTAACCTGGACAACAGCAGCAAATGTAAACTTGTTAGGATTTTTTTCCAAATTCCCATACAGTGATGACTGAGATTTGCTTGCCTGTCTGTATGTCTTGTATTTCTCAAAAGGTGTCACCTGCTTTTTAATTTGGTTACTTTTTGGAATATGTTTCCTTAGAAGATTTAGCAGAAACTTGATAAGCTTGATTATGTGAATGGAAAGTTTAAAAGTCTTTATACTGTAACAGAAACAGTGTTTTGATGATATTTGATTTAATAACAGTAATAAAAAATTATTTCAAAGAAATAGGTCTATTTTTTTTCCTGCTATCATTAATGGTTATTATTTTGATTAATGGAGAACTTAATCAGCTAACTATTATAAAGCAGAAAAGCAGATTTGATTTGAAACAAAAGGAATCAATTTAATAATAAACTTTTTTTTCTTAGGTAGTTAGAAGGTTATAAACAAGCAAACATAAAACCTAAATAATTTGGAATTCTCAAATTCTCAAATTATGCAACTTGAATTTCCCAAAGTTCCCCTTTCATTCTTAATGCCTTTATATACACCCTATTGATCTGAAGCAAAGAAATACAGGAAAATATACAAATTAGTATATTTTTTCTGACTGTCACCAAATAAATAGAAGCAAAAGTAGTTAAGAATATTATTTTCATGTCAAATGCAACCATGAAATGTAACATCAGTGGAATTTTGTACAAGGCAACAGGTTAAGTAAGCTGACTCAATCAGCTACTTGAGAAACACCACTTTAAAGCATTGGCTATTGGAAGATGAAGAGAAATCTGAGGATCAGCAAAATGACTCAATAAGTGAAAAATAACTTACATATATAATGTCAAGAGTAGTAAAATTTGTGTTGCTTTCTCAAGGTGATTTTTTGTTTTAATTTCCAGACATTGACTAGAGCTATGCCTCTTGTTGCCATAGTACAAATACCTCTCTAGTAGTCTAAAAAATGGGGGTGTTTTTCTTTGTTTTTCTTTTATTCCTTTCCCAGTGTTCCACAGCAGGGCCACTTATTACATCCAGAGAAAAAGGAGCCCAGGAAACACCTGACAAAGCCTTAAACATTTTTTGTCCTCCCAGCTGATTGATTACACGCACACGTCTCGTGCAATCTTGTGACAGAGGAAGAAAATGCACGGGAGGAAGTTCTCATACCACAAAGTACATTTTGGGATGCAACAAGTGTGTTTCTCACAACTTTTCTAATGCAGATGCCAAACCTGCAGGGCTCTGAATGCTCTGATTCCGCCCACGCACAGGAATCGGGAGGTTTGGATGCGTAGTCCCATGGTTGTCTCTGCACTGCACTGCTTGCACTGACCTGTACCCGCTCGTCTGCTTATGTATAGCAGCCCAGGGTTCCTTTACAGCTATTTACTTTACCTATTATACAAAAGTCGGAGATGGGATAATTCACCTTTGTGATAAACCAGCATTTGAGGGGTAGCATAATGATAAAAACCCACCAAGGCTTGCGTGCCGACTGGTGTGCAATATGGAAGCTTTCAAGACCCGACAGCAATCCCAAAACATCAGTGGGCACTTCTGTAACATTGCCACAAAACAGGCTGAACGAGAGAAAGTACAGATTCACTTCTTGTAACTGAAAGTCCCCACTGGTCCGTTATGAGACAAACACAACTAGTTAAATGGAAGAATTGAGATGTTTTACCTTGAATTCACCCTGTAAGCTCAATCACTAATTTTTCTAATGTTCTCCCATGTACAGAGAAGAGCAGAGGTAGAATAAATGATTCCTTTTCCAGGTGTTTTATGAGCCTCTTCCAAGATGTTAATGTTTTCTTTTGGCTTCAGGTCAGATTGTGCGTACACACACACACACACACGCGCGTGCACGCACCCAGACTCATAGACATTATGCTGAATCAAGTTTGAAGGTGGTTTTTAGTCTTGGAGTCGTCACACTATCACTGAACTCGCTATATAGTACGTCTTACTGGGTATGCTACACTTATTAGAGAGGGCCAAGGAAAAAACTTGAGGACTAAATCCTGGTTATTCACGCCACTTGCTCCCTGGCTCTGCTTTGTAATGTTCCTACAAACTTTCTCTCCAGAAAAGCCTGGAAGCAGTTTTGGAGATACAGTTTAGTGCAGCAAGCTCTTACCTAGAGCATGGTGGATGCGAATGCACCCTCCACTACTACACTAGCAGCCTGTGCACCTCCAGGCACCCCCAGGTACCCTCTAGCCCCAACATGTGCAGTGCACAGCCTGTTATTAAAGTTTCAGCTAGTGAGATACCAGACAATCCTCCGATGCTCTGAAATACTTTGAACTGAAGGAGAAAAAAAGAAGAAAGAAAGTAAAAGCAGAAGAAAGGTATTGAGAAATAACATTCTGAAGGAGATGATAATACATATTTTCAAGGAACTTCTAGTATATTCTAACATGCATTTTAGATTTAAGGTGGGTGTATGAGAGTTTTCTTGCTTTCTATATAGCAAATTTAACTGAGGCTGCTCCACTCCCATTAATTATAGCATGAACACAACCACGTTATTCCTCCGATAAGACATTGCTAGCTGTTACAATCCAAAACATGGATTTATTCATTTATGTAAAATAAATGTGAATGATTAAGTGACAGAACTGGTAAGCAGAGGTGCATCGGTAGTCAAAATTTCTACATTTCTTTTAAATCAAACGGAAGAAGTCACACCAGCTTTATTTTAAATTTTAACCAGTAACTACTACAGCCTTTAAGTGTCAGGTTTCTTTGCTTGCATACACTACTGATCAAGCTCCCTTTCAAGGTGCCTGGTTCTACTCTCTGCAGCGTGCTTTTGGCTGGGCAGGCGCTGCGTTGCCAGTGATCTAGTCTTCACTACTGTCCTGGCAAGAGAGAAGTCTCTACCCAAATCAAACCAAACAGAAGTTAACACGAGAGGGAGATAGCTGTCCTTGTAAGCTGCACTGACAAGGACTTAGGCAGTGAAATCAGTGCGTGATTAACATAGAAATGTTCATCTGAAAGTATATTTTCTAATTTAACCCTAAATCTAAAATATGCTCTATTTCATCCAAAAGTGAGTTTCAGATAAGTGAGAGTAAACCAACCACTTCAAAGTACCAGGTTTAGGAACAGAAGAAAACAAAGGGAAATTAAAACCACGGGAGGAGCCCACGCAGTCGGAATGTTTTTAATAATACCAAATACCAAGGAAAAACAGCCTCAGGCAACAGAAAATAAGCCTCAGTTTGACCTCTCTTTGGAAGGAGAGAGGTTGCACAGTTCAGGGCTCACAGCAGCCTGACCGGGCACAAGAAATGCTGAGAGGTCCCTGTGGCCTGAGCTTGCCTTCTGCCGTCTTCTGGAAGCCACACGGTCTCCTGGCAAGTCCGAAGCAGGGTTCATGGCAGGCTCTGACTCCAAGCAGAGCTCCACTAAGTCAAGGCTTTTTTCCTTCTTCAATCAGCAATGTAACTAAGGCAGAGGACTAGTACTGGCTCTGTATTATTAACCTTAAATGTTTATATTCCCTCATAGTCTTCTTGGTGTCATTCCAGCACGGTTACATATTAGAAGATGCATTATTGTTTTCCTATTGACATTCACAAGTCCATCAAAGATCTGACACATCATCTTTGCCAAATTTTGTTGGTTTAGATTTGCAGTCTTTCATGCTTAACTTTGGTCCCCATAATTATCCACTACAAAGTAAGTATTAAGAGCTAGGACCCTCAAAATCACTTAATGTAAATTCAGTGTCTTACCATTGCACCTAATAAATATACATTTATCTTAGAGTGTGTTTAGCAGAAAAAAATGGAAGTTTCTCATTCCTCTCTCAGACCTATCCCTTTTATGATATATATTAAAAAGTTCTTCGTTAAAATGTATTTTGCCCCATTTTTTGCCTTGTACCAGCATGGAAAGGTATTCTTGCATAGTCTTTACAGTCTCCCTTGCAGGATACCAAGGTCATGTATCGCTTCAAACAACGTGTTGTCTCATGACTTGCACAGAGTCATAGACAAGGCTTATAGGAATTCATGTAGGTGAAAATGAATAGTGGGATTCAACCTTTCCCCCCGTGTTTCCACTGACTGTTTCTGAGTGTTGTTACAGTGATGCATCACTCTCAGTGTTCCCTGATAGTTTCAAAAAGAGCAAGAGCACAACCTTACTGACATAAAATGAAAAACATTTTCCCTGGCATTTCCATCATTTTTAGCAATGAAATCTCTTCACAACAGATTTTGTCAGAATAATAAACTATATGCCAGTGCCACAGAGAGAAAAAAAGGATATGATCATAATAAGAGACTCAATACTAAATACTAAAGTTTACTTCAAATTTTTGCTTCTAAGTACCTAGTAATTTGATTGTCCCTCATAAGTAGCAGAAGTTTTTCTTTACTGCAAAACCATTTTAGCTTCTTCCCTTAAAGGAACTGAAATGTTTAATCTTTTTCCCTCAAAAGATAATATGAGTTGTCCATTTGTTCCATAAATCACCTGATAGCAGCAAACCCAGCTTAGTTTTAACATCAAGGAAATTTTTTATGCACTTAAGAGAATGTGGTTGCCCGACCATATGCTCAGCGTTGTACAAGGACCAAAGAAAGTCCATCCCTCAGTCAGGAAATGACTATCTGCAGACACAGGTGGGACAGGAGATGCTTAGGGTTAATGACTTGGAAGAACGCTGCCCCAAAACCACATCCATGTCTGTCGTCTTACTTTTGTGAGGCTCTTAAAACCACATTGCAGGTGCTTTTTTTCAGTCCTGGGTGAAAACTCAATCATAAGATTGTATATAACGATCAGAAGCTGTCACAGCAATATGCTTATTTTTATTCATCCAGAGCTAATTTCATATGGGAAGGTTTGCTGGAAGTAGAGACAAAGAAGTCACTACTGGTTCTTTGTGGATATAAAAAGCTTGTTTTCTTTTGAACACTTCTTTCTTTGGGGAGCTGACATGCTTCTGCAAAGCTTACCAACTTCAATCCGCCAGCAATGGAAGGTTATTCAACCAAAAGGTCTGGGTACGCTGTACAAAATGAATCTTTTGAAATCCCACGCCTACTGGACCTTGCTACTGCAAACACTTTGGGGCACCAGCCTTCCTTTTGTGGTATGTTCAGTCTTCAAAAAGTGATAGAAAAATATGCAGTGCAATAGCCAGAAATGAAGCAGGTGTGATAACAGCGTTTTCATCATGTTTCTAATCTGAGAGCCTCTTATTCCCTCCCTTTGAGGTCCACTGGCATTTTGATTTTTGTTTGGGCCCAGATCTTAATCCCTTCAAAACCAATGAGCCTTTCTCTGTATCATACAAAACACTGCAGCATAAAATCTTTTGCCTTTCATTATCCTTTAGCAGTATTTATGTCTGTTATGTTACTAAATGTAATGACCAATTTTTTAGGAATAAAGATACCAAAGAAATTTCCTGTTATCTGTCTAATGCATGGCTTACTCCTAAAAGTAGAGTTTTTGAAGAGCAAGAACCTGATGGGTATGTTAATTTTAACAACTTTTTCTCTTTACAATTTTAAGAGAAATTTGCTTAACTAAGCTCTGAAACTCTAGAGTCCTTTTTGCTGTGTGTCATAAAACATATTGATTATAAAAGCACAGAGGGTTCAAAAATTGATGAAACACCTCAGATTTTTGGTATATTTTAAAAATTTCAAAAGATACAATACCATGGAGTGTATCAGATTATGAAAACCTGTATCATAAAAATTGCCAAGTCCTTAATTAATAAAAGTCTTACTGTTGAATCTGTTAAGAAATGTAGTTGAGAAAAGTTCATTCACATAATACTTTGTATAAATAAAGGTAAGTTATACAGTTTTAATAAAAAAAAAAAGTGAAGAGAAATTCTCCTCTGGGATCTTAGGCCAGATCTGAAACATTGTAAAGTGAATAAGGACTACAATGAGCTTTGGATTGGTCCTCTAAAGAGGAATTTTACTTCAATAATTGTGTAAAAACGCTGTCTTTTTCATGTGACTTGCCTCTCTGTGTAGTCACCCACTGCTGACTGTAATAAAGAAAATAGGTTCCTTATTTTCCTTAAGGCTGAGTGACACTGCACATATATTTGTATATTCCTGTGTTTAACTGAGAGAATAATTTAGTTTCCAAAGCTTTAACACTGATAAATCAAAAAGAGAGGATTTAAAATTTATCGATATAAAACATTGATACAAAATCTAAGTGAATTCAGATGACATGGAATTAATGGAAGACAACAGAGAGAGACAGCTCTACCGTCTTTTCCCTGTATGAATATTTTAGAAACAAACCTTATATAAAACTGTATTTCACTTTGATCAAAAAGGGCCATGGTTTTTAACATTTTATCTTCTAAGCCAGAAGGCTTAGTGGACACTTTTCTGTTACACCATTGGAAAAATAAAATCTACAACTACATAAATAGATGTTTCTCATCCTTCACTGCCTGAAACTCATACAGAATAATAAAGCTGAGGAGTCCTCTGTATTAAATATGCTCTTGCGAAGCTGAGAGACACCTAAAGATTCTGTTATTCTATTCCAAAGACACAGCAAAGGAAGTTTGGATATGGCAGAGATTTAAAGAAACCGTCTTACTGCAGGTGTGGTGCTTATCTGAGGCATTCTGGCACCCAGGATTCAGTATTTAAAGGAACTGAGATTAGTAGGATTTGTGTATCTACACATAAATCTGGGCCTAGCCTGAGTCATTCAGGTCTACATCTTGCTAGGTTTTTCAAACAAGTTATTTGTTTCCCTCAGTAAAAAAAAAGATCCTCTTCTTCCTTAAAAAAAAAAAAAAAAAAAAAAATTTAAAGTTTGACATTCTCTTAGCAAGGCAGACTAGGATAAAGGTTGTTGTGGTTTTTTTTTCTTTCCTCAATTGTACTATATTCTTTCTTCCCTAGTACTTTCTCTGTGGCAACACTGGATGATAAAAGGCATGCTTATAAACCTACAGATGTCACAAAAAAGTGACAGATTCGTATTTTTGAGGATAAGATTAGGCTTGGAACCACATGAATATCATTTCAACTGAACAGGAACTAGCATAATTTCCACAAATAAGTAGAAATAATCAGCAGCACAGGTATAAATTGGGGAATGATCGAGCAGACAGTATTTCTACAAAAATGAATCTGAAGAACATACTGTATCACAATATGATGTAGTATGTTTCAATGATAAAAAAGATTAAGTGCTGTACCTGGATGTTAGAATGCTACAAGAAATGGTGGGTGTATTAGATGAGATGGGGTAAAATAGGTGATCGCTCCAACTCCCTCTTCACTTTGTTACCTATGCTTTCCATACAAGAATCTACTGACTATATCTCATTTATGAATAATACTACCCATTCCTTACACTGACCTGTTCAGTGAATTATTTCTGCAGTTTATGTCATAGTTCTCTTCAGCTGTGACACCATGAGCTAAGGAAGCACCGTCTTCCTGATGCACTCCTCTAGAAAACCAAAGCACTGGAGTCACACAAGATTTAATCAAACACTTAAATGGCTATAGAGAATATTGAGGCTTATATTATTTGCCTTTAAAAAATATTTTATTTTTAAATAAAGGTGAGAAAACATTTGAAATATTCAATAAGATAAGAACAAAATGGAAGATCTTCTTGGCTGCAGGAAAGCTTTGTAGGAATCAAAAATTATCTGAGAGATTTGTATGCTTGAACAACTTCCTCTAGCCAGGGGAAGTATTTACAAATCGAGTTGCATTCCCCCTCTGCAGATCTTGGAAGTACTTGTCAGATTATTTTTGAACGTGTATTATTTAGCTCTTGTCTTTGCGAGTCTTCTTTTACCATGTAGTTCTAAATCTTACCTTCTTCCTTTTACATTTCTGTAATTTGCCATGTAGCTTGCAGCTTCTTATCATTGTTTTTTCCAAAGTTTTTCCTACATTTGGAAAAACAGCCTTCTTTTCTTATACTATTTTTTTGTCTAGATTGTTTAGCAGTGGATAATTTTAATATACGGACAAGCAGTAAGGCTGGTGGTTTCCTCCAGGAGTTCATGTTTTAAAAGCAAAGACTGATTTATACTTGAATATGAATACAATTTTTACTTTAACAGTTTTTTTCCATGTATTGCAATCTATGTTTTGACAGTGAAGACATAAACACACAAAATTAAAATTCTGAGATGCTAAAAATCTTTGCAAGCAGAGCACATGTATAACACTATGGTGAATAGCAGCACTATTGCATTGCTCGTTTCACATCCTCTATAGTTAAGTTCAAAACATTGTTCTGAGATTATTTTGTTGCAGTTTTTTATAAGCAGAAAAATGTAGACATTTGATTTTCAAATAAAAACTTATTTGATTAAATTTTAATAATTAATAGGGAAAGTTATCACAAGTAGAATATATATTTTTAAAATTGCCTAACCTACCCCTGCATTTAAAAGGGGATATTCAGATAATGTTACAGAAAAGGTAGTTAGCACTGTGATTATAATAACTAATTAAGACATACAATACAGCTGGCAAAATAATTTTTGAAGAATGACAACTATGCCCGTTGTAAAGGAGTCATGAGAATAGTCAGTTACCCAACACAAAGTACTTCAGTTTCATGTATTTCAGGACATATATTTTTTTCTCTCTTTCTTTAAATTGCATTTATTTAAGCTATGGTAAATGTATCTCATTATGCAAACCAACTTTGCATAGGCACTATTACTTTTTAATAGAAAGTTTTGCATGTTATTCTTCTACTGCTGAGAAAGAGATTCCTGAAATCAAGTAACCACTTCTACTAACATTCCCCAAATTTATATCATGATTGTATATGGAGGCAAATAAATTACCCTGATATCACACAGAGTGTAGTATTTTTTTTGAATTGGTGTGAAACTCTTTTGAAAGTCTGTATTAGGATTTCCCCCACGATGGTCTACAAAATACTGTAAAGCATTTGATAAGTTCCATATTCTTCCAGCATGTCTTTTGATGTATTTCTACACAGACTGCAAATCAGCCAGAGAATTTTAATAGAATTCAAACAAACCGGGCTGAGAGAACACTTACATGCATTCATTAAGGAATGCCTGATCCTCCTGTGCTACAAAGCAATTTTTTGTTAATACAGGATGATTCAAATCATGCAGTTGGCTTCAACATAAGAAACAGGGATAAACAAGACAAATCTGCGAGTTGCTCACCATATGCTTTTTATTGCTTTAGAACATAAAAGAACTCCCACCACACCTAGGCTTAAAACTCCAATCCTTGCTTAAAAATAATTTTTACTGCTAATTCTCTGGGGTTTTTTTTAATGGTGCTGTAACTGCACACAGTGCTGTTCACAGTGAAGGCCTGAAATATATCTGACTGGTCACACCATCAGACTCATGTCACTGTCATCTTCTGGCATGGATTTTAAATGCCCAGTCTGAAACAGCAAACAGGAGGAGAACCCAAGTATAACTCTATAGTCTAAAACATGGCATATAGTTTGGATTGTATTCTACCAAGGGCAGCTATATTTCTTATGAGACCAAGAAACACTACAGTCCCGTGCTGTTTTCACAAAATGCCCTCTATGTAACACAGAGCTTTGCAAATGTTTCACTAAGTCCCTGAGTGATATTTGAAAAACAGCTGTCAGTAATGGAGCTGTTTATTTCAACAGTGCAGTTGTGTTAAAACATAAAAGGGATGGTATTTCTATAGCTTTTGAGAATGTAACAATTAAAACCAGCTCCCTTTGGTTGGCTCAGTGAAGTCACAACAGAGGAAAAAAGCTACTCACGAAAACCATCTCATGTCCTAAAAAAGAATTTAAAAATGTACATGCACAAGAACATTATGATTTAATTATCATAAGAATTAATAAAAGGAGATGATAATCTCTTCAGAAAAAAAAAATGTTCTTTTGAAGACAGAGCCTTCTTTCTTTAAAGTCATAGCTAAGCTAATTTTCATTTATTCACTGTTACGCAAAAAAATGCACGTAGATCTTATATTCACTGTATTCTATCCTGAATCTGCACCGGCAGCAACAAAAATACTGTAAGAAACTGTTGCACCGTATAGATATAGGAACTATGCTGTGGTGGGAAGAAATTTTGTAGAAGCATTAATAAATAAACATAAATAAAAATATACAACATGTCATAATTTCAGCATATTTATATTATTTTTAACATATACACCATAAATGTATATGTATTATATAGCACATTAATAAATAAGCCTTCATTGTTCTGAAAAATGTAGGTATAAATTTCACTGCAACTCAAAACCTTTATGTATCTGAGGGCTGTATTTGAAATCTGAATATACATAGGTTCACTGACAACCCAATCCCGTTATGTTGCTTTGTGTGTAAATTTATTTATAATGATTCATAGAAGCCAACATAAAGAATTAGTAAGAGATGTTATAAAAACATTGATCTTATTTTCCAATACTCCTTGTGGAGTTTGCTGAATAATATTCTGATAGGTCTAAGTTCTGTAGCAGATAAAATAAAATTAATGTATGGTCCTGCAATATGAAAAATTCAGAAAAGGATTTAAATTCTTCCTTCAGCTCTAGTTATGGAACCAATCTTAGGATGCACTAGAGCAGTCTTAATAGAAGATAACGTTGAAGAGAGGAGACAAGATGAACACTAATATCATCCAAAAAGCAGGAAAGATGAGAAATGAAGGAAATATGCTATTGCTTATGAATTTACAGATGGGTTTGAGTTGTGAAGCATGAATGCGACTTTTCCACAAATTCACATCTGTTTGGAAGTGAGATTTTGGTTTCATTTTCCACCTAAATCTAATAATAACAACAAAACCATGCAGAACTTCCAAGAAAAAAGTGTAACTGTGAGGCAACAAGAAAATTTTGTCATAGTGAAATTTGTCTTCCACAAAACAGCTGAGTAAACAAAAAAGCATTAGAAGTGCTTTGCTCCTATGTACTATTACATCATATAAAAAGCTACTATTTGTTCATTCTGCATCATATTTGGTCATTGCCATGCAGAATGGGTTTCCCACAACAGTAACTTACTAGTTATAATGGTTATGTGAGATCATGTTGTAAAGCTCACGGGTTCCCATGAACAGGCACTACATTAAGAGCTCAGTGAGTGAACACTTGTCTGTGGACCAAGACAGTTCTTAGCAACTACATACCGTCATGCTGCTTTTACACCCCACATGATATTTTTGTAATTCAGGATGGTTTTACTGCATAAGCTTCATTGTGAATTGCACTCATACTCTACTGCAACTTTGTGGGTTTGGGGTTTTTTTGCTTATTAATTTGTTTAGCTTGTTTTTCTTAAATGTGTGTTATTGGTTAGAACTATTAGCCATCTGTTTTTCCTCTATTCTTTTAAATGAATAGTAGGTTCCATCGGTTCCACCATGTAGAATAGCAATCAATCACTTGAGTAGTGATTGTAGTCTTTCTCATTTTGAGAATTTATTTGTTTAGCTTTCACATGATGGAATTTTAAAACTTCTTATCAAAAATGGCACAGAAGAAAGCTTTTTTCTTTGCAACATTGTTGGTTAGCATTGTTACATAGCAATGTTTCTTGATGAGACAGCAATGAAATTCATGTCATGTAAATAACAAAATTTTCACCCTGAGAAGATTTCTAATTGTCCAAGAACTACTGATTCGTGGCCTGTTCTTCTTCAACAGACTTGAGGAGGCAAAATTTGTTCTCTCTGCGTGTTAGGATTAGGGAAAGAACCCAGGAAAGTCTGACTCTGCTGATTTTGTGAGAGAAAATCTACTGCAAAATGACCCGAGAAGTGACAGGTCATGAGAAATGACTGTGAAAACTGCAGCACTTCTTTCATTTCGTTCTTCACTAACAGTAATAAACAGAGAGTCAGCAGAATTAAAACCACCAAAATTTGTTAGAGAAAGGGAAAAACAGTAAGAAGGTAAAGAATAGAGTTGATAAAGTTGACGCTAGTAAGCTTAAAGAATTGGTTGAAGTGATCTCAGAGAACTTGTGAAGCATAAGGTTGCAGAGGTGAAAATAATGGCTATCTTTAAAAGGGAATAAGAAAGATCTGGAAGATGCTATAAATTATGCTACAATATCTGCAAAAATAATCCAATGAACTATTTGTAAAGATATGGAAGAAAAAATGGAGAGTAAAATCAAAAAGAATGTACTTGACAAAAAACTCTCCTAATAACATTGAATCAATCATATCTCCTCCTGTGACAGGGTAAAAGGCCTGAGGATAGATTAGAAGCTGTAGCTATGCATATCCAAACTCTGAATCAGGCTTTTAACATTTAATCAGATCTTCTCTGACAGTGTCTCATAAGCAGCTTTTAGATATCAAAAAGGTAGGAACATAGGGTGGGTGCAAAACTCTGAACTGGGAGGTGCTGCAATTCCACTGATGAACAGGATCAAGCGGATTTTTACGAACGGAAGGAATTATCTTCGAGTTAGGACGTGTACAGGCTTCTGCATTTAAGCAGGAACAATCGTCTGCCCAAAGACAGAATGGGGAACAATTGTGTTGTGGAAGAGGGGTTGGAGATTCCAGTATCTTGCAAGCCGAACATGCGTCAACACCATCATGCCCCTCCATGATCATACTGCCAAGTGGAAGAAGCGGCAGAGCTTTAGGCCATCCAGTGGACCCCTTCTGCTCTAAAGCAGACAGCACCAAGAAGACGGTGTATTATATCCAGCTGTGAGTACCAGATTCCAAGTAACTGGTAGTGAAGAGATTTCAAAGTGACAGCAAAAGAATAATTACCAGTCCATAAGAAGGCTCCACAGAAGAAGGCTGAAACACAACTGAGACTCAAGTTTAGAGCTATAAAACTGAAGGACACTCCATGTCTGTTAAAAAAATCGCCCCGATGTCCAAAGTGAAAAAGGAAGAAGCAATGGCCTTAAATGTGGAAAAGGGATACTTAGGTTAGACACTAAAAAAAAGTTTTATAATATTGAGACTTTTTAACACCAGTGCTGACTGCATAGACTGTGACGTCAAGCAGTTTCTAATAACAAGTTAGAAGGACCTGAAATGACTTGAGTATAACTTAATGCTATGCTATAATAACACGATTTATTTTTAACTTCAAATCCTCTACTTTGACATATAAATATATATATATAAAGAAGGTGGATATTTTTAATAATTTAGAAAAAAAAAGTAGACAGATTATTTTTTGTGAGCCTGTTTTCCTTCTATAATGTGAAACCAATTTAGGCTACAGAGCCTAAAATTGCAGATAATACGGTGTAGTTGGTTAAACACTCATGAGGCAATTTTGAAACAAAAGACAAAGCATTCCTCCCCAAGCCCTCCTTCCCCCCGCTCCAGGTATACATAGTTTTGGAGCAGCGGGTACATGGCTCAGCTGCTTGACCAACGCAGACTGGGCAGGCTAATGAGTTTTAGTTAAGAAATTTTTCAGTCTAATTGCCTGGTTTGGAGAATTTGTACAGAAGGACCTCATTAATCCAGGTTTGTTTGAACCAAGCTCTTTATAACCTTCTAGAAACATTACCTCTCTCTACCAATTGGTCCGCGCATACTGACCAGCATTTGCTCTAATAAGAAATCACGAAAACCCTTATCTGAGCATCGGTGGTGCAAAGACATGGGCTGCACAGCACATCAAGTGCAGACACAAGACGACTGCAGAGCTGAAAGGAACCTATCTGTGCACTGAACCGTTGATGCAGGTGCACTCGTAGAGGTGAGTGTTCCCGGAGGATGGTAGCCTCCTCCCACACCCATGTTTCACCTAATCAACACCAGCTAATTTGAGGCTCTCCATAACCTCATAAGCATTTTTTGCTGGCTGATGCCAAACCTCTTAACCAGCTTTTGAGTCTTACCAGTAGGACTTAATGTTTCTTGTATTTAACTGAATTCTCTACGGAGAGAAAAATGTTTACGTTTTTTAAGGTAGTACATTAAAAGCAAATTTTTCTTTTCTGCTTCCAAATTTGCACTATGCTGATCTCAGGTACAGCACAATATTTGGTCAGAAGACCTCTGCCTACAACTCTAGTAAGGCAGGACAGATTTACAGCAACTAAGCTTATTCCAAAGGAAGAATAACCAGATCCAGCAAACTTCTATCCCAGCAAAGTGAGATATTAAAGCACCTTGGTGTCCAGTCACTCCAGTATTCATTTGCCTTCTAAACTGCAGTTTCATAACAGGGTTTTCAGGAGATTTCTTGCCTCACAGTAAAGATTAAAGATCACCAATGCTGATTTTCATGATGCCCTCCGAAAACCAGAGGGAAGTTTTGTTTTTTATCTTGCTGCTTTTTTATCATGATATTTTGCAAAGAGCTAGAGAAGGGATGTTTAAACTAAAAGATGATGCTAGCAGTAGAACAATGAGCAGAAAGTGGCTGTGACTGAATTTAGGCTAGAGATTAGAAAACACTTTCCAATCATCACACAGTGAGGTCCTAAAACAGTTCCCAGTAGGAAGAGAAACACATTTCCTCCTTACTGTTGAAAAGAATATCAGTAAGTTTGTGAATCTTATTATACCAGGCAATTACATTGACAGTTGGATTTTTTGTATCTTTGCTCTTACTCTGATTCTTCCAAAATGTGGACCCAGGAGCGATCAGAAACTGTTGAGCAAGGCATGAGATACGTGGGAGTCTGCACACAGAAATGTCCCTTTATGTGCCTGTCACCACTGCACTCCAGCTGCTTCTGCTCAGTGATTTTTTAGGATACCACTCACAGGCAAGTCTTTTTCACAAAACTTCTGTGTGCGCCACAGAGGAAGTGAGGGACACTGCTAGTTAAGAACTTTATTATGGAGGATGGTAACTTTCAGGTTTTTGAGATAAACTCATTTCAAAATCCCACGAGGCCTTCACTCTTAATTTATTACCTACATCAGTACCATATGTCATGGTTCAACCCCAGCCAGCAGCTAGGCACCACACAGCCACTCGCTCACTCCCCTCACAGTGGGATGGGGGAGAGAATAGGAAGAGTAAGAGTGAGAAAACTGGTGGGCTGAGATAAAGACAGTTTAATATGGAAAGCAAAAGCCGTGCGCACACAAGCAAAACAAAACAAGGAATTCCTTCCCCACTTCCCATGGGCAGGCAGGTGTTCAGCCATCTCCAGGAAAGCAGGGCTCCATCACGCCTAACGGTGACTCGGGAAGACAAACGCCATCACTCCGAACGTCCCCCCTTCCTTCTTCTTCCCCCAGCTCTATACCCTGAGCATGACGCCATACGGTCTGGGATATCCCTTGGGTCAGTTGGGGTCAGCTGTCCCGGCTGTGTCCCCCCCAACTCCTTGTGCCCCCCCAGCCTCCTCGCTGGTGGGGTGGGGTGAGAAGCAGAACAGCTCTTGGCTCTGGGTAAGCTCTGCTCGGCAACAATGAACACATCCCTGCGTTATCGACACTGTTCTCAGCACAAATCCAAAACATAGCCTCATACCAGCTACTATGAAGAAAATTAACTCTACCCCAGCCAAAACCAGCACACCATACCATTCATGATTTTTGGCCTGAACTAGCTAGATTTCAGATTTTTTTGTTTTTTATATTTATACTGCATTAGAAAGTAAACACAGATATGCTAAGGCTGAATCACAGGATAAATATGAGTCTGCTCCAGCAAGCCAATGGCTCTCCTCCAGATGTATTTAGACATGCATTCTCTTAAATTCAATTATGTGATTTAATAGTAATAATGATACAGGAAAACTATTATTATCTTAATTTTTTAACCAGCTTAATAAATTTTCACACTCTTTCAAACTATATTAGTGCTAATCTCTATGGCAAAAACCTCAGCCAATTTTTATATTATTTTTAAGAGCAATAATGTACCTATAAGTGCTTTAAATCAACCATTTACTTAATTTGCACTACCGTTTATATTTCTTTGGTTCCTTACTTCATTGGATTAATAAGATATACATTTCCGTGCTGAGCAAAATTTATGCATTTGAAGCCAACATTCTCTTAGGAAAAGAGAAACAAACTTTGTTCTTGATTCTTGGGGTTCTTCAAGTAGGAAATGCTTGGCAGAGCTGTTTTTTTAAAACTCATCTCATTTTCAGAACCAAAATTAAGAATTTCAGTAGACAGTCGAAAGTTTCCTTTAATTGAACATGCAAGAAACACGGCACTGATAGAATAAAATAAGTAACTATGAAGATCACATACTTCTTTAAAAAAAAAATAGTATTTCATCATTTCCCAGTAAATACAGAAACAACTACCAGATAAAGAGTCTTATACAAAATATCAGAAAGTAAACTGCAATATTAATTGGGGAACAACCGAGCCTTAGCAAATAGTCATTGAGAAGGTAAACTACAAGTCTACTAGAGTTCTGACTCCGTAAGTCACTGGGTTATGCTATGCTGGCACAGCATGGTGATGAGAAACAGGCAAGCAATTCTAACTTACATTATTTTAAAGCAAGTGATTCAGAAAGCACGTATACTAATCCTGCAGGTTGTTGCTTTTGAAAACCCTTAGTTTCTCAGTGAAGAGGCAAGACATATGGACACTGGCTGAAATTGATGTTACTGAATAAATAATGCTTCAGAATACAAAACTAGTTTTCTATGAACCTATTATTCTCAGGTGGTAAGATGAGTTACTGAGAGAATTACAAGAAGTTTAATAATCAGATAAAGAGGAAACAGAACAAGTGAAATGAGCCATATTGCCTTATGCACTCTGAAACTTTGACAGAGTTGAGTAATGGAATGAATGACCTGCTACGAAAATTTCCATTTCTCAGTAACATCAAAGGTGTCCTAACGGAACTGCACAGAGTTTTAAATATCAGATCTGTCTTCAAAAAATAAAAATAAGAACATTACTTCCTAGCATCTCTTTATCCTGGTACTGTGAACATTGCTTATGACACAATGAAATAGGGATGTTTACATATTTATCTATAACATTTTTTTTGGACTGTTTTTCCCACTGACAATAACCACAAGCAAGATCTTGCAAAAATAAATCAGGTGGGAACTGTATTTACCAACAGAACACATTGCAGATATGTTTTCTAAAATATATTCCATCTTTTTTATGTTCTGATTCTGGTTTGTATCTATTTCCAATCAGAGCACATATCCCATGAGATAGAACTTGGTTGCTGCACAAAATAAATCGAGAGTGATATACAGTAAAGCAACAAAATAGACTGGGCTAAAATTTGAAAAACTATCAAAGCAAAACGCAGATACAGGTAAGGTCATATAGTCTCTGCAAATGCACATATAATTAACATAACAATGTTGATCATTTGCAAATTAAACGTTTTGTTGGAGGAAGTTTTGTCTGTAACATTTAATATTTTGGGGCTTTGAGGAAGAAGTGGAGGTTGAAGGGCTTTCTAGGGATGTCACAAAGTTGGTTTATTGGAGGGGTTTTGACTTTTTTTTAAGGAAAACCAAAAGTCAATGTATTTCAGATACTGTTACATCATGAATCCATCATGCCTCACTCTAGCATGCTTCTAGCATTTCCTTTCACAGACTGCAATGCCATTTTTCTCTTGGAACTCTGATTGTCTCTTCATTTTTCAAGTAAGCATTAGCTCATTGGAGCTATTTGTAGTCCCTTTTCTTTGCAAGAATAAAGAGTTCCTCTGTTCTTTCTAATTTCAGGGCAGAAAAAAAGCACTTTAAAAAAAAAAAGAATATTTGTACATTTGTGACATTGTGTTAGTTGCTATTACTTCACAATTTTGAAATCTCAAGGTCCTTGCTCTGGAGTCATCCCCCGCAAATCCTTTATGTTATTTAAAATTTTGTTAATCATGCTAACATAATTACCAGAAATTACTTTTTTCAGGCATTTCAGAACACTGAATACATGAAGAAGCTAATGTTTATGCAATCAGGTAGACTCATAAGCAGTTTTACTTCACCACAATGGTATTTAGAGGTTACTAACTTGTTATGAAATATCCTACAGCAGTATTCACAATTAAAATGGAAATCCAGCTTTTAAAGACAATATTTGGAGTATTCTCTGTCCCCCAAATTATATAGTATGTAGGTATCAATTCCCCAAACTATACGTTTCTACTCTTTGTACAACATGCAATACATAAAGAAGGGTTTCAAGAAGTAATTAATCTTTTCCCTGGCAATCTTAGTGCATTTTTTCTGAAGTTCTCAATTTTGGGAAAACTTCTGATTTTAGACTGTCCTGTTAGGTTTTACAGAATTAAATCAAACAAGAAATGCTTTTTTAAAGCATTTTAAAATTGAATATGTGCCTTTTAAATTGGATTTGGATGAAAAAAAACATTGAAAGAGCCATGTTACCCTACTAGTGATTTTAAGACTAATGTTGCTTGAAACAGCTATCCACAAAATGAGAAGAAAAAAAGATCAAAATCTTTTTTGGCAGATAGAATGCTGAGAAACATTATATTCCACATCACCACCGATACTGATCTTCCTTAGAATTTAATTACATTCTTTTCTAATAGATCTTTTGGCACGTGATTATAGAAAAAAATAAGCTATAGAGATAGTGCTACTTGCCATTTTCAAAATAACATTAATTACTTGCTTCTGACTATGTGTATATGCTCTTTTAATCTTCATGATAAAGTAAACCACAGAAATAGTTTTTAAATATGAGGCATTTAAAACATCACTTCTTGGAAAAGAATCACTATAGAGGTGAAAGAATCCATATAAATCAGAGACACAAATTTTCCTTTATAATTAAACATAGATATAACTAGATAGATAGTTCTGAATGAGAAGTACTGTCTTCTCCTCCTCGCTTTTTTGAGAGAAGAGCATCGTGGACTTAAAAAAAGTATTGAGAGATGTATGTCTTTCTCAGTGCTGACAAAGCGTGCATTGAAAGAGCAGAAGTCTCAAGCGAACAGCTTAACTTTTATGAGATTTTTTTTCCAATCAATGTAACAGGATCTCAAAACCGCAGCTAATCTTTGTCAAGCACTACCACCTGAGCACGTAATCCAGAAATATCTGCCTGGATATAACAGCAGCACAAATCTGAACAAAACCATTAGGCCCAGTTCAGACTCAGAGAGGAATATAATATTGAAGCAAAACTTAATCCAGAACTAAACTCTGCATCTTTTTGTTTGTTTACCATTTGAAGTTCTGCAAAACCCAAAGTGGGTTTTTCCCCCTTAGTAACAGCTTTTCACTTTATGTCCTTAAACAGACACTTTTGTCTAAGGAAAAGCTTCTCTAGCCACAGAGTGGTGAAGGCTGGAACAGCGTTCAAGTAACTATTTTTTAAAACACTGCTTTTCCGTTTTTTTTTTAAAGAGCTTTCTTCACTAGGATCCTGATTTTTTCAGTATCAGTGAGAGACCATTAGGCTAGACCTTCTGTGAGATCCACTATGGCCTTTTTAATAGTCCTTATTTTCCTGTATTACCATAGTCTTCTACAGCACGTATAAAGTAATCCATTGCATTGAACAAATTAAAGCAAAACCTCTTCAATTTTCAGCAAGAAACAGGCTGTCCTTTTTTCACCTTCTGGAAAATGGGCTTACACCAATTTCATTTTTGTCCTCAGTGAAATGAAGCACTCATGCTGGAAGACCCCGTGACATCTTCTGGAAAACAAGACGACTGTGGAAGCATTTTCTCAGCAGACACGTTTGACCCTTTCAGGCAAGATACTGTACTTTGTGAAACCAGAGGTACCATTACATACCACGAACATCTGAAAATAGTAAGTATTCTGACACCTCCAATACGAAGAGCCAGCTGGAGATGCATATAAATATCCGTGGTGGGTTAACCCCAAACTGGGAGCAGGGCATTGCTGCAGGCTGAGGGAAGTGAAGACCTGGTTCAGATCTCGCCTCCCACGGGCACCCAAGCCGAGATCTGTGTCACAGGTGCACAGGTATCATACTGCCTGTTTATCTACCCCGCTGGTTTATCTTTTTCCCCCTTGCATATCTAACCAACATTCCTGCAAGTTGGCAGGATTGGATAATGTTCCCCGGGTTGCTGGCTGAACAAGTGTTTTATAGGGGTTCCTAAAATTTGAACCTGGCCCTTGCTGTTGCCAATCAAAGCCTAAAAATGAGTTGAATTAATACTTTATTGCTTTAGAATTATTTTCTTTAATTGCCTTTTTTTCCCCTTTCCTTATTTTCTCTTTTCTGCTAGGGTTCAATTTTCTTCCCATTGAAGTTAATGATAAAATTAAATTGATGTAGTCTGTACCAGCTCAAACTCCCAGTGAACATAAATAAAGTTCAGACTTCACATGCTCTCATCACGCTTTTTAATATCTTTCATGAAAAATAATCTTTTTTCTGGATTCATGCAAATACCTCTGCCCACCAAGGTACTATTACTGAATTCATCAATTAATTTGCCTGCTCAGTGACTTAAAGTTAAGCACAAATGAAGGAGCATATATGAAAGGCAGAAAGATCATAAACATCTATGAAAGGTCATGGAATTCATAACTCTAAGATACAGTGAAATAATGATACTGATATATGCTATTATCTATATTTATGCTAGCCTGTGGCAGTTCGAGTTAGGAGTACACTGTGTTTTCTAAGTATTTATTTCATACAAAAAAGAGTCATAATTTTATAAAAATGAAACCTGCCTGTAAGACAGATCAGATGCTGTGAGCAATAAACAAACTTTCATGCCAAAACCAAGATGACCCAAGGGAATGGCTTTCTGGACTAAGCCCTAGCAAAGGAAAATGTTTCTCTAAGGGAAAAAAACCAGTGCAAAATACAAAAAAAAATCCTAGGAAGCTGGTCTGAAGAAAGCCATCCCAGACAAGAAGATGAGATTGCCTCATGTTTTAACACAAAGTGAAGTTTCTGCAGTTTTGAGCAGAAGACAAATACTCCTTGATGAATTGTATCTCCTATTAGTCCTCCCAGAATTAAGTTCAAAAGAATCTTTCATATAAGTGGATATAGCTCCATTCAAGCTGTAAGCCAATAATGAGTTCATTTAGTGTTAAGACTGTTAATACAGTATGACAGTATGGGAAACACATTAAAGCTGTAGATTTGTATTTTAATTGCAGTAAAGCTTTTTACACAAATATTTTAAAGTATTTAACAAAACCTTAGTATAAAAGTAAAGTGACCGTTTTTGCACCTTCTTCACTCCCATGCTCTCTTACATCTGAAAAAGACAGAGTTGATTTTCAAGCAGTTTGGACAAGGTGAAATCAGGTGAGAATTATCACACATAAAACAATGGTTTATTAAATGTACAGAGCACTGCATTTAGAACTCAAACTTATAAACAGCAAATCAATTAGATGTGCAAAGCTGACATGCATTAAAGCATCATCTGCATACTTTTCCGTAGAAGTAGAATGGCCTTATTTCACAGGGCTTTAGTTTTTGTTGTCCTGTTCCAAGACAATCCAACAGCATTTACACTATGCATACCATCCACAGTCCAACAGAGCTGTTGGAAGGAAGAATTCTGATTTAAAAACTCAACTAGCCAAAATTTTTGAAAAAAATGCCCTTAAATGGCCTGACACTTTACTATTAGTCCTAATATCTGTCAAGAGTACTGTGAATAAAAACCATAGACTATCCCTATGAAATTCTCATGAATAGAGCCATAAAGTTACCGCATACCCCACCTAAGCCTCTACACACTATAGAAGATCTAATGATCGACTGTGGCAAGTTGGAAAAGCGACAGCAGCTACACTCTAGCTCCCTTGTGAGAGTGACCTGCTGAAAGTGTAATTGGCTTCTTTGTTAGTGAAACCCGAAACAACAGAGTTGCAGCTAGAAGTAAGGCTTTTGGGGAGAATTGCAGTAGCTTGTTGCTTGAAAGACTACTGTTTGTTTTAAATAAAGTCAATATTATAATAGGAGTGAATTAACATACTGTAAGACTAAGCTTCATGTGTCGTCTGTTGAGCTGAAGCACAGGAGGTAAGATCACAGTACTTCCGAAGAAGAACATCTGTGTTGACTCTATTCTAACTTGACACCCCTATGAGTTGATCTCAGCTTTTTACTGATGGACACTACATACAGGGGGGACAAGTAATGAAAAAAGGTTTCAATTATTTTTTTGCCTAGTGTTCTTCCTCCAAGACTAGGACAGTGTTGTCCCCTTCCCAACAATCACTTATCATCAAGGGTAGTGAAAGCGTTGCAACTGGACAATAAGCTACTTCAGTCATTAAAATACTTACAGAATAGGAGCCCTGGTAAATCACAAAAGAAAATAATATTTTCCCATGGAATTATCAGGCAGAGCAATAAAAATTCCACTGTTTTGTCTAATTTCTTACAAGTATAGCTCAGGTTTCTCTCCTAGTTAAAGTTCCCAGCACAATCCATTATAAGATTAGGTTCTGATTGCCAGATTAAGATTTTTCAACTAGAAGAGAAAAAGAGCTGGAAGCAGACAGAAAAGACAAGTAGCCCCAAGGGAGAACAGAGACCAACTGGGTTACGAGACTGACTTTCAGCAGGATTGGCAGGGTTGGACAGTTTCAGATGGTAGACTAGGAGCTGAAGATGAAAATAGGAACAAAAAGCCACGTGGAGGTACAAGACCCAACTGTCATAACAGGAAACTAGAACAAGGTCAGGATGGGTCTGTACGACTCTACCACATGCAAATGCCAAATATTGAGAAACTTCAGGTCTTCTCAACTGGGTCTTCATTAGATCACATCTGCTTACCTCTTCCCAAGAATTTTGCAGTTCTTTTTTTTAACAAAAGAAACCAGAGAAATTAGGGCTGGAACAGGCTCAAGATTTTCAGTCCATGCCCCCAAAGCAAGATCACTGTATCTGAACTGTCCCTGGCAGACAAGGTACATGCTGTTCTTAAAAATTTCCAATGATGGCTGCTCCAGAGGCTACCTAGGCAAGATTTTGGGGGTTTTGATACTATGGGATAAGATGTCCATGAGCAAGATGTCACTAGACATCTGATTAAAGGCAGAAGAAAGCCTATGGAGAAGTTTGTTTACACGGGAGATGTTTACTATATATTGAAAATTGAAAATGTAATACCAAGACACAAACCAAAAGATTTTAACCCCAGCAAGAGAAACTAGAAGCTTTTTGCCCTGAAATGAAAAGGTGAATTCAAGCAACAATAAAATAATTTCTATTTTAAATGTGCTATTGTCCTATGAGTCATCAAGCAAATGAAAAGCATTTCACCTGAATTTTCTGACAAAGTCTTTATCCTTATATAGGGAATATTTTTCTACTATGAAAACACTGAAATGCTAGCAAGTCTTGTAAACTATTGTACAACTGTGGCTATTTAATTCCAAGTGGTTACTTTAACAGGTTAATACCTTAAAATTTAAAGTACCATGTAAATTGCCTATTGAATTACTGTCTGATGGTTAAAAAGACTTTGTAATTCCTCAATAGTTTTATTTCTCATAGCTGGCCTTTGTAATCTTGGTGAGTTTTTAAGTTGTCAGTAAATGCTGTTACTGCAGAGTACTTCTACTTAGGGCAAACTACGTTCTCTGTTACACTCATTTATTTCCCATCAATTTTAATGAATGTAATGCATGATCAAAAATCAGTCTTCCTAATGATGACTCGTGGCTTCAATCCACCATGATCAGCTTCTGTGACTATAAGCTTTAATATAAGGGAAACTTTTCTAACACTTCTTGTAGGAAATGGAGATACCATTTATCCTATCGGTGCTGATACAGCCTTCAAGTGTCGCTAAACAATTAAGGACATGAAATTAAGTTACAGTATTCGTTACTAAAATGTATCTCTAGCCTTTGATAACTTCACTGAGCACCAGTTATGAAAAATCATGGGATTTGGAGAATGCATTAATTACAGTGAGAAACTGATGAAGGTGAAAAATTTTGGAAGCCTTTCTCATATCAGTGTCATCAAAATAAATATTTCAAATATTTTGTTTGTACCTGAGAAAACATACATAGCGCATTGCTAATTCTCAAATGGTTTCCCTCATGGAAATATGTGTGCTGATACAGGTGATGCATCAGGTCAGTTTTGCTATTCACCTAAAAACTATGTATTTCACTTTGCAGACACAAAATTACATTTAATGATTGAAGAGTAGTTTAAATTAAGACCATTACTAGTGTTTTTTACATCATTTAACAAAACAGCACTTAAACAATTTTGCTAGCAGAGAAGTACAGGGCAAGCAGCCAAAGAACTATTTTAATTTTATTTTCTGAATAATTAACCCCCCCCTTACAAGCCACTTAAATTTCTAAAATACCACCAAAAGAAAAGCACAAAAACACCACCCCCAAAAATTTTTCCTCCTATTGCATCATTCTTCCAGAAGCAAGTGAACATGGAGGTGCGAAAAGTTTCAGTACATGAAGTCTAATGGTATGCAAACACTTGCCCTCTGCCTCCCAAAATATACATTAGTTCCTGTTGACTGGCTTAGGCAAATCACAGAGGACATTACAGTCAGTATTTCCAGTTTGCTTTCAATGTCATCCTACAGAAGCAAAAGCAAAAGTTTGTTTCGGGACCAAAATACTTCATACAGCAATCTTCAGTTCAAATTGCTATTTTCTCATGAGATATATTCAAGAAACTTTGAGTGATAAAAATTTAAAGACATAATTTCCTCTTACAGCTAATATAAACAGTATTAAGGTATCACTTTAGAATGAATTTTTAATAATCACCTCAGTAGATGAGCAAATACTCTGGCATAAAAATTAATCATAAAAATTCTTCATGAATCACAAATCCAGAAGAGCAGTAATCCCCTGAAGCAACATACTTCCTGAATAAAAAAAAGAATTAATCAATGCCATTATTTTTATAGCTGTTATTAGGTAAGTCAATAACAAGATAGAAAATCATAACAGTTGGTAAGTTTGGGAAATCTCTAAATGCACACATCATTGCAGTTGTGCCAGGAAGATATTGCTCAGTACTAGCTCTCATTCACAATGAATTTGAAACTTTTTTAGCTGAATGAAAATGATTTGTGGACATGGCTTGTCACTCACTATAAATCAACAACTCCCTGGAAAGAATATTCATTTTTTATATACAGGTTTTCTCTAATCAAATTGCTTTTTTTCCTTTATGTGGTAACAGCTGAAACTGCAACAACAATAATGGAAATTTACTGTATATATACAGGAGAACTAGGCATTTGTTCTTTTTCTTCTTTTTAAGGAAGGATGTAGGAATAGCTTAGAATGATAAACTCACTGATAATATGCCATCCCCCTACACATCAGAGAATGCTGATGATCTTTCACGTTAGAAAAAGCACTCTAACTCAGTTTGGAACAACTTCACATTTTTACAGCAGGAACTATTTTTAAATAGCACAGTCAAAATACGCAGCTTGATATTGCGTTGTTTTAGTACTTAACAACTTCACGTCAAAGGTCTGACCTTGCCAATGAATATTCTTCTTAAGGCTCAGTAGTGCTTGGAAGATGCTAAGGATCAGCAATATGGAATTTTGTAAACGTTGTAATTATTACCTTATCACTAAACTCAAATAAGTGGTCCTGTCAATGAATATTGGCTCAACTTCTCATCTTAGATTTGGCACCTGATTTTTAAGGCTGCCCTAAACCTCACTGTTCTAATTTATGTTATGCAGTGCCTCTTGTGAGTTCTGTGTCAGCTACAGAGTAGAATGTGCTATGTTCACATCTTGTGCTCAAATGTTTGTCAGCTCTGTCTTTTCCAAGATGACAAGGGAGGAACTCACCTAAGCGAGTTCTAGCAAACTTGTGCATGGAAGAGCAGAAACAACAGAGAAAATGCCCTGAAAAATTTTTACTCTGGCATGAAGAATTTGGGAATATACAATGTTAAAATAAAAATGGTTTTACTTCTAAGGCTTCCTTGTTGCTGCATGCCTTCAAATTATCAAGATGCATTAGATCACTTACTGTGTCACCTTCTTGTACTGCTTACTCTCAGATTACTAAAGGAACTGTAACCCTTAGAAAGATGTAACTTCAACTGTAAACCCCTATGTATCAATTTGTTAACTAATCCATGTCATTAAGGCCCCCATTCCTCAATGAACTCTTCTCTAGGCGGACCTCTAAGTCCTTAGGAGAACAAGGATATGCCATGCAGACCCCTGTGCAGGACTGGGTATGAGTTTTTCTAGTTTCAAAAATCAAGAATCTAGCTTACAAGCAACCATGCCCTTTATAGGTATGCAATTTTTTGTGCTACAAACTATATATATAGAAGAGTTGTTATACATATGTACATTGTTAAGTCATACTTCCTTACTTAAGTGACTTTTGAGTTCAATTTTGGAACAGAAATTCAACACCAGATCTAAGGACTGTTGTATCATCTAAGTCTGACACTTATAGCTACATAAATATTATTACATTTCATGTTAAAGTTCAGGATATCTAGGGCTTTTCATTGGGAAATGGATAAAGAATGAATCCCCAATTCACTATGATATTGATACTCTTTTATTACCCATCTCTAACTTGCTAGGATTGGCTTTCTCTGTGTAAAAGGTATGGGTATTTCTTCTTTAATAGCATTAACCATCTAGTCCTCCTTTTATATACACTGGGCTACAATTTTAGAAAAGCAAGGGGTACTGAAGTTGAGTAGTTACCTAGAGTTTTGTCAAGGGGTGTCACATTAGACCACATTCTCAAAGAAAGATTCAAGGAAGACTTACTGAAGGCTACAACAGCTGTATAAATAGAATATTTAAAAAATACCATTTTTTAGGTGCATGATGAATTATCATAAGGAAAATAAATATTGCCTATTGCCTGTAAGAAAAAGATTAGCAGGGTGCTTTGCTCATTCAATGCAAGACAGATCTGTTTGGGATATTACTACACAATAAGCACACATTAATAGAAATAGCCTGAAGAAACTATGGGAAAAATTCAAATCCTTGATAACAATCAGCACTGAAGGGAAAATTAGTTGATCTGTCTTCTTTGGGTATAAAACATGTTAAACGTTCCAAATAATAATTGCCTTGGTGCCTAAAAAATCATTGCCCACAAAGCTTTGAAACAATGCTTTTGGATGTGATTTTCTAGGTAAGTTTTGTAACTGGTAAGAAAGTAAATCCAGTGAATCTTATCTAAAGAAACAAAATCAATTTTCCCTTCTTAAGTAATATGAAAGCTTATTACATTATAGCCCTTATAAAAGCATTTTCAAACTTCTTCTAACATGATTGATCAGGCTGGCTTGGAAGATGCACAACAGGCAACAGTTAGATCTTTCTACATGTCATCTATTATTCCAAAATCTTTAAAATTTATGCTCATTTATTTTCCCATAATTACAGCCAAAGTGATCAAATGTTATTTTGTGAAAAAAATAGATCAAACCCAAACAAGTGCTGAGGGCCTTTAAAAGACGTAATTGCTCTGCATGAAACCAGTAGTGACTTCCTTCCACAGAGTGACAGCCACTGAAGGACCAGAAGAGAGATGCATTTTGTTTGATAGGATTCTGGAACTTCTGACATTACCCATATGCTCTCTTCCACTGAAATGAGGAGCCTATTAGTCTGGGATAAGAAGGGCTGAATAGTCATACATGCAAATGATTACTGGCATACTTACAGACCTAGAAACTTTAATGATCTCCTTGATGAAAATCACCGAGAGATTCAGCAGAGTATCTCCACAGTGGATTAACTTTAATAAATTAGAGATAATGCATTATGGATTTGTAGTATCTCCAGAGTCTCCTTATGTTACATTGTTAAGTTCTCTTCAGAGCAAGTAACAGAATAATGATATGGAATCTCCTGAGGCACTGAGGAATATCATTGGACATACCTGGATTCAATCTAGACTGTTGTCAAGGAAGACCAAGTCAACATTTTTCCATAACTAATTGCCTGACTTTTATAAAATGTCCCTTTAAAAAAGGCTATAATGTCTGAAAAAACGATACACAGTGGTAATTTCAGAGGAAGACATATGTCAGAATAAAAGACTTTAATTTGCTTCTGGGAATATTAATTCATAAGATCAGACAATGATAGGGTAAAACTATATTAATTCTAAATTAATATATTTTTAAAAGTGAATGTTTTCATTGAAGAAATTATCTGTTAAAAAAAAGTTTTGATAACTATCCAAATATTTTTGTTATTACATTGAGCACTTTTTTCCTACCTGCTCAGTCTGGCTTTAATTACGTATTTGAGTAAACAAACAGGTTTGCGAGGCATTAAGATCTTGATTTCTTTTCAGGATCTTATTTAGAAGTTCTACTTTCATTGCTGTCGCGGTTTAACACCAGCTGGCAAGTAGGCACCACGCAGCCGCTTGTTCAGTCCCCTCACAGTGGGATGGGGGAGAGAATAGGAAGAGTAAAAGTAAGAAAATTTGTGGGTTGAGATAAAGACAGTTTAATCATAGAATCATAGAATGATGGAATAATTTAAGTTGGAAAAGACCTTTAAGGTCATCGAGTCCAACCGTCAACCATGTCCACTAAACCATGTCCTGAAGTGCCACGTCTGTGCGCTTTTTGAACACCTCCAGGGATGGTGACTCAACCACTTCCCTGGGCAGCCTGTTACAATGCCTGACAACCCTTTCAGTGAAGAAATTTTTCCTAATATCCAATCTAAACATCCCCTGGCACAACTTGAGGCCATTTCCTCTCATCCTATCTCCAGCCACCTGACAGAAGAGACCAGCACCCACCTCACTACAACCTCCTTTCAGGTAGTTGCAGAGAGCGATAAGGTCTCCCCTCAGCCTCCTTTTCTCCAGACTAAACAACCCCAGTTCCCTCAGCCGCTCCTCATAAGACTTGTGCTCCAGGCCCCTCACCAACTTGGTTGCCCTTCTCTGGACACGCTCCAGCACCTCCATGTCTGTCTTGGAGTGAGGGGCCCAAAACTGAACACAGCACTCGAGGTGTGGCCTCACCAGTGCCGAGAACAGGGGGACGATCACCTCCCTGCTCCTGCTGGCCACACTGTTTCTGATACAGGCCAGGATGCCGTTGGCCGCCTTGGCCATGTGGACACACTGCCGGCTCATATTCAGCCGGCTGTTGACCAACACCCCCCAGGTCCTTTTCTGCCGGGCAGCTTTCCAGCCCCTCTTCCCCAAGCCTGTAGCGCTGCATGGGGTTGTTGTGACCCAAGTGCAGGACCCGACAGCACTGAGCCTTGTTGAGCCTCATACAGTTGGCCTCGGCCCATCGATCCAGCCTGTCCAGATCCCTCTGTAGAGCCTTCCTACCCTCACACAGATCGACCCTGCCTCCCAGCTTGGTGTTGTCTGCAAACTTACTGAGGGTGCACTCAATCCCCTCATCCAAATCATCAATAAAGATAATAAACAGAACTGGCCCCAATACTGAGCCCTGGGGAACACCACTTGTGACCTGCCGCCAACTGGATTTAACTCCATTCACCACAACCCTCTGTGCTTGTCCATCCAGTCAGTTTTTTACCCAACGAAGAGTACATTTGTCTAAGCCATGAACCACCAGCTTCTCAAGGAGTATGCCATGAAAGACAGTGTCAAAGGCCTTACTGAAGTCTAGGTAGACAACATCCACAGCCTTTCCCTCATCCACTAGGCACGTCACCTGGTCATAGAAGGAGATCACGTTGGTCAAGCAGGACCTGCCTCTCATGAACCCTTGCTGGCTGGGCCTGATCCCCCATTTGTCCAGCACATGCCGTGTGAGCGCACTCAAGATGAACTCTTCCATAATCTTCCCTGGTACCAAGGTCAGGCTGAGAGGCCTGTAGTTCCCCGGATCCTCCCTCCGACCCTTCTTGTAAATGGGCGTCACATTGGCAAGCCTCCAGTCGTCTGGGACCTCCCCTGTTGACCAGGATTGCTGATAAATGATGGAGAGTGGCTTGGCAAGGTCCTCTGCCAGCTCCCTCAGTACTCTCGGATGGATCCCATCTGGTCCCATAGACTTGTGAGCATCCAGACGGCATAGCAGGTCATTGACTATTTCCTCCCGGATTATGGGGGTATATTCTGCTCTCTGTCCCTGCCTTCCAGCTCAGGGGGCAGAGTACCCTGAGGATAACTGGTCTCAGTATTAAAGGCTGAGGCAAAAAAGGCATTAAGTACCTGAGCCTTTTCTTCATCTCTGGTGGCAATGTTCCCCTCTGTATCCAATAAAGGATAGATATTCTCCTTGGCTCTCTTTTTATTGCTAACGTACTTGTAAAAACATTTTTTGCTGTCTCTTACAGTAGTGGCCAGATTGAGTTCTAGCTGAGCTTTTGCCTTTCTAATTTCCTCTCTGCATGACCTAACAAGATCCCTGTACTCTTCCTGAGTTGCCTGCCCTTTCTTCCAAAGATGGTAAACTCTCCTTTTTTTCTTGAGTCCTAGCAAAAGCTCCCTCTTCAGCCAGGCCGATCGTCTTCCTTGGCGGTTTGTCTTGCAGCACATGGGAATAGCCTGGTCCTGAGCCTTTAAGATTTTCTTCCTGAAGAATGTCCAGCCTTCCTGGACCCCTTTGCCCTTCAGGACTGTGTCTCAAGAGACTCTCTCAACCAGTGTCCTGAAAAGGCCAAAGTTTGCCCTCTGGAAATCCATAGTGGTGGTTTTGCTGACCACCTTCCTTGCCTCACCAAAAATTGAGAATTCTATCATTTCATGGTCGCTAAGCCCGAGACAGCCTCCAACTATCACACCTCCCACCAGTCCTTCCCTGTTTGTAAACAGTAAGGTCTAGCAAGGCTCCTCCCCTGGTAGGCTAACCTAATAGGTAAAAGCAAATAGGTAAAGTAAAAGCCGTGTGCGCAAGCAAAACAAAACAAGGAATTCCTTCCCCACTTCCCATGGGCAGGCAGGTGTTCAGCCATCTCCGGGAAAGCAGGGCTCCATCACGTCTAACGGTGACTTGGGAAGACAAATGTCATCACTCCAAACGTCCCCCCTTCCTTCTTCTTCCCCCAGCTTTATATTCTGTGCATGATGTTGTATGGCATGGAATGTCATATATATGGTCAGTTGGGGTCAGCTGTCCCGGCTGTGTCCCCTCCCAACTCCTTGTGCCCCCCCAGCCTCCTCGCTGGTGGGGTGGGGTGAGAAGCAGAACAGCCCTTGGCTCTGGGTAAGCGCTGCTCAGCAACAACGAACACATCCCTGCGTTATCGACACTGTTCTCAGCACAAATCCGAAACATAGCCCCGCACCAGCTACTATGAAAAAAATTCACTCTATCCCAGCCAAAACCAGCACAATTGCTCACAGAACTATACAATCCAAAAGCTGCCTGCATGTTTGTGAACTTAATGCAGCTGTCGTTTCATGATGAGCTCAGCCAACATTGAGGTCTGCTCGGACTCCTTTTCTTTCTCAGTTGTGCCGTGAAGTCCTTTACAGGAGTACTAGGTCAGATCAACTTGCTGAGATCTGGCTCAGTGAAGCTGTATCTGTTTTGAGCAGGGGGGGCAGGCAGTCTGCTCAGTTAGTTTTCAGTTACTGGCTTCTCAAGGATTGAAAGGGATGAAGAAAAAAAGATCAGAGTCTATGACAGAAGGATGGGTTTTGCCCTTTTCAGCAACAGCTGATTGTGAAACCGCACCCTCTTTCATGAGAATTTTACTCTCCCTTTATGGGGACCAGGACTTTATACGGAAAGTCTACCTTTGAATCATGTTCATTGTTTAGAATCTTTTCCGATCTCAGAACAGAAGATATGTAATTTACACTAGCAAATTAAAGGAGAAACCAAATAGAGCAAAAATACTTAGGAAGTGGTAACTAAGAGTGAATTTGGAAAGTAGAGGGGAAAAAAAAAATCAAAGGGGCAAAAATAATATCCCAACTAGACGAAGCATGCAACACAATACAAAGGTTATTTTTTTATGTATAACCTGAAATAAATTATTTTACTTTTCCATAACTGTAAAACATTTTCTATGTGATAAGGATAAATGCTGTAAATTCTACTGCATAACAGGTTATCAGAGGCATGAGTTACTTTTATATGCCCACACATCATTTACTTTCAAATAATTCCCAAAAATCTAATTTGCCTCTGCTTACAGTGTATGGCATAGTTTTTTCAGTGTTCTAGCATGGTCATGGTTCATGAGTCACACAGACTAAAACATGATAAGAAGCAGGTCTAAAAGATTAAATCTGAGTAATTAAATTAATGTAGTGTAATTACAACTCTGACCTTAAAAATCTTGCAAATTATTCATACTCTTCGATTTTTATGTTGAAGACAGTGTCCTAATATCAAAGTCCGTCATATGTTAACTTTCATTATAAGCATAATTAATGCTCGTCATGTTGCTGAAGATCAAGTTGACAGGAAGTTGCCTGCATTGGCTAAGCATGAATTGCCTTTGAAGATATGACCAGCTTAGCCATGCTCTTCTTCTAATGATATTTTACATAATTCTTATTATCATTGCTTTAAGCAGAGACTGGAATCTTCTTTACGTGAGCACAAGAATGACCAACGAAGGAAAAGAGGAAAAAGAGACAGAGAAGTTAGGCTATATCTGATGATATCAAAAAGGCATCACGTACTCCTGCGAAAGTTCAGTGACACCCCCAGCCTCTACGGCCATAGCACTGAGGTATACTCTTGACGGCCCAGCCAAGAGCACACACTCCTGTCTCCAGACAGCAGCACCTAGGGCCTGGGTGGATGGTTTGGGCTGACCACTGTCCTAACTGTCCCACACATCCAGCTGCCCAGGAGCCTTGTTCAACAGCCTCCTACCTAGGATTGACTTTTTGCCGCCCTCTTCTTTAAGCAACCACGCTGTTCAACATCTATTTGTCACAGGTTTCTCAGCTTTAGCTATGACATATGTTCAGAGGTGATGACTACAATTAGTGAGATGCCCAAGATCTACCTACTTCCTCCATGAGATGATTAGGCCAACTAGACCGTGCGTTTCCTTGATCCCTACTGCAGTCCCGTAATATGAGTCGTTTTAGCTAGCTTGTCTGGAAGGCTGGATATTTATAATTGAGTAGAATGGCCTATTGCAATGATATTTATTTCTATATAATCTGTAATTAAACAGCCAGATTTTTTGCCAGAGAAATAGGAAGAATTTACATGCAGCCAAAATTTAAAAAAACCCACCACAAACAAACAACCCCCCCCCAACTCCTGTATAAATGCAAAGATTTCCCTTACGCTTCAGAAAGTCCCAGAGAAATAAGGATTTATCTCATTCCTAGTCATACTTTACTGGTCAGCTTTTGATCTCGGACCCAGGTCAGTCCCTCTTCTATTCGTTCTCAAATGCAGCTCTTATTTTATTATAGCCAGCTCAACAGCTGGCTGCACAGTGAGGAGGTCCTACGTGCTGTGCTCAGGCTGCACTGGCCCAGACTGGGATATGCTTTGCTGTCCTGCTGAGTTTCTAGCCTGACATATCTGGCTGTTGCTGTGCCTACACAGCACATCTGACCATGTTTGTGACCAGGATGAGATTCCTGTCTCTCTGGGAGAGGGACAGAGCAGGCGGAGGGAAAGAGGGTGTGCCTAGGACTTCCCACGCACACCTACCCTTCCCCATGTGCCCCTCAAGCAGAGCTCGTGTGCTCCCAACCCCTAAACCTTGACTCCCAGGTTCCCAACAGATTTCTGCTCCTGCAGTTGCTGGTGTTTGAGCAGACATAAAAAGTCCCTCCAATGGATCCTGAGATGCTGGCAGCTGAACAGCAGCACAGGGTGGGCCTTTCATGTTACCAGTGGTGTGACCTGTGAGAAAAGTCCTTCCCTTATTTCCTCAGCTTGCCCTGGCTGAGGCTGTGGATAATGAGGCTTGACACAACAGTATCAAAGGGTGAGGACAGACTACTAATTCTGACAAGAAACTACCACCAATTACCAGAACGTACGTGACAGCCTCTAGAATCTCACTGCAATCTTTACATTAGCAAAGCATGTTACAATTCTGGTGGGCCACCATCAAGTTTTTCAACTATAACTTGAATATCTTTCCAAGATCAGTGAAGCCACCCTCCAGCCACTTCTGGTGAGATAACCATGCATTACCACAAAATTACCCCTAAACTACCCTTTAAATATACTGTTAAGATTTCCTTAGCAAAGACCCACCTGGACCACAAGCACACAGAGCTGTAGAGTATTTATACAAATAATGTGTGGGCTACTTTGATGTCTTTTAGATAGGGGATGGCAAAGCAGGGATTGCTTGGGTTTTGGTTTCAGGGGAAGCTGTTAAAGTATAGAGTTGATGGGATACCCTCAGAGGATTATGAGAAAGGCTGGTGTAGATGAGCATCTATCAGACGGCAGAATACAAGTTCTCAGCAGCCATTTCTCTGCATTTGAGTTTCCCCACCAAAAGAGCCGGAGCGTACCTCTGAGCTGTCACCGAGCAACTGGGCAAGTACACACAGGATTAGCTGCAGCCACAGTTTTAAAGTTGCTCTCTTATAGCTTTCATTTGTGTAGGCACAATTTATAGAATATAGTTATCATTGTAGTTATATCACAGTATACAAATTATTGAGGTCATGCATGAACATACAATGATTTGAGTTAAAAACTGACCCTTTTTAAAAAATGTGGTCGGTTTGAATCTAATAAATCATGAGTTGGGCTTAGTGAAGAGATTTCTATAGTAGTGAGCTATAGTACTCTTCATTCATATTTCACTTCTCTAAAATGCTTTTTTATAAATTATGTTAGTTTTCCCTTGCAGTAGAACTGCTTAACTTCTACTGATAAAATGAACTGTTTTTCCCCATTACTTATCCCTGTTACTTGAGATTGCCTGATAACTTCTCTGGCAATAACATAATAATTACCCTATTGTTAATAGCTATTTACTGGTACATATAATATAATTATGGCATTATTAAATAATTATGCTATTATTATTTACTACTTCATGTAAAGCCACTCTGTTTGGACAGGGAGAATAATAGACCACAGTACATTTTTAATTTTCTTAGGAGGTAAACACATCTCAATCATAAAAGGATCTACTTTACTGTATTTTTAAAATTACTTTCAAACTTTAAAAATAATTTTTCATTTACTGACATGGAGTTCTGAAAGAAGGTTTGAAAAATGGGATTCTGAAAAGATTAGAATATTGACAATAAAGTTTGCAAGAATTTGTGAATCTCCTTACCCAGTGATATCCTACCATTTCAACCTCACTCATTAAGACTTTGCATATAAAATAAAATAAAATTAAAAAAAAAAAATACCGTGGGGAAAAATAAATACTGAGGGAAAAATAAATACTGAAGAAAATCTATTTAATCTTGAAAGTAAGCCTATTTAAATATAATGTTTGCATTTAGTATCCCTTGTTGAATAATGATACAAACATCTGAGAGGCTTATGTTCTACTATGAATTTAAATTGTAAAAAATCTACAGTTTCAAAATATTCTAATGAGACAACAATAATTCCTCAGCTTTCCACTTCATGTATAAACATATAGCTTAAGATTCACCAGATCTATGTATTACTCTGGAAAGAAAAAAGAAAAACTTCTCAGCTTTGCTGTATAAGAGAGGACTTTGGCTAAGTTTCAAAATCCATTCTACTTACATTTCTGTATAAATTTTAAAATCACTACCATAGATGAAAGCATTAATAACTGTAAGATATGAGATGTCAACAGATCCATTAGTCTATCCAGCTTGTAATTTTTACTTTTTTGTAGAAGGAATGTGAATCCAGAGACAGGAGGAGATTTTTTTTTTGCATAGCCACCCATACCTACCTTCATACCTCTGACTAGTTTGAGTATATGATATATTTCAACATTTCCTCATGTGTTTCTCCTGTTAAATATAGCCTTTTCTTTTCAGGCTCTGAGGATCAAAATGCTTATGAAACACATCATATCTGTGTTAGGTATTAGGAGACATCCGCTTGATTCTGACTACCAAGCTGGTCATTAGCTGTTGCTAACTAGGAGTGACTACTACTAGAAGTGAACTTTGGTTCTTGACTTGACCAGAGCTCATGCTTATGTCTTCATTTAACACAATAATTTTATTTATACATATATACACATTTATATAAAAATATATATATACTTTGATGGGGAAATGAAATGCAATATTTTCAAGGAAAATACATGGCAGAATTATTTAGTCAGACTAAAGGATATAGGAAGTCATTTGTAGCCATCACATTGGTCATGGTACTTTTTCAGTAATGAGCACTTTGGAATGATGAATCTGTTATGGTCCTGATTAGTCAAC